>NC_140500.1:61436841-61771841 GCF_964271855.1 Acomys minous
GCAGACTTATGTACCCCAAATTGTTTGTAACCTTGCCTAAGAACTTATTCCTGTTTGACCGATAAAAAAGCCATCACACCTGAGCAGGGCCAGTGGGATAGGCATGGCTAAGGTTCACAGGCTTTTGGGAAGGAAACCAGAAGAGAAGAGGGGAGACCAAAGGAGACGAGCAGGAAGGAGGAAGCCTGGCACCATGGGTTAGGTGGAGGAAGAGGCACATGGTCAGCATCGATGAAGATTTGGCTCAGATGACGATAATTAGCAAGTATTTGGGATTATGGCTGGGAGGTAGCTCGATAGAATTTATTAAAATCAGATGTCAGTCTTTGTCTGCTACATACCATAGGCTTTTCAAAGTCTTTTTATATTGTCTATTATTTTTCCTCATGTTTTCATAAGTCTTGGTTGAAAAAAATTTTAATGTGGCTAGTTATACTTAACATTGATTCTTCCATGCCCTCGCTCACCACACAGGGGCTCGTTGGTTTGTTAGTTGACTCAGCTTAGCTATTTTAAACTAATTCCGTCCTCCATGTGCAGCCTCTGTCATTCTTTCTCAGAGGGTTCAGTGACCATTGTTTCAGCTTGGCTCTCTACAACTATTTCCTTCCCTGGCCCCTGTTAAATTTCCTGTACCTATCACTGTCAGACCTGTGCGTTGCTTCACTAACCACAGTGAACTGCTCACCATTCCCAGCAATGTCATGGGAAATAAGTTGTTCTAAATTGCAACTAGTTCAGTTTCAGCACTTTCACATCTTTGCAGACGCTCTCTGAGGCTTGCTTCAGCTCCAGATGAGCTTTCCTGCCATCTCTTGCCTTGTCTCTTCCTGTACAACTCATAGCTGTTCTATGGTTGGCTTTGCAGCTGGTATTGTTTTGGTAGGACTTTTTGACTTGAAGTCATCACTCTGTTCCAAATACCTCTATGGTTTCTATGAATGAAGTTTTAAAGTTCTGTGTTCTTACGGCCACCTCTACCCATGGACAAAAATCTACCTACCATGAAACCCTCACTGTGTGAGCAAGGTGCAGTGAGGATGACTGTGCCCAGCAGGACAGAACTTCCCTCTATGGGCGCTGACTGTGTGTTGATAAAACTAATAAGGGGCAGGCTCAGGAGAGGAGCTAATGGAGACGATCCCTTAGGGACCTTTGTTAGGAAAGAGACTCATTATTACAGAGCCCACGATCAGGCCTTGAACTGAAAGAACATTAGGAGATACAGATTCATATCAGAGCTGGCATTACATTGGCGTTAAATGGATAGAGAGCCATCCCTTTAAAAACCCAGAGAGGATCTGCAGTAGAGAGATAGCCATTGGGTATAGCACGGTAGAGGGCTGATGGAAAGCCTTTAAGTCCATCCAAGATGAAGGATTCTGAGTTTTGTATCTTCAGGGGGTGGTGAGAAGCTCCACACCACACACTTAGCCTGGCCTGCCAACAGACAGAGTGGCACAGAGCATCACAGAGGCAAGCACGAGACGACATCATAAAGTTATCTTGCAGAAACCATGAGCTTGCTTCCCTCTCCCCTCATAGCATGGAGTAACCTGTCAGGTCTTGTTTCTAGGGACAGACTATGGGTGCAGGGGGGAGGGGAATGGCTCGATTTCTCCCAGGCTGAAGCATCTGGTCTCTTAGAGTGAGCATATTTTATGCAACCGGCAGGCCTGTGGTTTAATGGTGTGGAAGAAAGGACACTCACATCTCTCATGTGACCTTGCCTGCAATGATGTGTTCCTGCCTGATCTCCACATCACAGCAGGGAGGCTGTAGAGGAGGGTGGGGGATGGGGGGAGGGGATCCTCTATACTGAGATGGGGAAAGGCAGCCATCTATTCTTGTCTTCACCCATCTGGATTTGAGTTTCTATCATGCTGAGCAGAAAGGCAGAGGAATGCCCCAGACTTCACATCCTTTAACCAAGATATTAGACTTTCTTGACTAAACATTCCTCCATTTTTATAGGTCTTTAAGACAATTTCCAGAGACATAACTGGTTTTTTTTTTAGGTAGTTTTCAACAACTGCTGTTGTTTTTCCTGAGCTGTTGACATTGCCAGCTGGAAAGCCTTGAAAACCTTTTGTTAAAAGTGATGATGAGACCTGTTTCATATTTCACATATCCACAAGGGCCATAGAGAGGGAAAAATACCAATGAAGCAATCCCTGTAAGAGCTAATTACATGAGGGATTTGAGGAGAATTGTGGACACACACTTCATATTGTATTTCTAAAAATACGTGGCCTCATTTCATTAGCACGTCTCTGTTATTCCAGGAACATTGGGGTATCATAAGACCAGATTGTTATAATAACATCAACGAACGTTTGTGTGGCACTTAACAGTGTTAGTTTTTCATTTGCATAACTTTATAGTGGCTGGATGGTATTAAACTTGCTCCTGATGGGGGTTGCTCGGGTCTTGTCATCTCTGCCTCATTTTTCTTTTCTGCCTCTGTTTTGCATAAAGAATCTAGGGAAATGAATTTAAGCCCTGCTAAAGGAGAAATGTTCAGGCATTAATCCACTCATTTTTCCTTCATAAAGCCTTTGCTCTATTCACATTTCTTAAGGGTATGTAATGTGTACAACAGAGTATGTGAATGCATGTATTATTTATTCACGTTGTACTTGGTTTCGAAAAGAATACAAGGCACCTTTCAAAAAATCCATTCAGCAAGAGAAAATAAATAAAAATAAGAAAGAGACAAAGAGGAATGTCAGTGTTGAAAATAAGATGGTGCACCTGGGACTCCTGGGTATACCACAGAAAGCCATATTTCTATGGAAATGCCTCAGTCCTGCACAAACATCCTCCTAACAGCAGCCAGCCATCACTGGCTTCTTCAAGTATGCCCAGCCAGTTCTAGGCATTTTATTAGAATAACAACTCTATCTGGTAATTTACTATGATTTTTTTGTTTTGTTTTTTGAGACAGGGTTTCTCTGGGTATCCTTAGCTATCCTGGACTCACTTTGTAGACCAGGCTGGCCTCAAACTCACAGAGATCCACCTGCCTCTGCCTCCTGAGTGCTGGGATTAAAGGCATGCGCCACCACCGCCTGGTTCAATTTTTAACCATATCATAAAACAAGACTGAAAGTACAGCAGCTTCAAGTGACTTGCTCAAATCACTGAGGTGGTAATTTGATGAAATTTGGACTCTAAAGACCTCTAATCCCAGGATGGGGGTTCTTCAGCAGAAGCCCCCCTCAAATATACATGCATCCCCACACATACGCTATTAACCAGATTTTACAACTCCTGGTAGCAAAAGAAATATTATCATTTATATAATTTACGTTGTACATAAACTAGACCATTTCCTTATGAGTATCAACATTTCCAATATGTGCCTGTGGCCTTCTCTACGCAGACCCTTTACATAGGTTGTGGGTGCTGGGGGTACAGCAATGTTTAAAGAAAGCAGAACAGCTACCCTGAAGACCCGACATGCCAGGAAAATGTGCATTAAAAGTACATTTGTGTTACAGAAAGAAGAAAAAGGGGTCACAAGAGGGTGGGTCTTATTGGGGAGCAGTATCAGTCTCCATAGGGCATTGAGAAAAAAAAAACCTCAATGAGAATGAGACTGGAGGATAACCCCACGTCCATCTGAGGACAGAGTGTCCACATCCATGTGAGGACAGAGTGTCCACATCCATGTGAGGACAGAGTGTCCACATCCATGTGAGGACAGAGTGTCCACGTCCATCTGAGGACAGAGTGTCCATGTCCATCTGAGGACAGAGTGTCCACATCCATGTAAGGACATAGTGTTTTGGGTAGAAGGGATCATACAGCCTGGGTAAAGAGGCTGCACTGAGAAAGCCTTGGTGAGTCTGAGGTTCAGTGAATCAAACAGGGCTAAGGAAAACACTGAGAACATCAAAATAAGGGCTGGCTAATTGGATTAAGGGCATCAGGGAATCACACCTTTGGGTTTGTCTAGGAGGGTGTTCCGGGGAGAATTAACTAGAGAGGAGAGATCCATCCTGCATGTGGGTGGATCTATCGCACAGGCTGGGACCTCAGATTTGTCGAGGGGGAAAAAGGAGAAAAACAGTTGAGTAGGGAATTTCCTTTGCTCCATTTCCTTGTCCACCAAGGTGTGAGCAAGAAGCCTTGTGTTCCTGCTGCTGTGGCTGAGAGGTCGGTTTGTGCTTTTGCCTTCTCCGTCACGATGGCTGTATTTCCTCCAACCATAAGCCAAAACTAACCATCCTCCCCTGCCACTAATTTGGTCTCAGTGATGAGAAAAATGATGAACACAGACTCGGGGTAATTTATAGCTTAATGGGCAGAACATGAGGTGATGTCAGGCATGGTACAGGCTTTGGCGTTTATTGTGAGTGAAGTCAAGGCTTTGGCAAATGAGTGATGCGACATGGCTTGCGTTTCAAAACGGTTTCCAGTTGATGTACTGAAAAGTGACTTCAAGAAGGAAAAGGGAATCAGAGAGATGAAATAAGAGGCAACATCAGTTTTCCAGAAAGGAGGGGAGTGTGCTTAAGTCCAGGATGCAGAAGTAGGGCTAATGAGAACACATCTGGTCAATATTGCATTGAGGTGAGGTCGATAGACTTTGTTGCCTTAGACAGAGGATGGGAGAGGGAGAGAAAAGCAAGGCGTAAGGAAGACTCCAAAGTGCTAAGAAGCTTAAAAGACAGAACAACCATTACCCACAGAGTCCAAGTCTGCGTGTTAAGAACAGAAGTTGAAGTCTGGATAATATATGAGTTTAAGGCATTTGGTTACAGCTGGAGGCATTTAATAAGCCCTTAGAAGCAAGATTCCATGGAGAGGTTTGAGGCTGGAAATCAAAATTTAAGAATAATCAGCTTATAAATTATTTTTAAAGTTACAAGACTCAGAACATGGGTATGCAAGTAAATATGCAGAAGACGCCGACACAGGGCTTTTCTGTGTGAATAATCTTGATACAATGGGAAATCTAGTTTAAAAGCATTCCCTTTTTTTAGAGAAAGGATCCAGTGTGGTAGGAAGATATTGAGTTGAACACGATGGAGGCCCAGGGAGAAACAGAGAGCAGCTAGCAAACTCTGCTGGTGGTCAGGGTGCGCAGGACTCAGTTGGTCACAGTCACATGGAAGTCACTGTAATCTTGATAAGAACACTTTCTTGCCAATGGAGAGGTGAACAGCTTTAAGACAGATGCTCCAGGGTCCAGCAAACTATGGTCTACAGGCTAAATCCAGCGTTCATAAATTCAGTCTTACTTGACCGTGACTGTTTGATTTTGTGTAGTCTGTGGCAAACAAGTAGTCCCAACAGAGCCAGACAAGCCTGGTAGAAAACATGTGCTGACTCATGACATAGAACAGTACTAGAGATAGATCTTAAAAGCAGCAGAGTTCGACTGCATTTGGGACTCAGGGAGAGAGAGAGAGAGAGAGAGAGAGAGAGAGAGAGAGAGAGAGAGAGAGAGAGAGAGAGAAGAGACAAGAGAGACACAGACCACAGACAC
This sequence comes from Acomys minous, assembly GCF_964271855.1. Classification (NCBI taxonomy): domain Eukaryota; kingdom Metazoa; phylum Chordata; class Mammalia; order Rodentia; family Muridae; genus Acomys; species Acomys minous. The sequence goes on from NC_140500.1 coordinate 61,442,339, forward strand.
AGAGAAAGACAGAGACAGAAAAACAGAGAGACAGAGAGAGAGAAAGACAGAGAGACAGAGAGAGAGAGAGAGAAAGACAGAGAGAGAGAAAGAGAGAGAGAGAGAGAGAGAGAGAGAGAGAGAGAGAGAGAGAGAGAGAGAGAGAGAGAGATTGCCATGTACTAATCTGGGTCTTTATCTATTTGGATCCAGAGAACTCAACACTGAAGGGCTGCACCTCACAGCAGTTCTCCATTCTGGCCCAAAGTATCACTTCAAGACAGTGTTAGCAACTTATTTTAGGGGTATCTGTGCCATAGCCCAAGGTTCTGGTTTCTAGAGTGCCTATTTTTAACACAGAGTTGGTGTTTGTAGATCCAAGAATGATGCCATCTTCACATTTTTTACTACCCCTTTTCAAGTCTTACAATTCATTTTTACTCATGTGCATGTGTATGTGCCTGCTGGTCTGTACGTGCACCACATAAGGGCAGTTCCTGTGAAGGCCAGAAGAGGCCATCACATTGCTGGAACTGGAGTTAAAAGCAATTGCAAACCACCTAGTACAGGTGTGTGGAACTGAACCAAGGTCCTCTGCCAGAGCAGCATGTGCCATCTCCCTAGCCCCTCTTTTTTTTCTTTTTACTTTTACTTTTACTTTTATTTTTTATCTTTTAAAGAGCTCTCTCCCTCCCTCCTCGTGTGTGTGTGTGTGTGTGTGTGTGTGTGTGTGTGTGTGTGTGTATAGATATCTGTCAAGGCCAGAAGAGGACATTATATTCCCTGGAGTTAGAGTTATAGGCAGTTGTGAGGTGCATGACATAGGTTTTGGGAACTCAGCCTGGGTCCTCTGTAAGAGCAGCATGTGCTGTCTACAGCTGGACCATCTCTCCGCTGGCACCCCATTTTTACATTTTATTGTAGATTGAAGAGTGCATACTTGTTGCTTTGGTTGCTTAGGCTTCCAAGCCCCAGAAGTATAGATGGTACACACACACACCGTGAGTCCGCAGCACAGTTGTTTCTCCTAAACTGCACTGACACTGTGGTCAGTTTAAAGGAAGAAGATACAGCTCCTTATCTGAGGTAGTCAGCCATCTGAACTGAAATAAGATAAGATAGTCAACCATCAGAACTAAGATAAGAATGTGTCTTTGTGATAGCAAAAGATATCATGCAACAATGGCTTCAGTAGCCAAGGTTTCCTCAGCAGCCAGACTGAGCTATTGCTCTTTCTGCTCTTCAGCCTTTCCTATCCCAGGAGACACTAATTCCTTTTTGCCAGCTATTCAGGCTGGACTCTCAGACTCCCTCCCCCTGTCTAGTTTCTCAGGGAATATAGGTAACTCTGCCGTTAAAGAGCATCACAAATTCAGCCACCCCTCGCCATCCTCAGGGTATTCCTCTTTTGTCCTTTACTCTATCCCCATCCTTGCCACTGTCATCCCTCTTTCACTGGACCCACAGAAGTAGCAGTTCTACAAATGAGCTGGTTGGGATGGTTTTGTTCAAGTGAAATGGAAATCACCAGAAGGAGAGGGATAGTACCACTAGTGTTTGGTGGTTATAACAGCCAAGGTTCTGTAGAGAAACAGAACTGATAATGAGCACACACACACACACACACACACACACACACACACACACACACACACACAACGACAAAGAGCATTTATTACATTAGATTCAGCATAGGGAGACAAGCAGTGACTGTCAGCATTCTGGACAGGCTGAGACTCTGGTATCTGCTTGGTCCATAAAGCTGGCCACTTCAGTACTTCCCATCTGGTGATGACAGAGGATTCCTGAAGAGCCACTGGTCTTCAGTTCACCCTGGGAGGCAGAGAAGCTGGGTTCAGATGTAGAGACAAAGGGAACCAACAAAGGAGATGCTCTCACCTGCAGAGGGTGATGGGAGGCTGAGAAGAGCAATGGTGCTTTCCCTCAGACCTCTTGACATCTAAACCAGACCGTGCTTTCCACTCTGGAGAGGAGGGTCGTCCTCCTTTGCTTAATTTTTCTGAGACGCATTCTCACAAACAAGATGTACCTCTTAGTTCACCCAGAACAATCAAGTTTACAACCAAGACTAACTGTCACAAGAGTCATGGGTCCCTGAGTGTTGATGGCTTGTTGTCTAGGCCGGCTGTACTAGAGGCTTGTAGCTCAAACACCCAAGAGCTAGTGGCTTATGATTCTAGGTTTTAGAATTCAGAGATGTACAGGTGCGTAACTTAGAATTTAGCCTGCTGTGTTCTGAATGCCAGCAGCCTGGTGCTCAGCAGCTACTGTAACCCTTAAACTTCAGCAGTAGCCAGTAGCCACTGGCAGCAGTCAGAACCAACTAGTTACTGCTCTCCAGACTTGGCGGCTAGGATCTCCCCCCCCCCCCCCCAGTGACCATGCTCTCACGTGGCGACTTCTGATTTCGCAGGCTTGGCTCTGCCTTGCTCGCTTCATTAATTCTACTGCTCTTTGGGATCTCTACTAAATTTGTTCCCTTCTCATTCTTCCCTTCTCTATTCTTTGGAACTCTTCAATGGCCCTTTCCATATTACTGCCATTGTTGCTGATGGCGGTACCACCAAGATGGCAGCCACTCTCACTTCTCAGTTACTGCCTCAGTCTGCTCTACTCATGACAAAACACCATTTAGCAAAAGCATTCTATGGGAATTAATGCAGGAAAACCACAGGAGGATCTTTCTCCGCTGACTTAAACAGTGAGATAAACACCTAATTATGGAACTCAGGATGTGCCATGGCTTGGATGTGCTATGCAAACAAAGAGTTGTGTTTCCACCAATCAAAGAATAGCTTCCAAGATCCACTACTAATCAGTGGCTTCTTGCTGAGGTAATGAGGAAGTAAGTGGTTGTCCTACCATCTGAGGTGATGATCACTTAAAGTTTGCCAGGGCTGGCTTTGCCCAGGTGCTGCTTTCCTGGGGTGTTGCCTTCCCAGGTTGCTGCAGGCTGACAGAAGCAGCCCCAACTGGAGCAAGGCCTCCTGGGACTGGAGTTATGGCTTCTCTTTCAATGGTCTTACAGATGAAGTGTTGCCAGAGTGATTAGAAAACACCCAAATAGCCAGGCTGCTATGAGGACAGTCTGAGCTGTTGTCAGAGAAAGGGCTGCTGGGATAACAGCTTCTCGCTCTCAAGCTGCCAGGCACAAGAAGACTATGTGCTGCCACTCGAAAGCTTGAATGGCCAATTCATGGTGATTTCATATTCAAAGGCAGACAAACAAAGCAACGACAGAAAGATAGGATGCTTACACAAAATGCTTAAAGAGAACTCAATACCAAGCTAACATTCCCGACACCACTTAGCAAGGTAAGAGCCTAGCCTGTGCCCCAGAGCCCTAGGGAGATCTGTGTCTCCCTAAGCTGTCTCAGCAGCAGACCTACCCACTTGACTTTCTCTGCTGCAATCTATTCTTAAGAGAGAGCCAGAGTGGCTCATTTGAGACATACGTCATACCAGGTCATTCCTCTTCTATAAATCTTGCAGGGAGGTCACCATGTCACCCAGAGTTGAAACTGAGGCTCTGAGAGGAGACTTCAGGCCATGGGTGAAGGGACCTCATTATTGCTGGGTCTTTGTCTCCCCTGCTTCTCTTATGATGCTGGATCCTTGCCTTTGAGCTTCGAATGGACCATAGGATGCTTTCCTCTGCATGCCTACTTGGCTCACTCCATCAAGTCCCTGGGATTTTCACTCCAGATTCTATCATAAGGCATCTTCTGTAATTCTATGCAATATTTCCAACACTACAGCCCTTCCCAGCCCCTACATGGCACCGTTTGTCCTTCTCACTTTTCATCCCATCTCCCTTCATGTCACCCATTGGTAACATTGACACCTGTGGTCTATGTGTGGTTATTTGTCTATTCCTAGATTGCAGATCCATGATATTTGTGGCCTGGTTTGTTGAGCACTTAGGATAGTACCTTGTACACAGCAGGCTCAATATGCGTTTGCTGAATACATGCGTGAACATGAGCTGGGTAGTAAGTATGGCACTAATTTCTTTATGTAGATCAGAGTTGAATTTTCTAAAACTTCTCACATAAGAAATGTCTGCCATTGTTATCGTCGCCGTCATTGTTGTCATCATCATTGTCATCATCGTTGTCATCATGGTGGTCATCATCATCATCATCATCATCATCATCATCATCAAAATGAGAAAACAGGAGCACTTCAGTACATCCCCCAGGAAATTCTTTTGTCTGGACACCATAAAAGAACCCAGGAGAAGGAAAGGAATAGAGAACTTGTCAGCTATTTCACCATTGTTCTTTTCCCAGATTATATCTCTGCTCCCTTGAATGGAAATGTCTCCAGTTAGTCAATCACTTTTGTCTACAATTAATTCTTCAAAGATGTTCAGTTGTCTTCCCTGATGGCTGAATACACAATGAAAAAAAGAAAAACAACACGAATGTGGAGAGGCTTTGGACTATCTTTGTGCCTCAATAGGTCTCTGTATGGTCCCAGGGAAACTATCCTTTTCTACAGTGATGGTAATTATGTGTGCTGGACAATTTTATGTCCACTTGATACAAGCCAAAGTCATCTGAGATGAGGGAACCCCAATCCAGAAAACAGAAGCAGAGAGAAAACAGTGTGTTCAAGATCACACAGCTAATACATAGCAAAGCCAAGCTTTAAATACAAATATTTAACTTAGCATACAAACCCACAGGTTTTATCACAGCATTTTCATATGACATCATTATATTTTATTGTTACTCCTCCCCCCTCCATCCCCCATCTCTCCCATCCCCTTTTGAAATCCTCTTGCTGGTTCCTTTCCTTCCCCCAAACAATCCCTGCTTTTAATTTCATGCCATATATCCTACTACATTCTTTTCCTTCTCTCCCCTTTGCATCAAGACCTCTTCCTCCATTCTCATGATCCTCTTTCTAGTTTCATCTCACACACACACACACACAGAGAGAGAGAGAGAGAGAGAGAGAGAGAGAGAGAGAGAGGGAGGGAGGGAGGGAGAGAGGGAGGGAGGGAGGGAGAATCAATAAACCTATCACTGCTGAAATTTTTTAATTTCATTTTCTTTATCCATTCATTTGTTGAAGGACATTTAGGCTGGCTCAGTTTCCTGGATGTTGTTAGTAGTGTGGCAACAAGTAATTCTGTGGAGTACTTGAGTTCTTTGGGTATACATTTAAGAGAGGAATTGCTGGGCCATATGACACCATGCTGGTTCCATGGTGGCTGCACCAGTTTACAGTCCTGTCCATAGTGGACAGGGCTCCACTTTCCCCACATCCTCACCAGAATGTATTGTTTGGTTGTTTTTTTTTTTTTATTTACATTTTCCTGATGGTTAAGGATGCTGAGCACTTTTTCAAATATTTACTGGCCATTTACAGTACTTTGGAGAATATTTTCAGTTCATTGACCTACTTGTCATTTGGGTTTTTATGTTTATTTTGGGGGATTCTTTGTAGATTCTAGAAGAATTGTTTTTACCATTCTGTGGGCCATCTCTTCATAGAAGTGAAAATTGAAATCTATGAAACAGTGAGAGATTTACAGTAGGGACACTCCTTATAACTCAACTCCAACTTCTAAAAGTCCTGACTGTAGCGCCTCAAACCTTGTGAGGAAAGTTAAAGGGAGCAAAACTTGCTGGATGATTAACCTGACCTTGTTTTGTCATATGAACTCCCAAGCTGCACTTGGCCTCTTATGGTTAGCCTCTCTTCCTTAGAGAACGGTTATTAGTCCCATTGTGCTTTTCTTCAACTAGGACTAGAAAGGAAGGTACGGTCAAAAGAGCAAGGTATCGGGACTGGAGAGGTGGCTCAGCAGTTAAGAGCACTTGATGTTCTTGCACAGGACCAGAGTTCTGTTCCTGACACCCATGTGCAATGGCTCACAAGTACCTGTTGCATCAGTTCCAGGGATACTACACTCTCTTCTATCTTCTTTTGGTGCTGCACTCACACGAACATATCACACACACACACACACACACACACACACACACGAAAATAAAATTATACTTTAAAATGGAGTTGGATTTCAGAGGACCCTTACTCTTTAGTTTGACAGTGTGATTTAACTTCCTGTTCCAGGCCAGATCACCTTAAACAACTAGATATCAAGACTGGCTTCACACACCACATGACCCAACTTGAATTTTCCACTGGCATCTGTGGATCAAGCTGAAAAAAAAAGTGAATTGGATTATACATGTCTCCCACAAAAACATGACCCAAAAGCCAGGAGAGGAATGGGCTGGTTGTAAATGTGTCTAACACTTTTGTTTAATTAAGGGAAACTAGCCCTTCACAACAATAAATGGAGGAAGAGCTAGAAGAGCCTGGCTTTGATTTCATGGCAATAATAAAATGAAAAAGGAAAAGGTGTCCTGCTGAGCACATCCTATTTCTGTCAAGTATGTTTATGGCTCAGTGTGGAATCAGACGGCTCCGAGTCAGAAGGTTCACTCAGTCAGATTCCCAAAGCTGAATAATACATGCTGGGGTGTTATTTACTGGCAACCAGAGACTTGTTTCTTCCTCTGAGTTTTATGTCCTTTAATACATTGCCCAAGAAATTCTTTTGTCTGGACACCACAAAAGAACCCTGGAGAAGAAAAGGAATACAGAACTTGTCAGCTGTTTCACCACTGCTCTTTTCCCAGGCTACATCTCTGCTCCCTTGAATGGAAATAGCTCCAGAAGTCAATCAGTTTTGTCTGCAATTAATTCTTCAAAGATGTTCAGTGTCTTTCTTGATGGCTGAATAAACAATGAGAGAGGGAGAAAAACAATACCAGTGTGGAGAGGCTCTGAGGCTTAGCCCTGTGCCTCAATAGGCCCCATATGGCTGCAGGGAAACTGACTTCTCTACAGTGATGGTAACCACGTGAGTTGGATAGTTTTATGTCCACTAGACACAAGCCAAAGTCATCTGAGATGAAGAAGCATCAACAGAGAAAATGCCTCCATGAGATCAGGCTGTAGGCAAGTCTGTAGGGTACCTTCTTAATTAGTGATTGATGGGGGAGGGCTTAGTCCATTGTGGGCGGAGGCGTCTCTGGGCTGGTGGTTCTGTGTTCTATAAATAAGTGGGCTGAGCAAGTGAGAGGAAGTAAGGCAGTAAGCAGCACCCTCATGGCCTCTGCATCTGCTCCTGTCCCCAAGTTCCTGCCCTTCTTGAGTTCCTGTCTTAATTTCCTTGAGTGATGTACTGCAATGTGAAAGTGTAAGCCAAAATATACCCGTTCTTCTCCAAGTTGTTTTTGGTCATGGTGCTTCATGGCAGCAATAGTTGTCACCTAAGACAAGTTGTTAGCAGGAGTTAGGTATTGCTGTGACAGACCTGACCGTATTTTTAAAAATATTTTATTTAGTTTTAATCTATGTACATTGGTGTGAAAGTGTCAGATCTTGGAGTTACAGACAGTTGTGAGCTGCCATGTGGGTGCTGGGAATTGAATCCGGGTCCTTTGGAAGAACAGGCAGTGCTCTTAACCACTGAGCCATCTCTCCAGCCCCGACCGTATGTTTTTCAAAGGATTATGGAAGGACTTTGGATCTTTGAGTATTCAAACCTTGATGAGATGTTCTATGGGAGTTTTGAAGGTAAGATTGTTGAGAGCAATGCAGATGATGAAAGGCTGGCTTAAGAAGTTTCAAAGACTACCTCGGCTTGCGTTTTCCAGGAAAGATGTTTTCTTCAAGCCTGCCAAATACAAATAGCTAAAGCAATAAGAATGTAACATTTATATAATTCCTGATTGTGTCATGGTTCTTCTTGCTGTAGGTAGTTTATTGTATATATGTGCAATAATTTAAATGTATATGTAAAAAATAAATAAATATTTAATAAAAAGAGAAGTTTCAAAGGGAAGTTTGAGAGTCTCTTAATAACTCTATCAGGGCTGTTTGAGTTAAGAGTCTGTGGTTCTGGTTAGCTAGGGATGAATATTCTGCTATAGTTAACAAGATACCAGAACCACTGAAGTAACGCCATTGCTCTTTTTGGGACCACTGATACTGGTTATCTGAAGCTGAGAATCTGGCAGTGATTAAGAAGAGACCATTATGCCTGAGATGAAATCGTGAAAGTGTTTCCTCAGAGTAAGCACATGCAAGCTGTGTTCCAGAGACAGTCGACACTGTACCTTGTGCTGGCAGCCAAACTTGGTTATGTGTAGGTGTATCCCAGTGGCAGTGGTTTTGGAGGGATGAGGAGGTCATGGAGAGCAGTTGAGGCTTGGCGTTGTGAGAGGCCAGGTGAGGCAATGAGAGGTGAAGGCGGAGAAGCAGTGGATGCCTCAGGATTTAAGGGTCATAACAAAAGTTGAGACTTTATACCAAGAAGCGAGCCCAGAAGAGGCTACTGGTGAAAATGATGCCCAGTTACATTAGAAGACCCTAGCATTTTGAAGATGCCAACACCAGAGGACAAAGACCAAGAACAGCAGACGTCGAGTAGAGCCAACCTGATCCTAGAAGACAAGCTATGTGTGCTGCAGAGGGTAGAGCCAGAGAAGTGACCCAGGCCCTTTGAAAGAGTCCAGAAGACCATGAGTGAATCCCAGATACTGGTTATTGGATGACGTATACTATTGGAGTTTGTCTTTACTTGGACTTGATTGTGACTGTGCCCTGGTTATTCCCTGTTAAAACAAGAACGCATTTAATTTATTTTTTTATTTCATAGGAGACCACAGTGGATATACTTTTGATTTTAAAAGAGACTTTGCTTTTTTGTTGTTTTAAGAGATTAAATTTTGGGGTTAAGATGTTTTTAAGTCTAGATAGATGTTTTAAGTTGACAGAGATGAGATGTATAGATATTGATTTACATTCAGAATTTTAGACTCACCAAGATAGGAAAGACGTTTTCTTCAAGGTTGCCAAATACAAATATCCAAAACACTATGATGTAACATGTATATAATTCCTGATTGTTTCATGTTTCTTCTTGCTGTATATAGTTTATTGTGCATATATGAAATAATATAAATGTATATGTAAAAAATAAATTTTCATTAGAAAAAAGTTTAAATTAAGTTGCTTGAATTTATAAAATGTTTTATATTGTGATGTTTATATTAATGTATGATCTTGGGGATGAACAAGAAACAAAAGGTTGTGGCTTTACAGTGATGTGTTTTTGTATCAAGTTGACAAGGGGTCAATTGCACTGGATAATTTTATGTCAATTTGACAAGCTAAAGTCATCTGAGGTAAGGGAACCTCAACTAAGAAAATGTCTAGATAAGACTGATCTGTAGACAAGCCTATAGTACACTTTAAATTTTGCTCTACTAAGTTATTGATGGGCTGATGAGAACCCAGCCTATTGTGGGTGGTGCCATCTCTGGGCTGATGGTCCTGGGTTCTATGAGAAAGCAGGCTGAGAAAGTCATGATAAGCAAGCTAGTAAGCGCACCCCTATGGCCTCTGCCTCCAGGTCCCTATCCTGCTAGAGTTTCTGCCTTCATTTTTTTGTCAATTAACTGTTATTCTGAACTGTTAGTGAAATAAACCCTTTCCTCCCCAAGTCACTTTTGGCCATGGTGTTTTATTACAATACTTACCCTAACTAAGACACAGTGAATACTTGTGTCAACAGTTTCTGTGTTTGCTCCAGTTCTAAGCGTCTGTACACATTATCTCATTTAGTCCTTGTGGTGGTTACCCTGAAAATTTCCACTTATTAGCATCTAGAATCACCTCAATTGAAGCGAGAAAACCCACCTATTGTGGAGAGCATCATTCCTTGGGTTGGGATTCTGGACTGTAGACAAAGGGAAACGTTGGCTGAGCATACAGATTTGTCCTTCTGCGTCTTGACTATAGTTTGCCATGTGGCCAGCTCCGCTAAGTACCTGCTGCTGCAGCTTCCCCACAATAATGAAATACACGCTGGAGTGTGAGCCAAAATAGACCCCTTCTCCTCTAAGTTGCTTTTGTCGGGGCATCAGGTTTTATCACAGCATCAGGAAAGTAAACCCCATTAGGCAACCCCAAATGGACAGGAAGCATCTCCTGAGCTGGAGGCTTGGTCTCCAGCCGGTGAATTTACTCAAGAGGAGACAGGGTCATAGAAGCCTTGACTTTACCAGTGGTTTGTTCCTTGGATAGTTTTGTTGTCATTGGCTTTCTTGGGAGGTAGTAGAAATTAGGAGACTGCCTTTCTACAAGAAGTGGTCCCAAGAGGACATGTCTTTGAAGGATATAGAGTCTTCTTGGCCCTGTCCTGTCCTGTCCTGCTCTTTCTGCCTCCCAGCTGCCACAGATGAGCATGTCTTGGCCATGACTTTCTACTATGATATTCTAACTCACCACGGCTAGACATGACACTGGAATCAGACATTACATGGATGCAGGGAACATTTATTGCTTCTTTTAAGTAAGCAAGAGGACGGATATGCTGGTCAGATGGCTCAGCAGGTGAAGGCTTTTGCTACTGAAGGTGACAACCTGAATTCTCTCCCAGGAACCAACATCGTAAAAAGAGAGAACCAACTCCAGTAAGTCGTCCTCTGACTCTGACCTTCTCATGTGAAACGGCCCAACAAATTCTTCTGCCACCTTGTACAACGTAGTTCTGTTGAGTAACTTTGTCAACACTGCCGAGTGTAAATGACCACTAGAAAATATTGAAGATATCCTGTGTTCTTCAGAATCAAGCATTAACATTTAATCCTTCAATGTAAAAAATAATCGCATTCATCTTATTAGCATGCAGGTTTGCTCTCATCTTTAATAAATGGTAAAACAATATTTGTACAAGTGAATTGTTTTGAGACAAACTTTTTTATGACTTATTAGCAAGTGTTTGAATATCTATTTTATGTACTATACGTGTAGGGTCATGTAGAACTTTCATGGTCATGAGGGAGTCCAGTGTGGGAAATGTAAGAAGCCGATATCACACATGCTGCCTAGCCTCTACTTAACCCTCTGAAACCTGATTTTTGACTCTGACCTCCGTAGTAAACATAGCCTTCCCTGTTAGTCAGCACCAACCTGTATCAGACCCAATAGATTTCATCAACCGCCAACCCCTCTCCTTGTTCTGGGACACAACCTGGTGCATGATGGAGCTCTTTCCCGATTTTATTCTGTCTCCCTTCTTGGCTTCCCTGCTCAGCTCTCTCCACCCACTATAAGATGCTCTCTCTGTCTTGACATTGTCCCCTCTGAGTGAGCCACACCTGCTTTTCCGGTTTCCATTACAGCCTCTCTACAGGCACCCTCAACTGCCTCTACAGCTCGCTCTAATCTCAAACCCATCTTGTCATTTGTCCTCTACAAATAACAAGCCCAGGAGAATCACAGGCCCTTCACAGCATCTTATCGTTTCATATCTCCTAGCAACCTGGTGCTCATCACTCCACCTCAGCAAACGTTCCACTACATGTCCGGTACCCAGCCCTTGCCCTACCACCACCACCCCCCCCCCCCGTTCTGTTCTCACAGCGTTTATAAATGTGTGAACTTGTGATTTAATTGACTGTCCTGGCCCCGATGTTTGGATTTCATCTCACTCACTTTAAGAACCTTTATAACCTGGTAATTATTTGTATACTTGTGTGTCGCCATAAGGTTCAAACTCGTACCTGGAGAAGGCCGCTTTCTTCTGCCTCTAGCTACTCAGATTATGACATCCTGAAGGGGCCGGACTGAATAGACACTGAATAGCTGATACAGGCGGGGAAAATAAGCTTTTACAAATAGAGGTACAAAAAGCTGGAGACAAGAGTGTTGGGGAAAGGGTAAACAGGACATGGGGTTCAGACACCAGAGAGGAAGAGGAAAAAAAGACACTGTAAAATGTCTGCTTTCAGCCAGCTACATGCACCCCACATCTTTGAAATACTGAAGGTCAATGGCCACATTTTCTAAGTATAGAGTAATATGTAAGCTACAGTATGTATAAAGAGTAAAACAAGAATCTCCACAGTCCTACTACCTTGTGACAATAGTCATCAACTTCCTCAACAGTGTCTTTGTTTCCTGAAGTTTTGTTCATTGGGTTGGTGCTCCCCTCCTCCACTAGGAGTTCCCAGGGTGGCCTCTTCCATCTCCGTGACCCCTGCTACTAGGAGTTTCAGCTAGAGTCACCCCCACATCCTCCCAGGAGCCTATCCTGTTGTAGGCCTCCAGCTTCTCACAGAGAGGCCCCCGCCTATGGTTGCTCTTCCCTCGGCAAGCCCTCTTCTCTCCTGCTCCTGCTCTTTCTGGGTCTGATCTCCACCCTCATTTCTCTCAGCGCCCCCTCTCCTGCGCTGTTCCCTCTCTTCAACCAGTTCTGCTCTCTGTTCTATTTTCCCTTCTGAGTGAGATTTAAGCATCCTCCCTTGGGCCCTCTTTGTCACTTATCTTCTTTGGGTCTGTGACTTGCGGTCTGGTTATCCTGTACTATATATCTAAAATCCACTTATAAGTGAGTATGTACCATGTGTGTCTTTCTGGATCTGGGTTACCTCACTCAAAATGACCTTTTCTTTTTTTTTTTTTTTATTTATTCATTTTAGATCCCAATTGTAGCCCCTCCATCATTTCCTCCTGGTCCCTGGTCCCTCCCTCCCTTAGTCCTCAGAAAGGGGGAGCTCTTCTCCTCTACCATCTGACCCCAACCTATCAAGTCTCATCAAGACTGCCTGCATCCTCTTCCTCTGTGGTCTGGCAAGGCCTGCCCACCAGGGGAAATGGATCAACAAAGTTCATGTCAGAGACAGCCCCTGCTCCCCATATTAGGGACCCACAAGGAGACTGAGCTGCCTATCTACTTCATCTGAGCAGAGGGTCTAGAGTGTCTTCATGCATGGTCCTTGATTGGTGCATCAGTCTCTTCAAGCCCCCCTGGGCCCAGATATGTTGACCCTATTGGTCTCCTTGTGGAGCTCCTGTCCCTCTGGGTCCTTCTATCCCCTCGACTCTTCCATAGGACTCCCTGCCCTCTGCCCATGCTTTGGCTGTGAGTCTCAGCATCTGCTTTGATCCCTTTTTGGATGGAGTCCTTTAGAGGTCCCCTATGGTAGGATCACATCCTGTTCTCTCTCTTAAACTGCTTCCGGTGTCTATTCTATTTGGCTTTCTGAAGGAGAATTAAGTGTCCTCCCTAGGATCTTCCTTGTTACCTAGCTTCTTTAGGTCTGTGGATTGTAATATGGTTATCCTATATCATATGGTTAATATCTGCTTATAAGTGAGTATATATCATGTCTTTCTGGGTCTGGGTTACCTCACTCAGGATGAGCTTTTCTAGTTCCATCCATGTGTCTGCAAATCTCATGTTTTCCTTGTTTTTAATAGCTGTGCAGTTTCCATTGTGTAAATGTACCACAGTTTCTTTATCCATTCTTTGACTGAGGGACGTCTAGTTTGTTTCCATATTCTGGCTATTAAAGCTTCTATAAACATAGTTGAGCAAATGTCCTTGTTGTACCCAGGAGTGGTATACCTGGGTATTGAGGTAGAGCTATTCCCAATTTTCTGAGAAAGTGTCAGATTTATTTCCAAAGTGGTTGTACAAGTTTGCACTCCCACCAGCAATGTTCTCCTTTCTCCACATCCTCGACAGCATGTGCTGTCACTTGAGGTTTTGATCTTAGCCATTCTGACCGGTGTAAGGTGGAATCTCAGAGTTGGTTTCATTTGCATTTCCCTGATAACTAAGGACGTTGAGCATGTCTTTAAGTGTTTCTCAGGCATTTGAGATTTTTTTTTTTTGCTGAGAATTCTCTGTGTAGCTCTGTGCCCCATTTTTTTTTTTTTACTGGATTATTTGATTTGCTGGTGTTCAATTTCTTGAGTTCTTTATATATTTTGTATATTAGCCCTTTGTTAGATGTAGGGTTGGTGAAGATCTTTTTCCAGTCCGTAGGCTGCTGTTTTGTTCTGTTGACAGTGTTCTTTGCCTTAAAGAAGCTTTTCTGTTTCATGAAGGTTCCATTTATAAATTATTGATCTTAGAGCCTGAGCTGTTGGTGTTCTCTTCAGGAAGCTGCAGGCTAATATCTTTTCTGTCACAGTCCCCTTTCTTGAGACTTTAATTCTACTGCTTTAGCTTACTTAGTCTAGTCAGAACCCTTCCCACGCATTCTTTTGTTATATCCTGGATTCTAGGATGTTCCAGTTAGCTTTAATTAACAACTTGACACAACCCAGAGTCATTTGAGAGAAAAACTTTCATTGTAGAATTGTCTAGATCAGATTGGTGTGTGTGTGTGTGTGTGTGTGTGTGTGTGTGTGTGTGTGTGTGTGTGTGTTGGGAGGTTATCTCAACTGTTAATTCATATAAGAAGAACCCATATCACTATAAGTGGCATTATTCCCTGGGCAGGCAGTCCTGGGCTGTTGAATAAGCCAGCTAAGCATAAGCTTGATCAAGCCACTGGACAGTGTCCATTCACGGTTTCTGCTTCAAGTTCCTGTTTGAGTTCTTGCCCTGACTTCACTCTATGATGACCTGTGACCTTGAAGTGTAAACAAAGTAAATCCCTTCCTCCTTGTTGATTTCAGGCAGAATGCTTTATTACAGCAACAGAAAGGAAACTAGATCTCTGCCTTACTAGCTCTTCGTTTACACCTTCATTTGGTAAACTATTTCTTCTAGTATCTAAGGGGAAAATCACATACAAGAGATAAATATTCAATTCATGACTGAGAATGACTGTCTTACCATCATTCATATTTGAATGGGGGTGGAATAATAGTTCATAATTATTTTCTCTAGGGATTTGGAAAACATTGCTCCACAGTCTTTAACTCTAGGCTATTGAAAGGTTCAATATAATTCTGAGATCATATTCTTGGTTTTGGTTTTGTTGTTTTGTTTTTGAGAAAAAGCCTCCCTATGTAGCCCAGATTGACCTTGAACTTGAAGCAATTCTTCTGTCTTTGTCTGGGGAGTCCTTGGATTATAGGCATGCACCATCAGACCTGGCTTGACAGAAGTGTGGTGTGTGTGTGTGTGTGTGTGTGTGTGTGTGTGTGTGTGTGTGTGTGTGTGGTGTATGTGTGTGCGTGTGTGTGTGTGTGTGTGTGTGTGTGTGTGTGTGCGCGCGCGCACGCACGCAGATGCCTGAGCACATGAATGTAGAAGTCAGAGTTTGACATCCACGTCTTTCTCTACCTCTCTGTACCTTGTTATTTTTTTTTCTGACAGAGTCTCTTAATGAACATGAGCTCGTGGCTGACCAATGAGCTCTGGAGATCTGCATGTCATGGTCCCTCCCTCAGTGCTGAAGTGGCAGATACATGTCACTATGCCCACCTAAGTGCTGAGGATCAACCTCAGCTCATCATGTTTTCATGACAGGCACTTTATCCACAGCCATCTGTCCTGCCCTTTCCTGCCAGCAGATGTGTGTGTGTGTGTGTGTGTGTGTGTGTGTGTGTGTGTGTGTGTAGCTAATTTTCCTCTTTGAAAACAATTATCTTTATCTCTAAATTAATAGCATTTTACTGTGATAATTTCATTGAGTTCATTCATTACTTCATTCCACTGGGCATTTTGATGGACATGATACCAAGAAACATGTCCTTCAGTTCTAGAAAGTTCCCCCAATGAATTCTCCTTTATTTTCTCTAATCACCTTGTAATTTCAACTGATTCAGCCTCTTGAATTGATCTTATGACATTTCTTTCCCTCCTGCCATATTTTGGGATATGCTTTTTTTTCTATATAGTTCTAAAATATTTTCTCAATCTTAATTCTTAATGATCAACTCTTTCAATACTGCATTAGCCAGATTCTTCATCACCGTGAAAAGCATTTGGCCAAAACAGTTTAATGTAGGAAATTATTTTCATCTAAGCTACCATTTTCAGATGTTTTGGCCACGGTCATTGGCTCAGTAGATGCTGGGCCCATGGTGAGGAATATCATGGTGGCAGAAGTGTGTAGTGAAGGCTTCTCACTTCATGATGGTCAGCAAGTATCAAACAGGAAGGGCCAGGACAACACATACCCTTCAAGGCCGCATTTCCTCCAGCCAGGCCACACCTCATACAGTTCCATCTCATCTAACGTGTTAGTCCATTTTTGGACTCATCGGTGGATTATCCAGTCTATTAGGACAGAGCTCTCTGAATCTAAGGTCTCTGAAAACACCCTCAAAGATACACCTAGTGATTGAGCCTCACTGGTCTCTTAGGCATCTCTCAATCCAGTCACATGAACAATCAAGATTAATCATCACAGCTACTTTTAGAATATGGCTACTTTTTTGTACGTCAACTTGCTTGGATAGGTTTTAAAATTTTCCATGCGGAGTGTCTCTTTAAGAAAACCAATTCTGATCTTAACCTGTCTGTTTATATTTTTAAAGAGAACATTTTAAAAACTACTAATTGTGAGTCTGGGCACAGCTCAGTGTGTGTGTGTGGGTGCTTGCCTAGCACATTAGGCCCAGGATTGATACCCAGAAGTTTAAAAAAAAAAAGCCAGAAACAAACAAACCCCAAAACCAATTAGGAGAATATTCCAAGTAGCTTCAAAGCCCAGTAATTTGACTGTGTGATCCTAATGTAATACACATCAAGAGAAAACTGCTCAAAATGTACTTAAGCTCTTTCTAGCAATATTAGTTGCAGAAACTGATCTTATCACACTAACACAATAGGGTATGAAGTGTGATATAAAATAAATAACAAATCATCTGAAATTCACATTTCATCTTGCATGTTGTTGAAACCAGTCTCAACACAGGAGAACGGTCAAGATGGAGGAGATGAAGTAAAGGCTTGCTCTAGATTTTAATTGAAGGCATTGTTTTTCATTGATCGTGTATTTTATAATTTAAAAATCCAAGTACTGTCTACTGAAAACACCCAGAAATAATCACCAACCCAATAAGTATTTCTGGCAGCCAGGTGAATAATCTCAGGCTAGCATTTCTCAGTACAAGCAGCCAATAATCCTTAGATTTGGCTGGTTCCCGGCCCACAACAAATTGTCAGACAGACAGAAAGAAACAAAAATCATGAGCGATTAATGATAGCATGTCAAAAGGGCTTAGGGGCTCACTTTTAAAAAGCCTTGCAGCTGAAGATCAGACAGCTGAGCATCAAAAAAGAAAAGTAACCGCCGTGGACCGAGACACATTAAACATGTTTAAAATCATGAGCTCATGAGCAAATCAAAGAAATTGAATTGATCAGCCTCAGAGAACAATAGGGACTTGGATCCATTTGTTTGAAAACTGGTAAATCAAATCCAGTATTTGATGGTAAGAGTTTCTCTCTGTGGTGGTATTGAATGAATAAGGAAAAATGGAACTGTAGGAGTTCAAGACACCAATACTGTAGAACAAATGAACGTAAGTATGCAACAGCAGCTAAAAGTCTTCCAGAAAAACCCCAAAGAATCACAATGTGTCTTCAAGTGAGAAGGCCCCGCAGCAGCCATGGTGAGTCTCGCTATGGAAACGCATAGTCCTATCAGCTTTCTCTCCCAGCTCTTACAGTGAAGAGACTGAGCTCAGGGGACCATGCTTAACATCTTCCAGCTTAGTACTGGAAGAGGCTCGCCTCGGGGAAAGCTTTGGCCCTTTTGGTTGTTGAAAAGATTCAGCAACAGATCAGTGGGAAGTATTGATCCAGATCAATGGATGTAGCAGATATTCCCCCCCCCCAGCGCCCCCGCACAATCACTCCCACTATCCTACAATCTCTTTATTACCTATCTATGAATGGACGCTTGGTGTGTGGTGAGGACCTAGTGACTGGTTAATGCTGTGTTCATTCAGTAGAATAGCAGAGGAGGACTAATCTGTCACTTCCCACTACAAGCATGCTCTCACTTCACTATTTGCGTTGGTTTGTGTCTTAACCTGGGGCATTAAGGATACACATAAAATGGTACAACAGGAGACTTTCACCTTTAAAAAAAAAAGCAAGCATTAAATTCTCCCTTGATCCAAAAACAGGGTGTGGAGTTGGTGGACTCAGTGGGGAGATGGCTCAGAGATTGAGAGCACACTCTGCTCTTGCAGAGGATCTGAGCTCAATTCCAGCACCCGCATCAGGTGACGCACAACTCCAGAGGATCCAATTCCCTCTTCTGGCTTCTGTGGGCACTGGGCTCATTTGCACATCACCATGCACATACTCACATACACAGTACACATGTATGCATAGTTAAAAATAATTAAATATTTTTTAAAATCATATTGGTTGGCTAATCTATTGAGAATGTGCAAAGACAATGACCTAAAAACAATTCTACATCTTCCTGCTTCTTATATGTCATGAGGCTCTTCAGACACAAACCAAGGCTTCAGCATCAGAGCAGTGGGAAATCCGAGTGCCAGAAAACCTTCCATTTGCAGAGGAGAAAGCCATAACTCCTCAGATTTCAAAGAGAGGGTGTGGCTGCTCTGAGGTAACAGAAAAATGGCATCCAGGTTTCTACTATAGAAGAGTAGGGTTTCCTGGGGGACAGGTGGCAGTTTTGAGTGATGGGAAAGGATGAGCCACTGGAAGTCAGGCACTAATGGGCTAGTAGAGCAAGCATTGCTCCCACAGGACTTTGAATTGTTGATGTGGCGATTGGATAGGGGTGGCCTCCATAGAGTCACGTGTTTGAATGGTTGGCCATAGGGAGTGGCACTATTAGGAGGTATAGCTTTGTTGGAGGAAGTATGTCACTGTGGGGGCAGGCCATGAGGTCTTATATGCTCAAGATATGCCCAGTGTGGCACACAGTCTCCTGCTGCCTGCTGATCAAGGTGTAGAGCTCTCAGCTCTTCCCGCCCTGTGCCTGCCTGCACGCTGCCATGTCCCTCACTGTGATGATGGTGGACTGAGCTTCTGAAACTGTAAGCCAGCCCCAGTTTAAATGTCTTCTTTATAGTAGTTGCTGTGTTGATGGTATCTCGTCACAGCAATACAACCCTGACTAAGACAGAAGTCGGTACCAGGAGTGGGGTGTTGCTGTGATAGGCCTGACCATGTTTTTATTCGGAGGAATGTGGGTTTCTGGACTTTGGATTAGGAAAGCAGTAGTATGTTTTAAGTGGTGCTTAATGAGCCATACTAGTAGGGACATGGGAGACAATGATATTGAAGATGGTTTGAACTGTGGGGCCTGGCTCCAGAGGTCGCAGAGGAGAAGACTTAATTTTTGGCCTAGAGACTGTTCTTGTTTTATTTTGGCTGAAAATGTAGTTGTTTTCACTCTTGATGAAAAAGTCTGCCTAAGGCTAAAATGAAGAGATTTGGATTAATTGCACTGGCAAAGAAAATCTCCAAACAGCCTAGTTTAGACTCTATCTCATGGTTACTAGCGTTCACGCTTATGAAGAGTGTTTTGATGAAGAAGAAGAAGCTAAGCAAGGGAAAAAAAATACAAACTGTTTGGTTCAAGGAGAAAAGGGGCACTAGGAAGTAGAATGGAGCTAAAACCCTGTGTCCAAGGAGAAAAACAGATTAAAGATATTAAATGGCATAAAAGGAGTGGTAACCTCAGGGCAGGATCCAACCCAACTAAGCTTCCATGTTGTGAAAAGGAATTAAAGAACAGCTTAGAGCCAAGCATGATGAACATGCCTTTAATGCCAGCACTCTTAGACAGAGGCATGCAGATTTCTGAGCCCAAGGTCAGCCTAGTCTACAGAGCAAGTTCCAGGACCACCAAGCACAGGCAGTGAAGGAAATCATTGAGAAAAGAAAAACTGACGAACATTTAACTGAACAAGGACGTCATATTCCAGCGTCGGCAAGCAGCAGAAATTGGCAAGTTCAGCCACATGGTGGTCTTGGGGTTAGAATCAAGGATAGAATAAAGGGGTTATGGAATTTCCTTCTGTCACTAAGGGAAGATGCTAAAGCCAGCTATGTGTCAGGGGCATTATCCTGTTTTCCTCCTGTTTGAAATGGTAATGTGCATGCTGTGTCACTGTGCATTGAAAGTACGTGACCTGTTTTTTATTTTAATTTTATAAAGGATTCCAGTTAAGAGATTGCATGAATCTCAGGATAGACTTTGAACTTTGGACTTTTAAGCAGAGTTGAGGCTGCTTTAGGCTATGGGTGCAGTTGAAGTTGGACTAAACGCAGCATTGTGGCATAGCTACAAGCCTATGGGGGCCAGAAGTGCAATGTGGTGGTTTGAACAGGAATGGGACCCACAGATTCATGTATTTGAATGTTTGGTCATAGGGAGTGGCACTATTAGGAGGTGTGGCCTTGATGGAGGAAGTGTGTCACTTCCAGGGGTGGGCTTTGAGGTCTTATGTGCTTAAGCTATGGCCAGTATGATACAGAGTCCCCTCCAGCTACACGTGGATCAAGATGTAGAACTCTTGGCTCCGTCAGCATCATGTCTGTCTGCATGCAGCCATGCTTCCCACTATGATGATAGTGAACTAAACCTCTAAAGCTGTAAGCAAGCCCCAATTCAATGTTTTCTTTTAAATTATGTATTTATTTATTCACTTTATGTTCTGATTGCAGCCCCCTTCCTTCTCTCAGTCCCCCCTCACATGACCCTTCATTTTCCCATCTCCTTCTCCTCAGAGAAGGGGGAGGTCCCCCATGGGTACCAACCTGCTCCGATACCTGAGGTTGCTGCAGAACCAGGCACATCCTTTCTCCAAAAGGGCAGACAAGACAGCCCAGATCAGGAAACAGAATCTAAAGGGAGCAATCTAAGTCAGAGAGGGCCCCAGCTCCCGTTGTTGGGGGATTCACATGAAGACCTAGCTCTTCAGGGGATGTTGGACCATCCCAGGCATGCTCTTTGGTTGGTGGTCCAGTCTCTGTGCGCCTCCATGGGCTCAGGTTAGTTGACTCTGTAGGTCTTCTTGTGGAGTCCTTGAGCCGCCCAGATCACTCAGTCATTCCCCCAAGTCTTACACAGGACTCCTTCACTCTGTCTAATGTTTGGCTGTAGGTCTCTGCATCTGTTTCCATCAACTGCTGGGTGAATCCTCTCAGAGGAGTTATGCTAGGCTCCTGCCTATAAGCATAGCAGAGTAAGGTTAGTAGTGTCAGGGATTGGTTCTCTCCCATGGGATGGGTCTCCAGTAGGACCAGTCTTTGGTTGGCTATTCCCTCAATCTTTGCTCCATCTTTGTCTCTGCACATCTTATAGGCAGGACCAAATTTTGGGTCAAAGGTTTTGTGGGTGGGTTGGTGTCTTATCTCTCCACTGGAAATCCTGCCCGGCTACAGGAGGCTCCACATCCCCCACTGGTAGGAGTCTCAGTTTGGGTGACCCCCCCCCATAGACTTCCTGGGGTCTTTCCTAACCCAGATTCCAAATTCCAGAGATGCCCCCCACCTCTGACTTCGTTCTCTCACCTGCACCTCTTTTCCCCACCCCCCTACTCCTAATCCACATCCTTGCTTCCCTTTTGATCCCCTCTCGTACCCAGTTCCCTCCTTTCCTCCTTCCACCTCCCATGTCCATTTTATTTCCCCTTCTTCTGAGTGAGATTCAAGCATCCTCCCTTCGGCCCTCCCTGTAGCTTCGCTTCTTTGGCTCTTTGGATTGTAGCATGGTTATCATGCACTTTCTGGCTAATATCCACTTATAAGTGAGTACATACCATGCGTGTCTTTTCAGGTTTGGGATACCTCACTCAGGATGATTTTTTTTCTAGTTCCATTTTCTTTATAAGAATTGCTATAGACATGGCATTTCTTCATAGCAATAAAACCCTAACAGCTTTTTAATCTCCCCATTAGAGATTTTCAGCGCTAAACTGCCAAAGGCAGCGATAGTGGGAACGTGGATAAAAGACCAAGGTTATGAGAAACCATGAAGGTCCCACCACAGTCTGTTAACCCAACAATCACTACGCATTTAATGTTTTCATCTTACACAGCCATCACAACAAGCATGTGAATACTGCTTTACCTATTTAATAAAATTCTGTTGCCCTTGTTTATTTGGGGGGGGGGGTGGAGGGATGGTGTGTGCCACAGAGCACATGTGGCTTGTCAGGACAGCTTTCAGGAATTGGTTCTCTTCTTCCGCTACGTGGGGTTCTATGGATGGAAATCAGGTTGCCAGCCTTATCCAGCAGGTGCCTATCTTGCTGGTCCTATTTTGCCTATCTTAAAGCTGAGAATTTAGGCTCTTACTCAAGATCATAAGCGCATATTTGACTCAGACGCCAGATTTTTTTCAACTCTCAACATTTGTAATGCTTAATCTACATTGTCAGCTCGGCGGGTTAACTAACATTCCAGAGGTTAGTAAAGCACATTGTCGGGAGTGTCTGGAAGGGCCTTTCCCAGAGAAGATTAACTGAGGGAGAGAGGAGAGGACGCACCCCAAATATGAGAAGCAACAGTCGATAAACCTGGAACTTGAATGGAAAGAGAAAGCCCATCGGACTAGGCGTTCTCTCTGCTAGAGAGATGAACTCATGGTTAAGATTACTTTCTGCTCTTGCAGAGGGCCTGAGTTCAGTTCCCAGAATTCTCATTAGACATCTTACAATTGCCTATAACTTCAGCTGCAGGGGCATCTGACACACTCGGTGGCCTCCACAGACCCCTGAACTACTTACATGTGCACATTCATACACACACACACCATGCATGTATGCACATGTGCACGCACACACATGCACGCATGCACAGGGACGCACACTTAAGGAGTTTTTTTTAATGTTTTTTAAAATAAAAATAAAACAAATCTTAAAACAATGAACAAAAATAAATCTTTGCTCAAGTGGTTTGGTGAGGCATTTGGTGGTGTAGGAAGCTAGCTAACCCAGCCCTGGAACACGCCTAACTTGGCAAGCCCTTTAGGCATCTTTTTTTTTTTTTTTAACAACTTCATAGGCACTCTTTCTATGGCTCCATATCTTCTTGTGGACATAGGATAATTTTGTGTTTCTTTTGTTGAATTAAAAACATGCCTAGTCAAGTATATCAGTTTCCTGTATTCCTTCTTCCACAGAAGATGTCACCTCTGAGGAATGTAGATATTTTTAAATATAGTAGTCCAAAAGACATAGTCTCAAACTGGTACTGAAAACTGTGTGTTTCTGCATCTCCAGCGTTTGCTTCCTGACTGGTCATTTTCTCCTAACATTTGCCCTTGGATGAATCATGCTGCTTCCTGACTTCCCAGATGGTTCATGTTATCTTCCCCATGGTAAACATTTGGAACGGGCCACTTCCTTACCCTCCCGTTTCCACATCTTTAGATCTTCTTTTTTCTTAAGGGCCTATGTTGGCTACAGACACTCCTAGTCGATAAGCACTTCTCTGTCTGATGTTACTGCCTGCTGCTCTATAATAGTAGGAACCTTCCCATGGTCACCCTTAGCTGAGAGCTACTGCCAGCTAATGGCTGCTAAGGGAAAGGAAGTCATTTTTCTTCAGTGTTGTAGCCACTGGTAAGTTGCTCATGATCCACTCACGCACATGCAAACAATCTTAACTAAACTTGGTGAACTATTTTTAAAACTGGAAGGGGTGGACGGGGATCAGAATATGATATAATTATATTTAAATTTTTAATCAGGACATGCAAGTTGGAGGGGGATGTGTTAGGAAGAAGGGTTCTAGGGGCAGTGACGAAGGACAAGAGAAGGGTCTGGGGGAAAAATATGATCAAAATACATCATATGCATTATAAAATTGTCAAAAAACACATTAAAATATTTTTAAAAGTTTACTATGATTTTATGCTTGATATAAAAATCATAGATCTGTCTCAAGATAGAGTTCTCAGTTTTGAGACATCTGGGTACAGCTCGCTTGTTCTGTCGGGTGCTTGGATGAGTAGCATGGACACACCAACTCGTCTCACAGGCATGAACAACAATAAAGAGTGCCCTGACCTGAGCTTGATTCCAGCCAACAGCATCTTGAGGGCTTCCAGGTTTGAAGAGAGAAGCGCTAAGGCTCTCTGGGATTTAGAAAGACGGGATTGGGTGACTACTCTGTGTCAGATGTCTTTATAGAAATGAGAAAAGGCTAGCTCTGTGGACTCATGGTGTTCATGAGTGGGATGAGAAGGAACAGACATTCATGTCTTCAGTCACGGACTCTTAGAACAAGGTGGTCCTGTGTGTGTGTGTGTGTAGGGCTGAGATTAACTTCTGGTGTCTTCTCCAGTGTCTCTCCACCTTAATTTTGAATCAGAAACTCTTACTGAACCTGGATCTCATTGATTTAGCTAGACTGGTCAATCAGAGAGGCCCAGACGTCCAAGGAGGTCTTTCTGAATCAATAGAGAGAAGGGAGTGATTTTGTTTCCCCCAAGGGACATGTGGTAATGTCTGGATACAATTTTTACTGTCATGCTGGGGTTAAATAGCTACCGATGGCATCTAATAGACAAAGGATGCTGCTAAACACTCTACAGTGGAGTGGGTAGACCGCACTGGAGGTCTATAGCCCTAACTGTGGACTATTCTGAGTTTGAGAAAGCCTGGTTAATGAGAAGATAAAGAAGTTGAAGGCAACAGGCTTCTTGCTGATTGGACTGGAGTTCAGGGCCAAGATTCAGTAACAATAGGAAGAAAAATAAACAAAACAAAACCCTGGGAACAGGAGCTGAAGGCCAGTTGGATGTACCAGCTACAAACACTGGCAGAAAGGAAGGCTGTGTCTCTATGCTAACGTCTTCCCTCCATCTGCTGGTTCTAGTAACTTGGCCGTAGCAGATGCCTCCAGAGAAAGGACCGGCTATCTGAGTCAGTGCCTCCCTCCCATGGCTACTATTGGCTGGGAGAGGAGGTCAATATGACTGAAAATGACTTTCCAGTGTTGCCTATGTAACCTGAGATTGGAGAAACGTCTCATGCATATTTATATCTCCATAATGTGGAGCCCACCGTTCTATAGTTCTTGAATTAGTGCCTATTACTTCCCTAACTGATGGATGACGCCCTTAATTGGCCATGTCTTTCGCATCCATCTAGACTCAGCATGGCCAGGACAATTTGGGCATGCTTCAACTTAGTGAGGGACAGTCTCCCATGGGGACACAAGCAATCACACCACTGCTGGACTTGGACTCAGCTCGGAATCTAAATAGGAACACAACAAGCATGCTCCAACCCTGTGTGGAGCAAGTAGTGTAATCAGCTTACCAGTGGCTTGGCCCCCCACGAGGAATGACAGTCCTAGGCAGCCACTTCAGTGATGAATCACGGAACAGCTTCGTTGGCCTCACCCCACATAGACAAAGCTCCCCCTCCCCCACCCCCGCCCGCCCACCCACCAGCCTCTGGAGAAATTAATGCACCTTAATTTGACTCAGAGGCTGATTTCGAAATCAGCTATTTTACATATCTAGTGATGCTTCTTCCCTTCTGGGCTTATTCCTTCTCCCTCTGCATACTCGGATCTGGCTCTGGCAGCTAAATATCGAAACTAACTACTTTGCAAATCAGATGCTGAAGTGTGGAGAGGGGGCGTGGGCTGCATCCTAACTTCTCCATTAATACCTAGCCCTGTGGGTTTTTTGTTGTTGTTGTTGTTTTTTGTTTTTTGTTTTCCTATAGAGCCTAGATTTTTGCTCATTTTCAAAACTGCCAATAGTGAGCAGGGGAAGTTGTTATCCCCTCCCAAGGTGGCTACATGGTAGCAGAGAAACCTAAAAGTCAGAAAGACTGCACGGACCAAAGCAAATTATTCTTCCATGATAGGAATAGAGACAGCCTCTCTGGCGGTCTGACTGAGAGGTGTCTCCATAGATCGGGGTGTTTGAAAGCTGGATTCCCCAGCTGGCGGTTCTGTCTGGGGAGGTTTAGAAGGTGTGGTCTTGCAGGAGGAAGCGTGTCATGGGGACCGGCTTTGGGAGTTCATAGCATCGCCCCATTTTCGGTTAGCTCCCTCTGCCTTGAGCTCGCGGTTAAGGTGTGATCTCTCTGTTTCCAACCACTTTCACCATGTCAGTCACTCGCTGCCATGCTTTCTGGCCCTGCTGGGTCCTTATCTGTCTATAATGTGAGCCAAAGTAAAGGTCTTCCTTAAGTCCCTTTGGGTCGTGGTGGAGATGAGAGCCAGTTCCACAGAGGACCTGTGAATCCTCCCCTCCACCCCCGCCCCCCTGCCGCCTCCCAGTCCCCCAGACGCTCGGGCGACACAGCAGATCTTCTAAGTTTCTGACGCTCTTTATAGCTACTTTTCTTCTAGCACGTGTTAATAGTTTGGGTGGGAAGCGCTCTCCATAGGCTGATGTGTTTGTAAGTTGGTCCCCAGCGTGTGGTTGTTTTGGAAGGATGTGAAACCCTTAAGAAACGGTGCTTGCCACGCCAGTAGTCCCCAGAAACTTCCACCGGAGTGATTACATACAATTAGATCCCAATGTTCCTCTGGGATAAAGCGACTTCCCTTGAAGATCCAACCCCAACCCAAGTCAACATTCCCGAGACCTACAAATTCCCGGAAGATCCAGCCCCCACCCAACCTGCCTAAAGATGAACGTTCCTGGGACCCACAACCCCCCGGTTCCCTTTATAAGCCCATTGCCCTTGGAGCTTGGGGTCACTCTCCTGTCCTGTTGCATCAGGAAGGACTGTGATCTGACGCTCTGAACCTGTAATACAGGACCCTGTGTTTGTTGCATTGGTATCCTGGTGGTCTTTTGTGGGGGGGGGGGTCTCACGATCTGGGTGATGTCAGTATTACACTGAGAAATCTTAGTATTACACAGGGAATCTGATCCCTTAACAGAGTTGGGGTTCTGCCTGAAGTGAGAGTTCTCCAAAGCACCAGGCTTACATGGTCTATGTACAAACAAGCAAAACATTCATACACATAAAATGAAAAATAAAATATTTTTAAGTTCTAAGCAAATAAACCCTTCTTGAGTCACATCACCAAAAAGAAAAAAGAAAGAAAAAGGAGAAAAAGAAAGAAAGAAAGAAAGAAAGAAAGAAGAAAAGAAAGAAAGCTAGCAGATGGAAGAAGCTCACTGAAGGGTGGGCCTTGGGGGTCCACAGCTCAGGTCCACTTCCTGTCCACACTCGGCTTCCTGGCTACGGATACATTATAACCATCAACCTCCCGCCCCTGTTCTCATGCCTTCATGGCCATGACAGACTGTGTTCCCTCCGAGTGCCAGCCCAATGTCCAGGAACTTGAAATGCTGTCTCCAGACTGGGGAAGGCAGCATCAGCAAATGTGTTCATTAACATGCTCTTAGCTTGTGTGTTGTCAGGTATTGGTCCTAGGAATGAGAAAAGCAACTAAAGCAACATGCTTGGAAACCACACTGACACAGACTAGTCCTGCCACGCAAAGCAATGGGACTGGTTTAGTAAGACTTAAGGTAACTTTGAGCAGTTAAGGTAACTTAAGGGAACTCCTAGACAGGAATAAAACACGTCCAGGAAGATATGACTGACTGAACCAGGGGCCTGTACTGTAAAGAAAAACAAAACAAGGCAGGGAGCATTTCTCACTGTAAAACAAATACACAAAAGGTACCAGTTCTTTTCACTGTTGAAACGCTGGGTTGACCTAAAACTATGAGTTACTTGTGTATATTGGGAAACAAGTCAACCATAGACGAACCTAAGGGGAGGCGAAGTGAGCAGTGGTTCCACAGAGGGGCTGCTTTCCCCAGGTGCGAAATACTGGAAGATTAGAAGGTTTCTAGGCCTACTGAGAATAAGAGGACACCACCAGTGTTTCTCTAGTAAGCAGCCAGCAAGCAGCACGAGCTAACAAGGACAAGGCTTTATTTGTGCACACACTCTCTCTGACCATTCTGTGTTTGCAGGCGCACTCCTCCTCACGGTCACTCGGGAATATTGTTTGTTTTGATGCCAGAAGCAACAACAAAAGTAAATACAACCCAGAGCCTGGTGCTGACTGCCTCTAATCCATGAGCTTAGATAGCTGGGGCAGGAGGATCACAAGTTCAAAGGCAGCCTGGGCTATACAGCAAGCCAAGTGGGACAAATCAACCAAGCAAATACAGGGAAATGTCCTGGCTCTGAAAAGCGACACCTCTACTCAGCTTGCAAATCACATGGCCACATCTGACTTCAAGTGGGAGAAAAGGTCTTCTCCCGTGTTCCTGGAGAGTGGGAGGCTGACTGCGTGTGACTAGCCTTACTAACTACGTGAGACACATGTATGAAAAGAAAGCCAAGGAGTGACACCTTTTGTTTGTCTGTTGCTGATCTGAGACTGAAAGTCCAATAGGCTGCACGGTGGTCCCCGGGGTGCTTCAGCTTAATGGCAGCCTGACTGGTTAGAAATCACCTAGGAGACACACCTCTTGGGAGTGTCTGTGAGGATGTCCGTGAGGAGAGATTTAACTTTAGAGGGAAGACCACGTTGAATGTGGATGGTAGCATCTCTTGGATTGGGGCCCTGGGCTGAATCTAAGGGGGAAAGGGGAAGTTGGCAGAGCCAGCATTCCTGGCCTGCAGAGACGCACTTGCTCGAGTCCTGTGACAACTGCCAGCTGCTCTCTGCCCCATCGCCCCACTAGGAGGAACTGCATCCCCTGAATCATGAGCCCTGATCAACCTTTCCCCTTCACATTTCTTCTTGCCAGGTATTTGCTCACTGAACTGACCAAGGCAACTAACACAACCCCCACTGTTGCCGTTGGTGGAGAGCTTGCAGACAGCCTCGGTGGGTTCCTGAGGAAGAAAAAGCGAGCCCGAGATACACACTTTGGGATGCATGTCTGATGCGATGCTCGCTTGGATTTTCTGCTCATGTACTAGGCTCTAATTGGTATGCAGCAATTTGCACAGCAGCACACACGACCTACTAGCATCACTGAACATACCAGGCATGCTCTCCCCTGCCCTCTAATCAGAAGTGCTGTTTCCAGGATGAGGGGAAAGAAATGTCAGAAAATGTACTTAGAGCTTGTAATATTCGCTCCTCACCTAGAAGCTGTGCCACCACTGCCTGGATACTAGTGCCTGATCCCAAAAGGCACAAGGACTTGCAGTTTGAGGACCTTCCTGATGCAGCTACAGCCTCCTGGCTCTCATGGGGTGTCCGGGAAGAACAATCAGGGAGTTACAGGTGAATTGGTGTCCTTTTGGCTGCAGTCAAAAATGACCATATACAAGTGGATTCAAACATCAGAAATGCATTTTCTTGCTTTCTAGAGTCTGGAAGTGTGAGTGAGCTCCAGACATCAACAGGTCTGTCTCCCGCTAGAGGCTCTAGGGAAAATCCATTCCTTGCTATTTCACCTCTCATCTTATTCCTCTATTGTTCTCATGGCTGTACCCAAACTGGCCCTGCCTCTCTCATACAAGGTGGCATGTGCTTGAATTTAGATTTGCCCAGATAATCAAGGCTAATCTTCTCTTGAGGTCCTTAACATGGTTAGTGAGATGACACTGCAGGTAAAGGTGCTTGCCACCAAGTGTGATGAGCTGAGTCCCATCCCCAGGGACCCACCCACACGGTGGAAGAAGACAACTGACCGCAAATTCTCCTCCGTACACATCCACGTACAACCTCACCTCACGTAAAATTAATAAATAAAAGGCATCAAATATTTAGAGCTACTTAATTTAGGGGCTGGTGTGATGGCTCGTCGGTTAAAAACACTTGCTGCTCCTTCAGAGGACCTAAGGCCTCTTCCCAGCGCCCATATTAGGAGGCTACCGAGCATCTGTCACTCGAGGATGTCCAATGCGTCTGGCCTTCTTTGGCCCTTGCACATATACGCATGCAGAAACACACATCTACACATAATTTAAAATGACAAAAATAAATATTTACAGAAGATACTTAGCTTAGTCACATCTCTGGCCACACAAAATAACACTCGCTGCTTCCAAGCATTAGAATACGGATGTGCCTTTTGGAAAATGTGCTATCTATTTTTATATCAATTAGATACAGGCTATAGTGAGCTGAGAGGAGCAAATATTTTTTTTTTTAGTTAATCTGAAAATACTTTTGTTGAAACTTGATTTTTTAAAATTTTTTTTGTTTTTTATTAATTTATTCTTGTTACATCTCAATGGGACACTTGATTTTTTATTTTTTTATTGAGTCTTTATGAATTTCACATCGTGCACCCCAACCACACTTATCTCCCCATCCTTTCATACCCACCTTCTCTGCCTTTGCAAGCCCTACCCTCCAAGTCTTCTTGTGGAGGGTGCAGTGTGGGACAGTGTGTCCCACACTGTACCCTTTTGTCCACACTCCTTTACTTGCAAATGTTCATTGCGTTGAGTCATTGGTCAAGCTTAAGGCCTTTGCCAGAGAGGAATGAGTGTTACTTAAGAAAATGTCTCCACGAGATTGGGCTATAGGCAGGTCTATAGAGCATGTTCTTAGTTAGTGACTGATGAGGGAGAGCCTAGCATTTTGTGGATTATACTATCCCTAAGGTGGTGGGTCCTTGGTATTATATGAAAGCAGGCTGAGCAAACCAGTAAGCATCACCCCTCGCGGCCTCTGAATCAGCTTCCTGCCTTCAGGCTCCTGCCCTGTTTAAGTTCCTGTCCGGACTTCCTTCAATGGTAAACAGTGATGTAAACGTGTAAGCCAAATAAACTCTTTTCTCCCCCAAGTTGCTTTGGTCATGAAACCCTAACTAGGACAGCGGATGGAGGAAAACCCAGGAAGAAGGATTGCTTAGAGAGCCTGAACTTCAGAACATGCTCTTAAAGCATGCCCGAAGCTCTGACTAGCAGTCAGGCTGAGCACTGAAGAGTAAGACGCACACGCACAGCCAAAGAACAATGTCAGAAGTTGGGAAACTCCGAGGAGACATTTCAGGGACCAGTGGTTCAAGGAAGCAGTTTGCCGTTTGCGTCTTCCAACTTAATCCCTGCTTTAAAAGAGTGAACTGTACTCAGGAGGGACAGAAAAGAGCCCAAAACCTCTTTTGGGGAGGTGGCTCCAGGCCAAAATTCCACACTTGTTCTTTTAAGTTTGACCTGGAGAAAGTGCTGTGCTTTTTCTGACACGGAAGAGGACTCCTGCGCTCCTTATGCCAGGCTTGGCGTTATCTATATACAAAGGTTTCTAGGACCCATTTCCTTGCTGTTGGAAGTGAGTCACCCAGGATGCGCCTTCAGGCATGTAGCCTGGCCCCACTTCCTGTCTGCTCTCTGACTCAGAGGCCACGTGACTACTCTGTCTGGCCACACCCCTGTTTACACCTACATTTCTGAGTACCTCCATTTCTGAGCCACTGCTCTGGTGAGTGGAGGTTGGCTTCGGTTGAGACCCTGTTCCTACATCTGTGCCGAGGTCTTTGTACAGGGTTCTTGGGGACACTTCCCACTGACACTATTCTACCCCTGTCCCGTTCCCTCCTTTTATCACTCCAGCCCATAGATCCAACACATAGAAAATGGCAGGAAATTTTTGTTCCCTGACTACATTTACTCATCTGCCCTTCACCAGGTGCCATTCTATTGGAGACAAGGGACATTCGGAGAGCTGACACTGTTCTATTGTGTCTTCCTGATTAGCTGTCACACTAATTGAACAAAGGCTTAATTGCTTAGCTACTGATTTGACTGGATACTGTCTAAATCAACCGAACTTATTGAATGGATGTATATTCATATATGTGTGGGCTTATATTGAAATACTAAAAACAACTGAATCTTACCTGAGAAGCTAAAATCTCACTGGTTGCTTGGTCTTGAGGTTGGATGTCTCTGTAGTTGGAATCGCCCCATAGGGGCTGCCTCACATAGCAAAGTCCAATAACACAGTAGTCAGTCTATAATGATGGGTGCCCCCAGGAGTCCCAATCTGTTGCCAAAACCCTGCAGGGTTTCTGGGAGCCACAGGTCCTCAGTCAACGGTGGAAGCTGGAAATGCTGGTTCTGTTATCAGCAGCAATGAGGGTGACAGGGTAAATCAAGGCAGTGACAAGAGGGAAGGCCAAGTAAGAAAACAGCACATAAGCTTGCCACGCCATACCCTTTAAGACCCCGGCTGCTGCCAGAAGGTGCTCCACATCTGGGGGTGAGCCTTCTCACATTAGTTAAGGCAATCGGGAAATTCCCCAGCTGCAGCCCCCTAGTAGGTGACTCTAGTTTATGGAAACTTGACAGTAAAACCAGCATCCCAGCCTCCTAACATCTGGCAGGTCTCCCCATCTGTCAGGTGTCATTGAAAATAGCTAGTTTTCAATAAAAATAATGAGACATGAAGAAACATGAAAAAATGGCTCTACCTAAAAAGAAAAAGGAGGGGTAGCAGGAGAAAGAAGAAAAGAAAATACAAAGTATCAGCTTTGATCAGCAGATGCCTTAAGACAATTATTATACATACATTCAAGGATTTAAAGGAAAATATACTGGCAAAGAGTAAACAAGTAAAGAGTCCTGGTAGAAAAAAACAGACACTGTATCAAAGTACCAACTGTGAGTGCTAACACTGAGGAAATTATTGAAATTAAAATAAGTTATTGAGATTAAAACAATCATGACTTAGCTCTTCATTGGAAGTAGCTGAACAGGCAATTTGAAATCTGATTGATGGAAGTGATCTAATCAATGGCAATCATCCAATCAAAAGAGCAGATTATAAAAAAAAAAAAAGCAAGTGCTAAAGAGATGGCTCAGGGGCTAAGAACATTTGTTGCTTCTCCACAGAACCCAAGCTCATTCCCAGCATGTATGTTGGGCACCTCACAACCACCTGTAACTCCAGCTCCAAAGGATCCACTGTTTGGCTTCTATGTACATTGTACACACACACACACACACACACACACACACACACACACACACACACACACACACATACACAGGCTAAAAGCTCTTGCTGCCCTTGCAGAGGACCCAGTTTGGCTACTAACACCCACAGGGTGGCTTACAACTGTCTACAACTCCAATTCCAGGGAATCTGGCAGTCTCTTTGGCCTTGTGTAGGTACAAGCATTTGTGATGTATTTACATACATGCAGGGAAAACACTCACACACAAAAATAAAAATAAACCATTGCCAAAAAAGCTTAAATCACTCAGAGAATACTGGAAGCAAGTATTAAATAATTTTTATAAATAATATAATAATATAAATTCTACTAGAGGAAAAAAGAATGGAATACAAATTATATATATATATATATATATATATATATATATATATATAATGAATTTTTATGAATGGTATTGTAGAGATTCAAATTTTAACACATGCTAATAGAAAATGCAAAAGATAAAAATCATGTCACCACACAATAGCAATCAAGATGACAAGATCTAAAAGCCCAAAGGAAGATTTGAAAGGAGACAAAAGAAAAAAATGATGCACCATAGATAAAGAGACATGAGGCAAGCCAGGCCTGGGTTCTTACTAGAACCACAGAGGAGAGGAGGAAACAGTAACCTCCACGCAGCCAATTGTGACTCATAGCTCAGTCACAGAATTCGTTGTAGCCAATAGTTAGAAATCGGCTTTAATGACCCCCCCACCCCCACCCCCGACTGTAATGACAGAGGTGAAGGGCAAGCCCCTTACCCATTGTGCTGTTGTTACACAGGCAATGGGCAGCCTCTTAAATGTGAATGGACAATAAGCTGCCAGGCTTGGAAAGGAACACAGTGACTCAGTCCATTTCTGTGTGTAGGCAAATCTAAGGGAGTCGTTGTCTAGGAGACGTTAGATGGGAGAGTCTGCTCGGAAATGTCGGTGATCAAAGTTAAGACAATAATGCCTGTGTAGAAGAACCCTGATATCAACAAGTCACTCACCCTCCTGGTGTCATCCTTCTTTTAATATTTAAATTAAATTGCTTAAGTCCCTGATATATCCCAGCTTCCAACCCATGACTGCATGGTGTCCTCTCTCTGTCACTCTCTCTCTGTCTCTCTGTCTCTGTCTCTCTCTGTCTTTCTCTGTCTCTCTGTCTCTCTCTCTCAGTTTCTCTCTCTCTCTCTCTCTCTCTCTCTCTCTCTCTCTCTCTCTCTCTGTGTGTGTGTGTGTGTGTGTGTGTGTGTGTGTGTGTTTATGAACTCACTCTATTTATTGGTATTATTTGCATCTTATCTCTGACAGTTGCTGTCTCATTTCTTTTTTTTTTTTTTTTCTTCACTTCAGGGGTAGAACCAATTACAGTACCTTCTATTCATTCCCTGAAGTGCTGCCAACTCAAGGTCACTGTAAGAGAGATCTGTTCCCAAGATAAGAGAGAATAAATTCTATACAGTGTGGCGAGCCTGCAAGTCAGACAGCATTCCTGGATGTTATTAGTCAATCTAATGGACCAAGGGATCACCCACTGACTTTGTTCTTTCTTAAGCTTCTAATTCTTCTGTGTTGTTTGGGTATAGGAAGCTGCAGAGCCTTTCTATTGATTCGCTGGCTTCCCTCCTGGCTCTGCCTAGAGCTGAGGGGTGGTCCCCAATTCCTACTAATTTAGAGCCTGGAATGAAGGAAGTCTTTGTTTGACACTATTTCTTTTCAAGAGTCACTCAGGAGCGTAACCCTGCATAGTGACAACAAAACTCTCCCGATCCATTCTGTTGCCCACAAAGAATTCTTCTGCCTCTTCCACAACACAAACCTGGGGCTAAGACTCAGCGAGAGTCTCCCATCAAAACTCCTGAACAAATCAGAATCCTTTAAGGATAGCTGAGTTAAATTCAAAACCATAATAACAACAATAGAAAAAAAAAACCTTTTCACAAGGGTATTGTGGGACTCAGGGTGTATATGTTACCTTCCTTGCTGACAAAAGCAACTTGAGGAAGGGCGGGCTTACTTGGCCCAGTTAGAGGGTTGAGTCCATCATGGCAGGGAGCCATGGGGACAGGTGTCTGAGGTGACTAGTCACATTGTGTCCAGTCAAGAAACAGGGAGAGACCCATGCTGCTGGAAGCTTGCCCCCTCCTTTTGACTTAGTCTGAGTCCCCAGCAGGTGGAATGGTACCACCTACATTTAGGGTGGGTCTTTCTACCTCAGTTAACCTAGTCAGACTTGCTCCCTGGTGATTCTAAATGCTGCCAAGCTGATAGTCAAGTCAACCTTCACACACCACAGTGAGAACCACTGCCACTCGCTGTTCCAAAAAGGCGTGGGTGGGTCCTCCCAGTAAGAACAAGACTCTTGTGACTGATGCTTGCTGGAGAAGAGAGATCTCAGGCTGGGGAGAAAATACTCTGATACCCCATCTTTCCCTCTTCTCCATTTCCTGGGCCCAGAGTGTAGACAGCAAAGGGGATGTTGAGAATGTCTCAGATGTCAGCATCCCCCATTCCTCAGGAGGAAGAAACTGGGGCTCCTGAAGGAACAGTTGGCTTAGAAACACTGAGGAAAATAGTTTATTTGCAGATTCCTCTAAGAAAGCTCCCAACTGTGAAAAATGCCATTCTCAATGAGATTGACAGGTGAGTTTCCAGGAACGTGACTTGACAGGAAGTTGGGCTAGTTTGTAGAGAATTGATTCTGTTATCCTAAGTAAATCTGTTTCTTCCATTTTCAATAAATCTCTCAGAGACATGTTTACAAATTTTCACTTTTAAAAGAAAATGTCCAGAGCTGTGGATAAAAGGCCGTATTAGAATACTTACCTAGCATGCATGAAACCTTAGGTTCAACCACTTACACTACACGGTAAAAAAGGAAAGAAAACAATAAAACTAAGATGTCACAGTCTGTATGAAACCTGTAAGAATTAGCAACAAATAACAGCAATATTTTCCAATGTTTTCTCTCAGTTAGTGCCCCCCCCTCTCTCTCTCTCTCTCTCTCACACACACACACACACACACACACACACACACACACACACACAATTTTGCAAATTATAAGAGAGAAAGTTCTAGGAGTTGGTGCATTTTATTCTAAGTATTTCACCATTACCACTCCCAATAAGACAATTTATGAAATAATAACAATGCCATTGCTAAACCAAAAAAAAAAATCAATATAGTATTTAATATGTTCTAAGGCAGGCATGGTGTCTCAAGCCCTACCTTCTGGAGGCAGGAGAAGTGCTATGAGTTGAGGCCAGCCTGGGATAAAGTAACATCCTGTCTCATAAAACCGAGAACACACCAGAGAGAGAGAGAGAGAGAGAGAGAGAGAGAGAGAGAGAGAGAGAGAGATACCCAAATTTTGTCAGTTATTCTCACAGTCTTCTTATGTAGATATTTTAAAAATATCTACGGTACAGTATGGTTTGCATTACACTTAATTATTATGTCTCCTTAGTCTCCTTAATCTACACTGATACTCTTGCCTTTGATGACACCCTTTCTTTAGAAGAGTATAGGCCATTTGTTGTATATAACATCCTTCCAATGAATTTGACTGATTGTTTGCCTGATTGACTTACACTTCTGACTCATCGCCCATCACTGATGGCAGGAACTCAAACAGGAACCTGGGGCCAGGACTGAAGCAGAGACTGTGAAGGAACGTTGCTTACTGGCTTACTCTCCACAGCTCTCCCAGCCTGCTTTCTTCCAGGTCCACTTACCCAGGAATGGAACCACCCACAGTGGGCTGAGCCTGTCAAATATCAGTGATTAAGCAGAAAAATGCCCCACAGGAGAATATGATGGAGGCAGTCCCTCAACTGAGGTTCCTTCTTTGGAAGTTACTCCATCTTGTGTCAAGTTACAAAACCCAATCAGCAACAGGCATATGACTTCAGTAGCATTCTGCTACTTAATAGGTTTCACTTGCATTTGAGAACCACTGCCAAGTAGCTCAAATTACAGCCAGCTCTTAACATTTTTAAAATTTATACTGCAAAAGCCAATAGAGCTGGATCAGACATGACATGATTCATTCCTCTCAGCATGCTGGATGCTGACATCCTGCATCCTTCATGTTCCAACATTAAATTGCTGTGTCTCATGAGAACAGGACAGCTCCCAGGACAGCTTTCAAAGAAAGCTTCTGATCCCAATTGGTCCAGTATTTTAGGCTGTCCTACATGGGACTCTAATTAAGCCTGGAATTTCTCAACACTTAGAAACTGAATCACAAATGCTATTCCTAGCTTGTTTAACTATTTTCCCCAATTTTATTTGGACCCCTACAAAGGTATTACTCATCCCAAATCAGCCAGAAGAAACCTTAAGAGAAAATGCCCCATTTCCCTTAAGGCGGGTTGGGTAGGTTTTTGGTTGCTTTCTTGAGTGATGGATGTTTATTTTCATTGGGAGTTAGTTATAAGTTATTATTGGTCTTATTTACAGAGAAAACAAGGTTGGACTCAAGGATGTCTCTCCTTTGCTTTATCTTTCATTCTTAGGTTTGGAGATAGGGGTTGAAAAGAAAGAGGGGGGAAATATAGAAATATAAAAGGATGATAGGACAAAAAGTAGATTAATGCATCTACTCTACAACTTAATGTCTTAATTGATACTCACAAGGTCATTTTCAATTCACTGGCATAGAATTTTGTATATAGATACAAAACAAGTTTCATTTTAGATACATTGGCATAGAATTGAAAGTTAATATTATTCTTTATACAATATATTATATATATTCTAATATATGTATGGTATTGTACCCATACTACTCAATTATAATACAAGGCTTCCTTCTAATACTTTGAAAGTGCTTAGGACTGTTCAGGATAAGTAGGTTGTACAAGTTAATTGTTAGTTCACCAAATAAAGGTCATATCAATCACTACTATTATTATCACAAGAATATATATCCTACGTCTAACAGATACATATGATTCTATAGAAAGATAAGGTAAAATAGTTAGATAAGGTCTTCAAAAACCTCAGAGACATACAGAATATGGCATTTAAAGATGTTTTTTGTCATTTCGAAGATACATTCACAAGAGACAGGTTAACTCCTGGCAACACCTAGCCTACTTCAAGGAAGATAATGAGCGTCAAAGAACCTCCTTACGGAAATGGTTTCAAATGTGGCAAACAAGCCATTGGGCAAAATGTCCTCATTTCTACCACAGACAGAATTCTGCCTAAAAATGAGCAAGCTTGGATGCAGGCAGAGTTGATGGTCAAACTCTGCCAAGACAGGGAAAGAAAGTCCTCAATAGTTCCTGCCTTACAAATATGTCTGTCAGATATATTGAGCCAGAAGGCTGAAGATGGTGCTCCAACATTATAGAGAATTTTGGGTAACTGTTCAGGCAGCAAACTTTTCTGCCATCTTCTCATTCTGGAAGCTAGCTGCTAACTTGCACTTCCGGTTTACTCAGGTAATTAATTTTATTCCTTCTCAAGACTCTGATGGGGTTGAAAACCAGATAGTTTAGTTTTACAATTAAGCTTAGTTGTTTAGGGGTTAAGATGCTTTTAGGTCTATATAGATGTTTTAAGTTGATAATGATGAGATATGATAGATATTGATTTACATTCAGAATTTTAGACTCACCAAGATAGGAAAGGTGTCTTCTTTAAGGCTGCCAAATACAAACAGTCAAAACACTATGAATGTAACATATTTATTATGCATAAGTGCAATAATATAAATGCATATATAAAAATATTTAATAAAAAATAAACAAAGAAGACCAACAGAGCCAACTAACTAGACTGGGGGGGGGGAGCATATGGAGACTGAAGCACCAACCAAGGACCATGCGTGGACTGAACCTAGGCCCCCTACAGAGAAGTTGCAGATGGGCAGCTCAGGCTTCATGTGGGTCCCCTAGTAAGGGGAGCAGGGGCTGTCTCTGACACGGACTCTGTTGCCTGCTTTTTTATCACTCTCCCTGGCAACGCTGCCTCACCAGGCCACAGGAAAAGAGGATGTGCTCATTCCTGATGTGACTTGATGTGCCAGGATGGGTTAGTGGGGTCCCCTTTTCTGAGGTGTACGGGAGGGAGGATGGGGAAGAGGGAGCGGGGTGGGACTGTGATGAGAGGAGGGAGGGGGCTACAATTGGAATGTAAAATGAATAAATTAATTAATTTTTTAAAAGATTAAAATTTTTTCAGCACCATCAGATGCACATCCTAGACATTCCATATGGTATCCCGTTAAGCTTCATGGCAACACAGTAGTTACTGTTATTACAGCTTCAAAAACGAGGAGATGGGACTAAGATACTCTTACAGCCAGCCAACAGCAAGGACAGCAGTGAACTCCAGACCTGTGTACCTCCCAAATCTACAGCTGAGCCCAATATCCCAGAAGTCCACCCAAAGATAATACAGAAGATGGGTGGTGGCACAGTGGCTAGTCCGAGCTTGAGGCAATGGCTGCAAGGGAAAAGGAGCTGCAGAGGTCAGGCCTGGCTCCTTTGCTAATCACCCGTGCCATGCCCGAGGGACATGATGAGGTGGGGCAGTTTCACTAAGCCCAGTGCAGGAGGATGGGTACCATCCAGATCTTCAGGTGGGTATCCGGCAAGGCACTCAATGATTTGGAAGCGAGAGCTGGCTTTGCTTTGATTTCAGGGATCAACGGGTCAACCTGTCAGGATGGGTGAGCCAATAGAAGAACCGGCGAAGTCAACAGCCACAGAAAGACTGGCATGGCTTACATACGCTAGTCCCTATGAGTGTCTGTGAGGCCCACGCTAGCTAGAAATCAGACATTTGTTTATGGGATGGAGACCATATTGGTTAGCATGGAGCAGATATGTTTAGACAAGACATCAAGGAGGACATGGGAAGAAGGGGGCCATTGACCAAAAGCATCACGGCCTTAGACGTTCAGCATCCATGCCAGCATCCATATCTACAACTAGAGATGTAGGTAAATGGAGTTGGCAGGAACTTGAGTGTCAGGAACCTAAAAGTGTAACTAACATCTGCAGTTTACAACAGACCTGTTGGCACCTTAGATCTCCAGCAGGGCCCAGATGGCCACACTGAACTCATAGCCAGGCTTTTAGGATGGAAATGGACAATTATGACAACAGCCTCTGGGCTAGAACAAGAATCACTCAGATTTATGGATTCCTTCCAACCAGCCAATAATTAGGGGGTTGAAGAATCCATTCCTCAAGCATTTGCGTTGAAATATAACTTTATCCTGTCAGGCGATTCTCCCTGCCAGGGTTCATCAGAAGGTAAGAAAGAAAATGTCACTGCCCCTGTGTGTCTTCCATTCTAGTGAAAAGAGAAAGTAATGAGTAAAGTTTATGCTTTGTTATAAAGGTAATAATACAAGTGGTAATTGTGTATGCTCAGGAGGGACTCACTCCATGTTTGTATGGGAGTTTACAAGTGCCGCCATACCTGTGTGGGTATCAGAGGACAGCGTAGGTGAATGTATTCTCCTTTTCCACTATGGAGGTCCCAGGAATTGAATCCATAGAGCCTGATGGAGGCGCATGCCTTTCCTTGATAAACCACCTAGGCTGCCTGGAACTTCAGTTTCAAATGAGATGGCCAACATAATGCTCTTTACTCTAAAGATGACATTTGGCCAAAGTCATTATCATTATCATCATCACCATCATCATCATCATCATTATTATTACTATTATTATTATTATTATTATTATTATTATTATTATTATTATTATTATTATTATTTTCATGTATGTGTGTGCGCCTGCTTGTCTGTATACACAGCATACACATGCAGTGCACACAAAGTCCAGGAGAGGGCATCACAATCTCTGGAGCTGGAGATGCAATGTGATTGTGTGGGCACCAATCCTGGGTGGTCACCTCTGACAGGTCAGAAAACATTCTTAACCACTACGCTACCTTTCCTGCCTCTTGACCAAAGTCTTTTTGTCTTTGTTTTTTGTGTTTGTGTTTTGTGTTTTGTTTTGTTTGGTTTGGTTTGGTTTGGTTTGGTTTTTTGAGACAGAGTTTCTCTGTGTAGACTTGGCTGTCCTAGACTCACTTTGTAGACGAGGCTGGCCTCGAACTCACAGCAATCCACCTGCCTCTGTCTCCCGAGTGCTGAGATTAAAGGCATGTGCCACCACACCTGGGAAAGATTTATTTATTTATTATTTGTACTCTATTCTGCCCACATGTGTGCCTGCAGCCAGAAGAGGGCACCAGATCTCATTATAGATGTATATGAGCCACCATGTGGTTGCTGGGAATTGAACTCAGGACCTTTGGAAGAACAGATAGTGCTCTTAACCACTGAGTCATCTCTCCAGCCCTTGACCAAAGTTCTTAATGGAGACTAGTCCTGTTGGCTTCCCGGGAGTTTATAGGAAAGGACCACGTAGAGGAGAGTGAAGGGACGTTATATACTGGAAACTCCTATGTCAAGGCAGCAGGATTGGAGAGTGGAGCCTTTCTTGGTAGTTTGGGGCTTGAGGGCTCCACCACACATGGATCCACACCATCATGTCCAGGGTGGACTGGCGAGAGTTAGGGTAGCTTTATGACAATAGGGACTTCGAAGTCCCTCTGCTAAGGGAAGGTGATCCTTTCTGCCATGTTATCGCACAGCAAGGAGGCCTGGGCCAGGTGCTCCCTCTTGACCTTGAATTTCCCAACCCATAGGACTATGAGCCAAAAAAAAATGTCTGTTCATTGTGAATTACGGTCTCCAGTATTTCGTTATCCACAGCACAATATGGGCCAAGTCACACATTAAGCTCTCACTATAGAAATGCCAGGACTTTCATCTTTCTTCTCCTCCGACCTGGCAAGACATTAAAAATGTTCATGTAGCTAATTTTTAGTTATCATCAGTGGAGATCTTATTAAAATGCACATCTATTTGTGTCCTTGTGTTTCATAAACAATAAATGAAAAGCATTTAGATACTTCACCCTGTTTGCCAGACAACTGCTGTGTGTTTCTTATTGCACTGGACCAAGCAAAGCAACTTAATACTTATTATTATATGATTCTGTAACTCCGAAGTTTCTGATGGTTGGACTGGGCTCTTCACAAAGGCTCTAGGGTAAGTCTGTATCTGTCACCCAGTACCTCACATATGCTTTGGCTCTTGGCTTTGCTCCCTGTATTTTGTATTCTGGTCTCCCTCATAGGAGGACGTTGGTCAGCCTCAATCATCAGCATCCTCATAGGAGGATGGTGGTCATGTTGGCCAGCCTCAATCATCAGCATCCTCATAGGAAGATGGTGGTCATGTTGGTCAGCCTCAATCATCAGCATCCTCATAGGAGGATGGGTCATGTTGGCCAGCCTCAATCATCAGCATCCTCATAGGAGGATGGTGGTCATGTTGGCCAGCCTCAATCATTAGCATCCTCATAGGAGGATGGTGGTCATGTTGGCCAGCCTCAATCATCAGCATCCTCATAGGAGGATGGGTCATGTTGGCCAGCCTCAATTGTCAGCATCCTCATAGGAGGATGGTGGTCATGTTGGTCAGCCTCAATCATCAGCATCCTCATAGGAGGATGGTGGTCATGTTGGCCAGCCTCAATCATTAGCATCCTCATAGGAGGATCGTGGTCATGTTGGTCAGCCTCAATTGTCAGCATCCTCATAGGAGGATGGTGGTCATGTTGGTCAACCTCAATCATCAGTATCCTCATAGGAGGATGGTGGTCATGTTGGCCAGCTTCAATCATTAGCATCCTCATAGGAGGATCGTGGTCATGTTGGTCAGCCTCAATTGTCAGCATCCTCATAGGAGGATGGTGGTCATGTTGGCCAGCCTCAATCATCAGCATCCTCATAGGAAGATGGTGGTCATGTTGGTCAGCCTCAATCATCAGCATCCTCATAGGAGGATGGTGGTCATGTTGGCCAGCCTCAATCATTAGCATCCTCATAGGAGGATCGTGGTCATGTTGGTCAGCCTCAATTGTCAGCATCCTCATAGGAGGATGGTGGTCATGTTGGTCAACCTCAATCATCAGTATCCTCATAGGAGGATGGTGGTCATGTGGGTCAGCCTCAATCGTCAGCATGAAACATCTAGAGCCACCTAGGAAGAGCATCTCCATGAGATATTGTCTACATTGGGTTGGGCTGTGGGCATGTCAATGAAAGAATGCCTCAACTAAGTTACCTGATTTGGTAAGACTCAGTTTCACTTTGGACAGCGCTTTTCCCTAGGCAAAGGGTCCTGACTATGTAAGAGTGGAGAAGACAAGCCGTGTGCAAACAGCCAGTGCACAGGCATGTTACTGTGTCTCTCATTTGGCTGTGGATGCGGTGTGCCTAGTTATGTGGAATTCCTACCTCAGCTTTCCTACAGTGATGAACTCTAACCAGGGACTGTGAGGCAAATAGGCTCTTCCTCTCCCAAGCTGTTTTTGTGTGTGGGGGGGGGTTTGTTTGTTTGTTTGTTTGTTTGTTTGTTTTTTGGGGGTTTTTTTGCCATGGCATTTTATCACAGCAACAGAAATGAAACTACGACAATGGTGGTGACATTGGGCCCAGTGAGATAATCTTGGATGTGACTCAGAATGCTTGTTTAATCGTGTCTATAAATCCTTCTTTATTGGTAAGGAAACATCTCATTGGTCCTGGAGATGAGAATGTGAATGCCTGTGGGGGGCCACTATTCAGCCAGTCAGCCTAGGGAGTGAAGAGGGAAAAATAAGGAAGGAGAAACCAGGCAAGAAAAACAGTGGGAGGCGGCTGGGGACTAGGAGACCACAGGATCACCCTGACATTGTAAACAGGTCTTGGAAGAGCCCAAGGCATCTGGCCTGGAGGAAGCTAGTCACTGCAGCTAACAGCTTCACAGGAGAAAATAACTTCCATCTACAACCACCAAGGCTTTAGAAGACTAGCCAAAATGCCCCAGAGAGGCTTAGGAATAAGGACTAGTTTAGACACTAAGAACCCGATGTGCCTGCAGTCCCAGCACTCAAGAGGCAGAGGCAGGAAGATTGCAAGTTCAAAGCCAGCCTAGGCTACATAGGGGTTCTAGCCCAGTGTAAACTTCATGACCCTATCTGATGGGAGTGGAAAGACAGGGGAGAGAAAGGGAGGGAGGGAGGGGAAGAGAGAGAAAAAGAGAGAGAGAGAGAGAGAGAGAGAGAGAGAGAGAGAGAGAGAGAGAGAAGAGAGAATTAGTCTGTTAGGAGTATCATAGCAAGTAGCATAGACAAATTAGCTTAAACAGGAGAAAGTTATATATCACAAGAAATTAGAGGTCCAAGATCAAGGTGTAGCAGACTTGCTTTCTCCTGCCATCTCTCTCATAGGCTTGCAAGTGGCCTTCTTGCTGTGTCCTTACGTGGCCTATATCCTCCTGTCTCTTCTCTTCCTCTTCTTATAAGGACATCAGTCTTATTGAGTTAGGGCCATATTATGATGGCATTCTGTCCTGCCTCTGGGAAGGCCCTGATACCTAATACAGTCACATTGGAGGTTGAAGCTTCAGTCTGTTAGTGTATATGGGCTGTGAAGAAGAAAGCACATCTCTGTCCATAAC
This sequence comes from Acomys minous, assembly GCF_964271855.1. Lineage (NCBI taxonomy): Eukaryota > Metazoa > Chordata > Mammalia > Rodentia > Muridae > Acomys > Acomys minous. Next base: position 61,486,501 of record NC_140500.1, read on the forward strand.
TATAGGTTAGCAGGCTGTTGCAGATAGAACAATATCCCAGGATTCCACCAAATATTCCTGGTGCATTAGTAATTAAAACATTGACACAGATGCACAGCATTATACTTGGGAGGAAAGGGCTTTTGGTCCATGCAGTCTGCAGTCTCTTCCATAGTCCAGCTGCCCAACATTTTCCTAGATGACAGTCTAAGAGCAACAAAAGGGGGTGGAAGGTCCGTATGGCCCAGGATGTGCACTTGGTCTTGTTGGCTTTGGCTTCCAGTTCCAGGGTTTAATTGATTTGGACTTGAGCCATTCACAATTTCACAGATGGCCGAACGAGCTGTATTCAATGTCTTCTTTCCCTGGGAAGAGACCGATGTCATTTTATGAAACTTACTTGTGTTTACATGAGCATATTTATGTTTAATATTTGAAAATTCCAGATGACATATATACTTAAATATTATGATGAGATCTCCCTTGCAAGCACTAAAGGAGGCTCTCCAGAGACCAGACAAGCGCGTGAGGAGCACCAGAGGAAACATCAACTCTAGGGTCAAATTGTAAAGCTTGCTAACACTAGGAAGATAGGAATTGGACAGATGGCTCAGGGGTTAAGAGCACTGGCTGCTTGCTCAGAGCATCTGGGTTCAATTTGCAGAACCTACAACTATCTGTACCTCTAGTCCCAGGATATCTGATACCCTCTTCTGGCCTCTAAAGGCACCAGACACAAAAATACATCCAGTCAAAACACCCATACACATGAAATAAATAAGGAAAAAATCATTGCTTTTTTTTTTAAGCCGGAAGGACAGTTTTGACTCAAGAAGGGGTACAGGGATGGGGGTAGGAGCTACTGAAATAGGATCCTAAAGGAGGAAGACACTCAACTCTGACCCAGCAAGGGAAAATAGGGAGGAGGGGTCAGCTGAGACAGATTACTAAAGGAAAACACTGAAGATAGGGAATTCTAGCGAAACTGTGAAGCTATGTAGGATAACAGGATACCAAGGATGGGTAGGAGTGGATGTACCAAACTGAGTTAGTTCAGTTCTTTCTGAAAATGGATTCTATAAGGACAGGAGGGAAGTCCACGTTTATAGCTGATTAGACAACAGTATGAATAAAGTTAAGATAAAAAGAGAAATTCTCTGGCTAGGTAGGTAGGTAGGTAGGTAGGCAGATAGATACACAGATGGTGAAATAGAAGGCAGATCGATGGTAGGTATGTGGATTGTGACCCCTTTGGAGGCTCAAATGACCCTGTGAAAACAGGGGTCACCTACGGCCATTGGAAAGCACAGATATTTACATTATGATTCATACAGCAGGAAAATTACCGTTGTGAAGGAGCAACAAAAATAGTGTAATGGTTTGGAGTCACCATACCATGAGGAACCATATTAAAGGGCGCCAGCATTAGGAAGGCCGAGAACCACTGTTCCAGATGATGGACAAACACATCAGTATGTCAGTTGATTGACTGATGTCTCCACTTTTTTTTTTAACTTATCACACCATTAGGGGGTTGATATTAAATATTCCCCAAGTCTTATGTGTTCAAAGTGGTGTCCCCAGTGCAGAAGTGAGGCATTAGGGATGTGGTTGCTTTCTGAGGTCTCCGACTTCATTAAGTGGATTAATTCACTTGGAAATGTAGAGCTCACAGAAACGTGGGGAGGAGGCTCTGTTTTTAAAGCCCTCTGTGTTTCTGCTCCTTGCCAATAGTGAGCATCTCCGATCTAGCACGTGTCTTCCTGCCACCAAATCCTTCGTCACCACAACCTGGATGCACTGGAGTCACGAGCCCATGGACTGAAACCCCTGAGACCGTGAGCCAAGCAAACCTCTCCTCTGTTGAGTTGTTTGTCTCTGGTATTTTATCATAGTAATGGAAGTTGACTGTTGTACTCATGGTCAACTATGGTCTAAACCTATCAAATGGAAAATTATAGAAATAAACAATCCATAAGCATAAATTTAAATGGTACTGCATTGTGGGAGGATAGTGGAATCTCATATTATCCTTGGGATGTTCAATGTATGCAGGCTGCTTATGCTCCCCTACTATTTAGTGTCCACCTTAGTTTTCGGATTGTCTTGGAATTATAGTGCTGGTGTTCAGTTAAGCAGTGTTTTACTTACTAATGGCCCCAAGACCAAAAGTAGTGATGCAGGCAATTTGGATATACCTAAAAGAACACTTGATGTCCTTTATCTAAGTGGAAAAAAACACGGAATTTCTTGAGTTAATAAAGAAAATTTTATATATAGAAGTTGCTAAGCTGTATAATAAAAACAAATCTTCTATTCATAAAAATATGAAGCAGCAAAAAGAAATCCAAGCTAGTTTTGTTGTCATCCCTCAGGCTGCAATACAGTTGTAGGTCAAATGCTTGCTTAAGATACAAAACACTTCACACGAGCAGGGACTGTCTTCCTAACAACAGCAGCACCTTGGGTAGGAAAGCAAGAGCCTCGGCAAAGACCCAGTAGGTGACGCCCTGAAGTAACTGGCACAGGACACTGCAAGCTGAGGATGGTCACATAGATCAAGGGACAGGTGAATGTGGAATTTGGTGCTGTCTTGGACTTCATCTGCATGTCTTGGAAGATGTCCCCCATGGATAATGGGTTGACAATATATGTAAAACTGAAAGAGCAATCCCCAGGCCTTCTGAAGGTGGGACAAGTGATGTGAGAACTAGAAAATCAAAATCAGCACATTGCGACCCTTCTGCTGATGGATGCGATGGGGACATGCTGTTTTCAGGAATTTAATTTAATATAGGGGAAAGATGGTGATCTGAAAGCTTAGCTGCCAAATAGGAGCTAACTACCAAGTAGTAGCTACCAAGCCATACTCTAACTTACATGCTTTAAACATCTTTGAGGGTTACGTAAGCAGAGGTGGACGCCTGGGTCTAGGTCTTGGAAGGGGTTTGGTGTGGTTGAAAAGCAGAAAGAAAATCTAACTAACTAGGAACTTATGTTAAGTGGGAGAAAAGGTGATTTGCATGTGTACATGTATGTGTGTGTGTGCATATGCTTGAGTACATATAGGTATATGTGTGTATAGGTGAGAAGTCAATCTCAGGTTTTGTCCCTCAGGACCTGCCCAACTTTGTATGTTTGGATTTTGTTGTTGTTTTAGTATTTTTATTATTTTAACTATGTGTGTGTGTGTGTGTGTGTGTGTGTGTGTGCGCGCGCGCGCGCGCGCGCACACGCGCACACGCATGCGCAGGTGCCTATTGAGGGGGAAGATGTTGGATCCCCTGGAGCTGGCTAAGATGATTAAACCCTACTCATTACATCTTCTGTAAGAGCCGTACTCGCTCTTAACCCCAGAGCCCTCTCTAGTCCTTTACTAGCTTCTCTTTTATTTTTAAATGTTTAGTTTGTTTTTATTTTACGTGTGTGCTTTTCCTCCATATTTGTGTCTCAGTGTGTGTGCAGTGCCCACAAAGGCCAGCAGAGGGCATCAGATTCTGTGAAACTGGAGTCACCGGCAGCTGTGAGCAGTCATGTGGGTGCTGGGAACCAAGCCTCGGTTCTCTCTTAACCACTGAGCCATCTCTCCACCTCCGTACTCTTATGTAATTTGGAAATCTTGATGGAAATGATTGGTAACATATATTTGGGGTGTAAAAAAAAAAAGATAATCTAGTTTGTAGAAAGGGCTCTAGAGAACCTAGCAGTTTGAGAGCTGTCAGACTAATACCTTCAGTGAAGACCAGGAATAATTCTCTTCCATAATATGTGATTTTTCTAGCACACCTTATTGTTCTTGAGTTGGGGTCTTACTGTATACATCAGGACGGCTTTGAACTCACAGAGATCTGTCTATCTCTGCTTCTAGAGTCCTGGGTTGGCAGACATGCACTACCACACCTGGCTTATATTTTTTGTTTCTTAAAGCAAGGGTATTAACTTTTTTCCTTTGGTTTTTTTTTTCAAGACAGGGTTTCTCTGTGTGACCTTGGCTGTCTTGGACTCGTTTTGTAGACTAGGCTGGCCTCAAACTCACAGAGATCCACCTGCCTCTGCCCCCTGAGTGCTGGGATTACAGGGGTGCGCCACCCATGCCTGGCAAAGATATTAACTTTAGCATTATGTTCCCCATGGCTAAGCAGAAGCAGAGGCACATTTAAATACCAGCCAGCCAGCCAGCCAGGCAGACAGACAGACAGACAGACAAAAGTATTTCTGTTGATACCTAATGGGTAAAGTTAAAATAAAGCAAAACAATAAACAAACTATAGGGTAGATGACAAAGAGATTTGTAAATTACTGGAAAAATTTTGCTGGGTTGTAGAGATGGCTCAGCTTTTCAAGGCTAGGCACACAGGCAAAAATGTAAAAGAAAATTTGCCCTGACTACCAAAAAGCTTCAAATGCAGCTTTGAGGGAGAAACCTGTCCCAAAAAATACCTGTCCATAGCTTCAAGACTTGGAAGGCTTGCTGAGTAAGTGAGCACATGACTTAAGGCTGTGGAGAGGCTTGGATACATAAAAGGCAGACTCGGGGTACAGAGCTATTTGCATTTGTACGTAACAAGATTAATAGAATAGAGATTCACATGAGGACTTCCATGGGGATCCCAAAAGAAGAACTGATCGGAGCCAAGTGTGGAGGATTAGGAGGGGGCAGACACGTCTAAACAAAAGCCTTCGAGCCTCTCGAATTCAGAGATCAATACTGCCCACAGGCTGACAGTGACTGCCAATGAGACTGATGCTAGCCTGGGTGATAGTAATGGTCTATTCCCCAGGGAGAAATATTAGATCTCTTCGGAGTCACAACTCAGGAATATTGGCAAGTGGAAGTTAAGGTGTTGAGCTAAGAGAAAGACTTGAAAACCACACTTAAGATCTGGAAGACCTGAGTTATGTTTAATTTATTCAATAAAAGTTTGCTGTGTGATTGGTTGATATCAGGGGTTGTCATAGTTACTGGTGATATAGCTCCAGACAAACGATCCATCCTGGGAAGAGGAGATTCCAGGAAAGAGCAATAGCTGGCCAGCGCTATGTAGACGAGCTGGGAGGCGTAGACTGATGGCCCCGGGGAAGGAAGTATAAAGATTAGGGGCCTTGAAGCAGCCTACTTAAGGCTTAAGTACTTAAGGGCAGAAACAAACCCAAGTAAAATACTCGACAGTCAGCAATGTGGGAAGGGTGTGTTGGCTTGGCATTAGCCGGCTCTCTTTTGCTGGAATTGTTAATACAGGAATTCCTATTCGGGTTTTTATGTCTCTAGTGCCAAGGCTCAAACCCAGGGACTGACACATGCGAGGCAAGCCCTCTGCAACTGCACCCCTCTACCACCATCTCCAGACCTCAATCTCTCTCTCTCTCTCAGAAACAGGGGTTCATGTAGCCCAGGCTGGCCTCAAGAGGATTACCCCGGCCGTGTGACCCTCCTCCCCAAGTGCTGAGATTATAGAGGTGTGCCACTTCACCCAGTTTATGTGGTGCCATGGATCAAAACCAGGACTTCATGCACGTTAGGCAAGCCTTCTGTCAACTGAGACACGCCCCAAGCCACTCTTCAATTATTTTAAAGGCATTTTGCATACACATTATAAGATATTTGAGAATTAGAAGTCAAATAAGGAAGAGAGAGAGAGAGAGAAAGGTTACTCAAATTTTTCTTAAATATGTATCACTGATATCACTACTGCTACTTTTGTGTTAATTATTGGAATCTTGCTGCTCTTGCAGGGCACCCGAGTTCAGTCCCTGTACCCACATTACATGGTTCACAGCTGCCTGTAAGTCCAACTCCAGGAGCTCCAACGACCTCTTCTGGCCTCTATGTGTAACTGCACTCACATGCACTACACATGCTTAAATAGTAAAAATAAATAATGTAAACAAAATCTTGCCATTATATAGCTTTGTGGCCCTGTTTACTTAACATTATAAATGCTTCAACACTATTTAAGGTTATTTGCAATATCATTGGCTGGTGAAATATTTGTAGTGTATATGCCACACACTTTAAAATTCTTCTGCTGGGGGATATCCCTGGTAATTGTTGCATGTCTCTTTGGTTGTAAAAGACTCTGTGAGGAATGGCACTGTGGAAGAGTCCCTATCAGCTGACATTTACTTGGGATAGGATTTTCAAAGTCTGGCACGATTTGGGTTGCCTATTTATAGCCAGTTTCAGGAGGGGCCAAACCCACTTGTATCTGATCTTACTGTACTCTGAGCAAACAATGTGGTCCACAATCGTTTTAATTTCACTGGCAAAAACTGGTGTTGCATTTTTATTTATTTCCTTAGCAGAGGAGTAAGGATAACAGTGTTTCAGATGCTTGTTAACTTCTTGGGCTGGTTTCCCATGGATTTTCAGAAAATTTTTATATTAATTTGAATATTCTATCTGCTAGACAGTAAGAACAGGACTTTTCCACAACTCTCTCGTGTCTTCGTGGGAGTGCCTTTTCCTCATTGCCTCAGTTGTTTGGTTTTGTTGATTTTTTCCCCAAATATTAGAAACAGTTCTCATAAACATAATGTTACAAAATTTAACTCTCGTCATGTTATAAAATAATATAAAAATAAAATGTGAAGGGCTGTAGGATGACCCAGGAGTAAAAGTACTGGCTGTTCTTCTAGAGAACCTGGCCTGAATTCTGAGCGCTGACATAGCAGCTCACAAACTCTCTGTAACTTCAGTTCTAGGGGATCTCACACCCCCGTGTGGCCTCCATGGGCACTGCACACAAGAGGTACACAGGCATACATGCAGACAAAACGTACACACACATATAATAAAATAATTTCCAAAATGTAATATAAGTGTATACAATAATAAATGTTTTCAGCATATATTTCCAACCATATATCAAAATGTTTAACATTTATACCTTAGTGTATATGTGTGTGCATGCTAAAATATTAAAATTCAATAAGTAGAAGCAAAATGGGTAAACATATAACAAACCAAAGAAATAGTTTGTACTAGCAACAAAATAAATTATAATGCCATCTGGTTGGTAATTGACACACACACAAGATGCTAGCAAATAATTTGCTAATATGCTAAGGATTAAGAATTCTAAAATAAAAAAAAAGAATTCTAAAATGCTTATGTTCTTTGTCTTTTTTTTTTTTGAAATTTAAAGAAATTTATTGAAGATCTGAAAAACAACTCCCAAAAGATTGACTTTTCCATAAAACGGTAGCTACATGATGCATTGCATCTATCGTGTTAAAATGTGCATTAGACACAAATACAAAAACCATGAAAACAAGCCACCATTCTTTAACAGTTTAACAAAGATAAAATGCCTAAGGAACAACATGGATAACTTGCAAAGGATGGGCTCTTTAAGCACCATTTAAAAAAAAAAGAGCACAGATGGATGAGTGTTCAATTATATACACTGAAGTGAACCTTTGGCACTAGGAATCAGAGCATTTTGTCATAGAGTATTAACACATATTATAAAAGTGGGTAGTGTCAAAGAAACAGAACCACCAGCATTCAAAAGCAGCTTTGTCAACTAGGCAATAAAACACTCTACAGCATGGCTCTGTTGCCCATCACTGAATACACTGGTAGAAACTTTGAAATGAAAAAAAGAAAGAAAAAAGGAGCAGTGACTCCTTTTATTCTCTCGGTTGAAATTCAAACAGAAAACAAACAGCAACTGTGTTATACACTAATGGCCTTCAAAGTATATCATTTGCACAAGAGAAGGGACTAAGAACCAAACTGTGTACAGAGATCCAAGCACAGTGCGAGAGCGAGCACACCCCTCACACAGCTTTCCGATGGTACTCGGGAGGAGCCGCTTCATAGTCACGGGCGTTGAACAAAGTTGCAGAATTCTTTGCCTTGTACTTGAGGAAATCGTGTAGATAGTTCAGTAATAAAGCAAGGCTTTTCTCATCTAGAGGTATATAGGCCAACATCGCTCCAATTCGCACAAATAATCTCAGGAAATGTGGCGCTCCATACACCTGGGACATGGGTGCATCCGGGTGATCCGCGAGAATTTCAGCATACCGTGGTCTCTCAAATTTGTAGAGCCCCTGAGTGCCCAGCATCACATTAAAGTGCTCCTTCATCCCTGCCACAAACTCATTAACAACACACTCCTTATTATCTGTATTTCCTCGAGATTTCTTATAATTTGCACAATCCTCCAGAATGGAATCCACATTCTTCTTGGCAGGAAGATTAAAAAAAAAAAAAAAAAGCTGTTTTTGTCTAGTGATCAAGTCCCAGGCATAGACAAGCCATGGTTTCAGCTCTTCAGGAATCTTTACTTTAACTCTATTCATGACTGTCTTCATTTTCAACTGTAGGCTCTACCCGGGCTCTTTTCTTCCTAGGAGGCTGAGGTGTCTCACTGGCGCTGCCGCCATCTCCATTTCCAGGTGTTTTCTGCTTGTTCTTTTTTGTTTTCGCTTCAACATTTTTCTGTTGCAGACCAGATGTCTTCTTTCCTGGAGCAGCCCCTCTCATCTTGCCCTCTGCACTCTGTTCCTGATTGGCCTTCTCAAGTTCTTGCTGTTCCTGCAAGTTGGTGTCCACATATTTGAGTACTCTGCTTTCTGGGACCCATTCATCCCAATTTTTATTCCAACCACTGTAATGGATAAAGTATTTCACTTGTTTGTCCTTTATGGCAACCTTTACACACTTTGCTTCATAAAGAAGAGGCCCATGAAAGCACAGTACTCGCTCGCCTTCCTGGAATTTAGGCTTCGGGTCCTGCTTGGGCGCCATTGATAAGTGATTCGCCGCCGCCTCCCTTCTCCCACCACCGTCGACTACCGCCCCCTACTCTCTACCCCATCCAACTTAGCGTCAGACGCGCCATCGGGCACAGCCAGCTTTACATCCTAGGCGCGATTTGCCAGCGCCCCCGCCTGACCTCACCGCACCGCGACCCACGCAGCTGCTGCCTCAGCCAACGGCTGCCCGCCACGCACGCGAGCCTGCGCCTGGGCTGCCCCGAGGCACGCACGCCGCCGGGCGTGTTCTTTGTCTTAGTAAAGTCCAGCTGGGAACATTGTACGGGGCTGTTGAGAGGTGCGGTAACTGATGGGTGCACAAGCATGTTTGTTGCAGTGTTGACTATTAAGAATCTGTTCCCAGAGTGTCATCTCTAAGGAGGTGATTTAAGGCAGATGTGTCCTCATCACAAACTCCCTGTGCTGCTGTGGGGAAAGGCACTGTTGTGAAAATAAAAAATAAAAAAAAATGACAGCCAAGAAAGAAACTACTTTTGTTTTTTCTGAGAAAGTGTTTTTCTGTGGAGCTCTAGCTGTCCTGGCCTCACTTTGTAGACCAGGTTGGCATTGAACCCACAGAGATCCACCTGCCTCTGCCTCCCGAGTGCTGGCATTAAAGGTGTGGGGCCACCATCGTTGGCTTACTAAGAAACGTTTATCTAAAACAAAATTGAGGCTATTTCAAGGAATTAGATGACAAAGAGAAAATTAAGAAAATCAGGAAATTGGGGACTTCATTTGAAACAGTCCACAGTCCATCTTAAATGAATCAGAGAAGTTTCTAAATGATTTTAGATTGGAAAAAAAAAGTGAGGTCTCAGATGAAAGACTGCAACCAAAGGGGCAGCTGAGTCTCTCCCTCTCTCTCTCTCTCTCTCTCTCTCTCTCTCTCTCTCTCTCTCTCTCTCTCTCTCTCCCTCCCTCCCTCCCTCCCTCCCTCCCTCTCTTAAATTTCCTTTTTTAAATTTTATTTTATTTTTAAAAACTTATTCACTTTACATCCCAATCATAGCCCCTCCCTCGTCTCTTCCCAGTCCCACCCTCCCTCGCCTCTTCATCCCATGCCCCTCCCCTAGTCCTCAGAGACAGGAAGCCCTTCTCCGGTATCAACTGACCCCAGCCTACGAAGACTCATCAGGATGGCCTGCATCCTCTTCCTCTGTGGCACGGTAAGGCACCCCTCCATGGGGGAGTGATCAAAGAGCAGGCAACAGTCTATGGCACGGGCAGCATCTGCTCCCCTTACTGGGGCCCCCTGTGGAGACTGAACTGCCTATCGACTGCATCTGAGCAGAGAGCCTCGTTCCTTGTTTGGTCCATCAGTCTCTGCTGGCTCCCCAGCCCCAGATTTACTGTCTCTGTTGATCTTCTTGTGGAGCTCCTGTCCCCTCGGGGTCCTTTTAACCCCTCACTGTTCCATAATTCTCCCTGCCCTCTGGGCTGTGAGACTCAGCTTTTGCTTCTATCCCCTGCTGGGTGGAGTCTTTCAGAGGACCCCTGTGGTGGGCTGCCGCCCCATTCCCTCTCTTCAGCTGTTTCCACTGTCTATTCTCTTTGCCCTTCTGAGTGAGAATTAAGCATCCTCCCCAGGGTCCTCCTTGTTACTTATCTTCCTTAGGTCTGTGGATTGTAACATGGTTATCCTGTGTTATATGGCTAATATCCACTTATAAGTGAGTATATACCATGCGTGTCTTTCAGGTCTGGGTTACTTCACGTGGGATGATATTTTCCAGATCCATCCACTTGCCTGCAAGTTTCATGATGTCCTTGGTTTTGATAGCTGAATAGTATTCCGTTGTGTAAATGTACCACAGTTTCTTCACCCACTCTTCAATTGAGGGGCATCTGGGTTGTTTCTAGTTTCTGGCTATTACAAATAGTGCTGCTATGACTATACTTGAGCAAATGTCCTTGTTGTATGAAGGAGCATCTTTTGGGTATATGCCTAGGAGTGCTAGAGCTCTGTCAATGGCCTTTTGGGCCACATGGCATTGTGGGAGGTAGAATTATGAAGGAGGATGCTGAGAGAAAGAGACAGATAGAAAGGCAGGAAGGTAGAACAAATGGGAAGGCCAGTGTTGCCCTTCTATGTTTTTAAATTTTTATGCATGTGTGTATGTGTGTGTTTGTGCACACATGTGTCGACATGTATGTGTGCATGCACATGTGTGTGTAGAGGTCAGAGGAAAACTTCTGGTGTTCCCCCTCAGGAATACCGCCTACTCTATTTAAAACAGGATCTCTCACCGACGCAGAGCTCCATAACTAGGCTACACTGACTAGCTCCAGAGCCCCAGGCATCCTCCTGCCTCGACCTCCCCTCTACTGGAATCACAAGCATGAACCACAGTGTCGGGCTTTTTGCTATGGATTCTGGGGGTTAAACTCAGGACTTCATGCTTGCAAAGCACATTAACTCACGGTGGTACAACATTTCTCTCGTGTAGTAACTCGGTGTGAGTAACAAGTCCCATGGGAACTAGTTAGTCCCTTCTGAGTGTGATGTCCTCAGTGATTTAATCACCTCTTCCTGGGTGCTCACACTGAGTGGGCTGGAATCCAGGGCCTCCAGAGTTCTAGGCAAAGGCTTATCCAAGTTCACCACCTCAACTAAAGGCCATGTTCCCAACACAGGCACACTGCTGGGGCCAGAGCACACCCCAGTTAGAGCATCATCTGACAGGGAACCTGTGTTGATGAGGTTGGGTAGAAAAAGGATCTTTGGGTGGACGTTTCCCCTGTTCACCATCATTACCAACACCTGACATAAGCCCCAACCCACATGGCTGTGTGACAGTGGAATACAAGGGGAGATGATGCGAGAAGTGTTTCATGCAACTTATAAAGAGCAAAGAGTTTCAGGGGCTGGAGAGATGGCTCAGAGGTTAAGGGCACTGACTGCTCTTCCAGAGGTCCTGAGTTCAAATCCCAGCAACCACATGGTGGTTCACAACCATCTATAATGTGATCTGATGCCCTCTTTTGGCCTTCAGGGGTACACATAGGCAGAGCACTATATACATAAAAATGAATATATCTTTTTTTAAAATTTAAGAGCAAAGAGTTTCAAAGTAAATGAAGCAATTATTTTAATTAGGCAGCATGAACTTGAAGGAAATGAGAGAAATGAAAAAGCAGGTAACAGAGAAATTTATTTATATTTTATGGAACACTTCTCAGTGAAAGATATGCCACTTAAATTCTAATCCTTTTACACATATTAGCTCATTCAATATTTACTGTTTTCAAATGATTGATATTGCCATTATATAGGAAGGAAAAAATAGAAAGGAGGTTTACAATCATACCAGCCTGCGAGTCAAATAGCCTGTTGAGCTTTGAACCACCCACCTAGGAAAAGAAACTTAAGAATAGCTGCTGCTTTGCTCAGCAGCGAACAGTAAGTGCACAGTCAAAACAGTGGGCACGGGAAGCACAGACTAACCTCAGAGCATCGTATAAGCATAATGTTAATGGAAGGAGGACCAGACATAAGAACAAATAAGAACTTAATCTGTAGGGGCTGGAGAGGTGGCTCAGCGATTAAGAGCATTGGCTGGGTTTTTGTTTGTTTGTTTGTTTTGTTTTTTTCAGAGAACATGGGTTCAGTTCCTAGGCCCCATGTGGTGGCTCACAATAGTATGTAACTTCAGCTCTGAGTATCTGACACCTTCTCCTGGCCTCCACAGGTACTGCACACACATGGTTCACAGACGTATGGAGGGAAAACATTCATATATACAAGATAAAAATAAATCTTTTTTTAAAAAAAGAACTTAACCTGAAGCAACAGAAAATCAATAAATATCTGAACACCTATGTGGGTGCATATCTGTGTGCATATGTGTGTGCGTGATGCCTGTTTACATGTATATTTAGGTATTTGATTAATTTTTCTTACACGTGATATATGGTGTATATATGTGCTGTATATACACATGTATATGTATTTATAGAGAGGCATACTTAGATAAATGCGTATATTCATAAGAAATTGAAATACGTAATTATATACCAGAAGTGCTGGGAAAATGATAGCTTAGAGCAAACATTTACCAGCATTTCTTTTTCAAGTTAACGCTATGATAATGAGCTGGTGAGATGGCAGGCAGGTAAAGGCACTGTAGCCAAGCCTGATGACCTGAGTTCAACCTAAGGGCTCGGGTCACATGGTGGAAGGGGAGAACTGTCACCCACAGTTGTCCTGTAACCTCCACATATATACTGTTCTCTCTCTCTCTCTCTCTCTCTCTCTCTCTCTCTCTCTCTCTCTGTCTGTCTGTCTCCATAAGTAGATAAATAAGTGTAAAAATATTTTCAAACAAACTATTTATGGTGTTTTTCTATATCCATCATAAATCTGTATCTATGTATAGCTGATGCTAAAAAAAAAAAAAGAAAGCCATCACATAAAAATAAGTATTCTACATTTTAATTATTATATGCATAATATGCAGAATAGTGCATATTCAATTTAAAATCCTACATGTTTATGCTTGTCATATAGATGAAGAAAAGAAGAAGAGGAGGAGGAGGAGGAGGAGGAGGAGGAGGAAGAAGAAGAAGAAGAAGAAGAAGAAGAAGAAGAAGAAGAAGAAGAAGACAACCATGATGATCAGCCTAGAAAGGAAGCTGACACACAATTCCCTTCAGAAGATGCAGTTTATTGGGAGAAAGGCCTGGTCACAATCTTGAGGCAGGAGGGAGAACATTAGACAGAAACAGTGCACATATGGGAATCTAAACATTGTGGAGCCTCAGAAGAAAGCTGGGGCTTCCCTTTACAGCAGAGCTTCTCAGCCGCCACCCTTTAACACAGTCCTTCATGTAGTGGTGACCCCCAACCATAAGATTACGTTCATTGCCACTTCATAACTACAATCCAATTATCTATGTATTCCAATGGCCTTAGGTGACCCCATGAAAGCACCATTTGACTTAAAGGGACCACAAGCCACAGGTTGAGAACCACTCACTGCTTTAGCGCTTGTAGAGGAACTTCATTAAGGGTGAGAGTGAGACACAGAGAGTGAGAAAGACCAACCGACAGACAGACACACTACCCAGGATGGCAGGGCAGAAGAACCGCATCTGAGAACAGCCTTCATAAAACATCCCCCACCCCACAACTGAGGTAAACACCAAGAACAAAGGAAATATCAGGCTCATAAGTTTTGGGGGGCCGGCAGGAAATTTCAGCACACATGATTTAGTTTAACATAATATGTGTGACGTTTAACATAATATGTGTGACAAAGCATGGTGGAGCCATGTGCTAGTTACAACCATAAACCAAAGGGTGCTATTAGGCCACAGCATGGCTTCGTAGCTCTCTGTCCCAGTGAAAACTCAGGGTGCATGGCCCAATTCAGGCTTTGGGATCTGGCCTAGAGATACAGCCTGTCTTCTAACAGTGTGCTCAAGCTAGGAAAATTCTCACATTTGTTTTTTTTAATATATTTTATTAATTTATCTATATTACATCTCAATTGTTATCCCATCCCTTGTATCCTCCCATTCCTCCCTCCCTCCCACTTTCCCCTTACTCCTCTCCCCTATGACTGTGACTGAGGGGGACCTCCTCCCCCTGTATATGCTCATAGGTTAGCCTGCTATCCTTCCTCTGAGTGCCACCAGGCCTCCCCATCCAGGGGACATGGTCACATATGGGGCACCAGAATTTGTGTGAAAGTCAGACCCCACTCTCCACTCAACTGTGGAGAATGTCCTGCCCATTGGCTAGATCTGGGTAGGGGTTTGAATTCTCACATTTCTAATAGAGTCTCTGATACTCTTGTAGTCAGTCAGAAATATGTGACACATTTTCTGTGATATTTGTCCTGATTGTGAACAGCATTTTTGCCTTGTTTTATTTGTGCTCCAGGATCTTGCCATGTGGCCAAGGCTTGCCTCAGTCTCCTGATCCTCGTGCCTCTGTTAGGTGCTGAGATCACACCGCTGGCTGAGGAAAGTGCCTGTGAGCCGCATGGTGCTCCCAGCTGAGCTGCTCTCTGTCCTGAGAGCTTAGCAGGCTGTCGGGAAGCTGCCAGCAGTTGACTGTGGAGGTGTAGTCCAGTGCTGGCGTTGGTGACTCAGGAGTGTGACTAGAGGCGGAGAAGAGGACGGTCATGCCAGAAGACAGCGGTCAGAAACCTGCTGCCATAAGAGAAAAGACTTGGCCAGGCGTGGTCGCGCACACCTGTGGTCCCAGCACTCAGGAAAGCAAAGGTGCAAGGATTTCTGTGAGGCCAGCCTGGTCTACAAAGAGAATCTGGGACAGCCAAGGCTACCCAGAGAAACCCTGTGTTGAAAACCAAACCAAACCAAACAACAAACAACAACAACAACAACAAAAGGACTTAAGATGTAGATTCTGAGGGAAAGAGAAGGTTTTTTGTTGTTGTTGTTGTTGTTGTTGTTGTTGTTGTTGTTGTTGTTGTTTTACAAATCTGTTTGAAACTTTCTTGCTCTACTCCACAATCATTACCTTGGAGAGAGAAGTAAATGGAAGGGCTGTGCTCCTGGTAAATATTCTATCCTTTCCGTCAGAAGGGCAGGGGACACTGGTATTAAGAAATCCAGCCAATAGTAAATGACTTCCCCTTATTTGGGAACCACTGCCAAATATTTGGATAAAATGTTTAAAGTAGCAAAGGCGTTACTCATGAAAAGCCCTACTTGGAAAAACAACATTCAGACAAAAGGAGCAGGATGTCCAAGCACACAGTGTGACTAATCTGTGGGACGTCATTGAAGTTTAGTGCTAAGTAGACTTAAAGACAAAAACAAACAAACAAAACAAATGCAGGGGGCGAGAGCCAAACGCACAACGTCCCATCAGGGAGCCCGGCTTTTATTATAAAATGTGGGAATAATGGAAGCTTCTAAAGAGAAGGGAGCGATGCTATTTAGCTTTTCAAGAAAGCTGGGCTGGCTGCTGTACTGAAAACAGTACAGTGAAAGTTTCGCTGTTACCAGTGTGTCAAGTTGGTGAATGAAGCCAACTTTTACAGATTCATTCTCTCCTTCCACCCCAGGAGTCCCAAATACTGACCTCAGGTCATCAGGCTTGGTGGCAAGCATCTTTTGCCTGGTGAGCCGTCTCATCAGCCCATGTTTTTGTTTTTTGGGGTTTTTTTCTTTGTTTGTTTTTTGGGGTTTTTTGTTGTTTTTGTTTTGGGAGTTTTGTTTTTCAGACAGGGTTTCTCTGTGTAGCCTTTGATGTCCTGGACTCACTTACTAGACCAGGCTGGCCTCGAACTCACAGCCATCCGCCTGCCTCTGCCTCCAGAGTGCTGGGATTAAAGGCCTGCGCCACTACACCCAGCTCAGCCCACATTTTTGAAGTGCGTCTCTCACTTCTTTCATTCTTACTGCCTCCTGGCCGCCATGAAGCACGCAGCTTTTTTCATCGCACCTAGTGTCCAGCCTCACCATGGGCCAAACAGCAATGGAGTTTGGCAGCCATGTATTGAAACCTCTCAGACTGAGGACCGGCAGTTTCCTCCTGTGAGTCAATTTTCTCAGGTGCGTCGTCGCAGGGACGCAGAACTGAACACCGCAGCCACAGTTTGTTAATTTCCTTTTATGCGGATTGAAGTTGCTCTTGTAAATGAACAGAGGCCTTTTCACATATCATGAGAGGGAAAAGTTCCTGCCCTGCAGAGATTTGACAAATCTGAAGTCCCCCCAAAAGCTAATGAATCGAGGAACATTCTGAGGGTCATGTTCTTCAAGTGTCTCACAATGTCACCTGTGATCAAACTACCTGGAAATGTTTTAACTATATATTTCCCTGGGGTCCAACAATTGTGATTGGAGGCTGAAATGTCCCTTATAGGCTCCTGTTTTGAATGCTTGGTCCTGGCTGGTGTTATTTTGTGAGATGAGAACATGTAGGAGCTGGTGTCCAGCTGATGGAAGCAGGACACTGAGAGTGGGCCGTTGAAAGTTTCACCAGGCCCTCATCTCTGTGACACTCTCTCAGTTTTCTGATTGAGCAACCACCTGCTCCTGCTGCCGTGATCTGAGCTGCCCTCCCCTGACTGCCCCACCATGAGGGACCAACACCCTTGAAATAGTGAGCCAAATGTTCCTGCTGCCATGATCTGAGCTGCCCTCCCCTGACTGCCCCACCATGAGGGACAGACCCCCTTGAAACAGTGAGCCAAAATGAGCAATCCCTCCCATAGGCTGTTTCTAGAAATATCAAAGCCGCTAATGTACTACGGGGCTTGACACTGATTGTCGACGTGACAGAACGTAGAACTACCTAGGAGGAAAGCGTCTGGATGCGTCTGTGAGGATGTGTTGATTGGGGCCATTGAGGTGGGAAGATCCAGCCTAAATACAGACAGCAGCATTCTCTAGGCTGGAGTCCCGGGTTGAATAGAAAGGAGAAAGAAAACCATGTCAGACTCACTTTCCTGCTTCCTGACTGCAGCTGCGCAGTGACCAGCTGCCTCAAGCTCCTGCTATCTTGACTTGCCCCCCCCCCCCCCCCCGTGACGGACTGTGTCCCCATACCACGAGCCACGTAAACCCTTCCTTCCTTTCATCTTTAAGTTCTTTTGACAGGCGTTTTGTCCCACAGTGAGCGAAGCAACTAGCACACCACCGGCCTTCAACCTGCTGAATCTGATTCCCTAGTGGGAAGGCAGGCTCCTAAACTTTAACAAGCTCCCCGAGCCGTTCTTCGGCACAGTGGATTATGAAAACCCCATCCCAAGAGCCTTTTGTCCTGGTTTCTAAGCAGCCACCAGGGCTTCTGAAGGAGGCCAGGAAATCAGGGAAGAGGTTAACCTTGTCTCACCCTTTGATCAGATTAAAGAGCTTAATAAATAGGATAAAAGAATATGAGGGAGGTAGGATCCACTGATAGGAAGATGAGAAACTCACATTTGCAATGAGGACATGTTCAAAGAGACAGCCCAATCTCATAATGGTAAGGGCTCCTGAGAGGTAGGCAAGACCTGTGTTGAATATTCCTTAGGCCAGGGACTTGGCAAGCCACTGTTGCTGGTTTGTTTAACATGTAATTTCTTCAATACCTTTCTGCGTAAAGAAATTTAAAAAGCTAAAATATTAGCGAGAATGCATAGGGTTGTGCAGTGTTGATAATGTATATGAGCCACATGAAGCCTAACATTTATTTTATCATTTGTGAGTCATACACCATAGAAAGACAACAGCAAGGTATCTTGAGATGCCACCAATCAGTCTAGCAAACCAGTAGAACCTAAGGTGAGAGACAGAGTGATTGATTGATAGAGTGGGTGATTGATAGAGTATGTGACCTCAAACATAGCCATGTTAGCCCTCCAATGCTGATGGTTTTTTGGTAGACTTTTCTCCCCGGAGAAGACATAAACAACTTCTACCCTGTCCTTCTAGGGTCCCAGCGACAAATCCATGGATGACTCCAAGAGTTCACCACGGGGAACCAATGAGTTTATTGAGCTTACCCAAAGAGCATGGGTGAGGGTTCATTGACAGGCGTGTGGGTGACCTCAAAGTAGCCATACTGGAAAATCTTCAACCAGTATGAACAATGGGTTCCCTTAGCCACATAGATGGAGCCCATTCAATTGACCTCTTCCAGCCAGTATCCTCTAGTCCCTCCCCCGAGACCCCGAGACCCCAAGACCCCGAGCCTATGTGCAATTAGAGCAGGCTTGCATCCAATTGGCTGGAGGAATGCTAAATACTCAGGTGTGGTCTTTGGACCCTGCTAGCCCCCTCAATCTGTGAGGGAATTACCATACTCCACAGGCCAAGTCAACACCACTGGTCCGATGAAGATGGTGGCTGTCTCACTGGGAGCATGCTGCAGTCCAACATGGTTGAAACGGACAGTATTTCAGAGGGCAGTTTGGAAATGTATACCAGTGTTCACATTCTTGAATGGTGAGATATTTCTATTCTCAGAGGTTTACACTAATGGGCAAAGTTGTTTGCACAAAGAGTGAGTGAAGCACATGGCCACATGGGTCCAGTATGAGCTAATTAATGATGGTTAAATAGGTCAGTGCCTGTATCCGTCAGGGTTCTCTAGAGGAACAGAAATGATAGGCTGCATATATCTCATAAAGAGAAAGTCAATGCATTGGCTTACACTACAGAAGCTGGGTAGTTCAACAGTGACTATCTGCCCGCTGAGCACTGAGGCTATGAAACTGGATACCTCAACAGTTTGAGTCTGGAGGAGTCCTGGGGTCACTGCTCTTCATAAGTCTGATGTCAGAAGAGGATGGTGGCTTCAGCAGCAACAGGGACATATTTACTCACCAGAAGGGGCAAAGGTGAGGTGGCTCAGCAAGTATGAAGATTTCAATTCAATACCTAGAACCTGAGGCATAAAATAATCTGGGGTTGGTGTGATGGCTCAGCAGGTAAATCCATCTGCCATAAAACCTGATGGCATGGGTTCAGTCTCTGGATCTTACACAGTAGAAGTGAGAACTGACTGCATCAAGTTGCCCTCTGATCTCACACACACACACATACACACACACACACACACACACACACACATACACACACACACACACACACACACACACACCTAAACAAACAGCAAACAAACAAATAATAGATAAATAAAAATTTAAAAATATACCAGATGTTTTATATATATATATACATATATATATGTATATGTATATATACACATACACCAGATGTGGTGGCAGGCATCTGTAATCTCTGCACTCCTGTGGAGAGATGGCAGGCAGAGACAGAATTGCTGAGACCTTTGCCAACTGACTAGCTTGGAGTACTTGGTATGACAGAAACAATAGAGACTGCCTCAACACAGTTCGCTCTCTCTCTCTCTCTCTCTCTCTCTCTCTCTCTCTCTCTCTCTCTCTCTTACACACACACACACACACACATGAAATTTAAAAGTTTTTTTTTAAAGAAATGCATAGGCAGGCAAGCAGCACTGCATTTCCCTCAGATGTCTTTATCTGTGTCACCTGGAGGCAGGTGTTGCCCCCTCTGAGGGAGGGAAGGTCTTCTCCCCTTAGCTAGTCCTTTCTGGAGATGACGGCACAGATTCACACACTGGCGTGTCTCTGAGTCGATTCCAAGTTTTAACAGGTTGACAAGCAAGACTGATCATCGCTGTTGCTCTATGCTTTTCAAAACGAACACATCCCCAGATGAGAAGTCAAAAACGCTCATGGGCACAGAGTCACAGAATAGTCACTTCCAAGACCCGGGCACACCAGAAGACAGGTTTTCTTCTCTGGTGAGATAAAAAGCAGAACTGCAAGGCCGCAAAGGCTCATGAAGCCCAGGAGGTGGACATAAAGCCAGCGGGAACTGCTTAGAGCTATGGACATTTTGCTATTCTCCAGCATAGAGGGTGGCTGAACAGAGAAGCCGGTGAGGACTGTGGGGAATCCAGAAATTCAGTTCTGAATTGACACCACATGCCTCCCTCCATTCCCTGGAGGTTGGCAATTCTAAGCTGAAACAAGACATCAGTGTGGTATAGGAAGCTGTGGAGATCAACTTAAATTTGACGGAGTTTGTCTGGAAGTAAGTGGAGCAAGGAGACAGGAAGAGTAAGGGCTGAACTCTGGGAGAGAGGGGACTTAACTGGGAAGCAGTTCTGAGATCTGAAAGGATCAGTGCTATTTTCTATCTTAAGTTAGATGCTTGCTATGTTAGTTTTGAGACCTCAGTGCCTAGAAGGTACCACAACACATTGTAAAAGGCATGCAACATTCTGCTGGGCTGGAGCGGTGAGTTGTGTGGGCCTCGAGTGACATATGTGAGCACTAGAAAGAAGCTACTTTTTGTGCTTTCTTTTTAAAATTATTTTTCATTTCGTTTCGTTAAACAGAAGTTTAAATGTTCACTAAACCAAAGTCTTGCAGTAACAGGGAGATAACTACTTTGGGATCATTTGTAAACACTGGCCGGAAGCAGGCCATGGGCTGCTTTCCAGAGGCTGCAGATATAGTGGGCTCTACTGTCACCCAGGGACCAGTTCTAAGGTAGGTGGTTATATGAGGTCTCAAATTATTTGCCCCAGAGCCCTGCCATTCTTCAGGCTCTGTGTGTGTGTGTGTGTGTGTGTGTGTGTGTGTGTGTGTGTGTGTGTGTGTTGAGAGAACAAGAGGAAGTGCAGATAAGTTCAGAAGCTCCACAGAAAGCAAGCCGAAAAATGTCCAAGTGTCACCCTTCACCTTTGATATAAAAGACTAGTGCTTTTAGAATCTCCTTGCTCCATACTGCTTTGTTTTTAAGTCTTTTTTTTTTTTTTTTTTTTTTTTTAGGACAACCAGGGCCAGAAAAATAGTGGTAAACTGGGCACTCACTCTCGTTGCTCTTTGCTCTGACTGACCTGGGGGAAGGGGGAGTGGGGGGGGGGAAAGGAGCCTGATCTACGCTCACAATAGCATAGCCACAGCTTCTCAGGTGGACCCCACCCATGGACACTGTGAAGCATCAGGGAAGAGAGCTATGAGCAGCACTCATACCTGGCCACAGCCACCAGGGTCCCCTCTGTATCCAGAAGAGAGTTAGGAGGAGACCACTAACTGGTTCCTTGGATCCAAGCCTCCTACAGAGCACTGAGCCCAGGGGTAGAGAGTGTGACTCAGAAAGCACACTGTGATGACACTGCTTAAAGGTTCAAGAAAACTGTAGGTGTCACCTTTGTCTACATCCTCCCATCACGTGTCTGATCAGCACATGGGGTCTCACTTAACGTCAATGCTGGAAGGAAAGAAAACAGCACCGATATACATAGATTCAAAGGGACAGTTGCAAAAACTACCATAAGACTAATGTCTTTCATACCTTACTGTATTAACTCCATGAATGAGTGAATTAGGAGGAATTAAAATGGCATGCCTGAATGGAAGCAAAATTAGGATAAAGGGTAATTTATGCACCATTTTTACAAAACAATGAAGACTAAGTACACTGTTTGTGCTCACTTCTGAGCACACGGCTTTCAATTTCTCCATGATTGAAGGATGATTGTTACCAAGGGCTCACTTGATATAGGTCTGACATCATTTAATATACTATAATACACGAAATTGAAATTTCATTTACGAAAATTAACGGGGTCGTGACCTCACCATACTATTTTGCAGCCGAGATGCCAGTTTGTTGAGGAAAAACAAGATTCCCTCAGTGGGACTTCACCGATAGATTCTGAATCTCTCTGAGTGGGTCTTCAAGAAACCGGAGTCAGGGACTGGAGGGATGGTCCAGTGCAGAACCCACGGGTGGTTTTGTTTTGGTTTTGGTTTTGGTTTTGGTTTTAAGTGATGGGGAGGTCTAGATGAGATGGTGCCTGGGGTTTGCCTGCCAGCCAGCCTAGTCTACTTGGTGAGATCCAGTCAATGACTCAAAAGCGGATGGAGCCTGAGGAAGGGCAGCTCAGATTCTTTTAGCCATGTGCCTTCTGTCTCTCTCTCTCTCACACACACACACACACATACACACACTTGAAGAGAGAGAGAGAGAGTCACATTTTCAGTCATCCATACTAGGTTCTTTCTAGAAGAATACAACCTTATGAGATTATATTGAAGTAAGGCTGTTTTCCCAGCTTGGTGTTAGTCAAAACTGAACCGCTTTCAACATTAGCATTTGGTTGTAATTAAGTCCAAGCCTGAAGCTGAGATACCCTGCATGGAAGGGGAAGAAGATGGCTACATTCAGGACGTCTTAGGCGAAGGGACAGTCCTGGGGCTGTGCGTGCCATCTGTGGAAGTGCCGTCAGGCCCAGACTGACATATGTCTACATGGGAGAAGGGCCAAGATGAACACATTACATACAGAGCAGATGGGATGAGCATAGACGGGGCTGGCTGAGGGATTCCATGGCTGTGCTGGGCAGCTGCAGAGATAAACCCATAGACGCTGGCCATGTGGAGGCTCTTCCTTTTGTGTGTGGCCTGGGGCATCTTACTGGCACGGGAGCTGATCTGAAAAGGGACTTGTCAGCTAAAGTCCATACCGCCAATAGAGAGATGGCATCCCTCCCACCTTGCTGAATATGCCTTCCTCTCTGCATCAGAGGCTAGAAAGCTGGAGACACGCATCTCAGACTTCCCCGCACCGAGAGAATCATATGCATTTATGCAAAACTGAAATTTAGACCCACATGGAACACCTCTGGTACTAACTTATCTTGATCCCCACACCCCTGAGCCAGGTAGGCTTGAGAGTTGCCTGATTCTGAATCCATCATGAGGTATAGTGGCTTCCTGGCCCACAGAGTTTCTAATTAAGGCATAAGTTGCAGTTCTTTTGATCAACTTGACCCTACATGCTCAGGCTAGAGTTTGCCACTATGATCCTTCCAAATGCTTGGAATCACTCACTTCCTGCCTTCCAACCCCTTTCTATTAAGGGAAAAATGAATCCTTGGACCACAGCCTTCCATGGGACTAGTTATTCTGGTTTCTCTCATGCCTGGAAATCCCAACTGCTACCTTCTAGGGCAGAAACACTGGAATAGTAACAAGTTGGTTTCCTCTGTCTCACTTCTCCTTCCCCTTCTTGTCCAGGCTTCAGAACTAGCTCCCTTCCTCTTCCTCCCTCACCACTCCCCCCTACCCCCACCCACTTCCTTTCTAGCTTGTATGTGTTTGTGTGTATGCATGTTAACATACGTGTGGGCACACAAGTGTGAGTACATGCAAGAAGAAACCAGAGGTTGGGCCTGTATAACATCCTCACTTGCTCTCCACTTTATTTACTAAGCCTGGCTCTCTCACGGAAACTGGTGCTTTCTGATTGGACCAGTTCAGGCTGCCAGCTTCCCTGGGTTCCGCTCTCTTTTCCTTCTCAGCTGGGGTAGTACGGGGGCAGGCATGCTCATCCGGGTTTCTTACATGGCGAGCCGGTTAGTCTTTCTGTCAATTTGACACAACTCAGAGACACCTGGGAAGATGAAAGTTCAACTGGAGAATTGCCTAGATCGCCTTGGCCTGTGGGGACACCTGAGGGGCATCGGTGTGGGAGGGTCCAGCCTAAAGTGAGTGGCACGCTCACTGGGCAGAGGTAGCTGGGCCTGGGCTACATAGATGGTAGTTGAGCACGTGCAGGAAATGATTGACCAAGCCAGGAGGCCGCTCTCTTCTGTGGCCTCTGCTTGAGTGTCTGCCCTGACTACCCTCAGTCATCTAGAAGTGTCTTTCTTCCTTTCTCCCCCATGCTGTCTTTGGTCAGAATGTGTTTTCCACAGCAACAGGAAAGGGAACTGAAACATATAGGCTCCAGGTCTTCAACTCAGGTCTCAAACTTGCAGTAACTTATCAGCTGAATTCTATCCTAGCCCTGCACTGAGGAGAAGTAAGCACACAGAAAAAAAAAAAAGTCATGTTCTCGACTTTGGCTTCATTAAGCAGAATTGCAAATTGTCCATCAAGTACATAGTCTTGACTGATAATGCTCTATAAACTTACAAGGGCTGGGTGTGTAGCAGAAAAATAAAATAGTCTTGTTTTGAATTACAAAGAAAAACAAATTTGGTTCGGAAAGGACAAAGTGCACAGAGTTTATACCATAAAATATACAGACTTGAAATATATCATTTCATAAAGTTTTTCTTTTCTAAATAAGCTAAGAGCCTAAAAGCAGCTTATGAAAGGTAGGGCGTATTTTCACATGAAGTTCAAGGGTCTTTGAAGTCCATCATGATAGGAAAATCATAGACATGGGAGCTTGAGGTGACTGTCACACTGTGGCTGTGGCCAAAGATCTGGAGCTTGGGTCCCCTTCCCCTTTCACGCAGCCTGGGATCAGTCCTTCTCACTTTTAGGGATGATCTTCCAGTCCAGAAACTCCCCCACAGGCACGCTGGGACATCTGCCTCCCGCCAGTCCAGAAACTCCCCCAAGGCACGCTGGGACATCTGCCTCCCACGATTTCCATACCACCCAGTGCCATATTCCATCACGGCAATGTTGGGACATGTTTGCATGGCTTCCATGCAGACACTTCTGTGAATAGTCATCACGGTGAAGGGTTAACTATTTAGATTACACCTGCCCCCTTAAATAAAAATGTAAAGGTCAAACTCAACATGGACAGGTCCTGTGATGGCCAGAACTACTGGAAATATGACTCTGGCTCTGTACCTCTGTCTCTCTCACTGTCTCTCTGTCTCTATCTCTGTCTGTGTGGTGTGTGTGTGTGTGTGTGTGTGTGTGTGTGTGTGTGTGTGTGTTGGGGGAAGGGGTACAATTTAGAAATACACGGCACCAGAAACTAATGCTTTGCAAATTCTTCCCATAACAGATATGGCACATTGTAAACACACAAACTGGATCTTTGCTGTATCAGAAACACTGGATGTCCACCCAGTTGGAATGCACCTCCCCCAAAGGCTCGCGTTTGAAGGGCTGGATTCCCAACTGGCCGTGTTATTGGGAGGTGGTAGAAACTTCAAGAGGCCTAATAGGGGAAAGCAGATCAGTAGGGTTGTGCTCCTGAAAGATGGGTGTGGGAACGCTGGATCATCCTGGTGGTGGTGGTTCCCCCTCCTCCTCCCTCTTCCTCCTCCCTCCTCCTCTTCTTCCTCCTCCCTCCTCCTCTTCTTCCCCCTCCTCCTCCCTCTTCCTCCTCCCTCCTCCTCCTGCTGCTGCTGCTTCGCCCAGTACTTCATTCCTCCCCTCCTTCCTGGATGCTGTGAGGTGAGCACTTATGCTCTA
This sequence comes from Acomys minous, assembly GCF_964271855.1. Classification (NCBI taxonomy): domain Eukaryota; kingdom Metazoa; phylum Chordata; class Mammalia; order Rodentia; family Muridae; genus Acomys; species Acomys minous. Next base: position 61,511,937 of record NC_140500.1, read on the forward strand.
CCAAACACTCCCCACCATGATCTTTGCCTCACCATCAAAATCGAGGTGCTCGGCAACCGTGAACTGGAACTAGGACCTGTCATAATCTTTCCTTTTTAGGGTTGCTTATCCCAGGCGTCTTGTTCCAGCAACAGAGAACTGACTAACCCAGGAGCCTCCCCAACTCCCCATTTGTTTTGTTTTGTGTAGAACAATACAAAGTAGAATTTACTGTCAAGGCAAATCCATTGAGAATAGCACCCTAGAGAGTGTGTTTGTGGGTAAAACCCCATGTTCTATCAGCTCCACTACACGAGAGCCTGGAGTTCTCTCTCTGTTCTGTGTGCTCGAAAAATAATTATTATCATACACAAGGCAATTGAAGAACATATCAAAATAAAAGACAAAATATTACTGAGCAGAGAGGAAACTAACAAGTATTTTTTTTCTGACATTTTCCACATTTTGATGTTTGTGGTAAGTTAGTTTTTAATGTGTAGCTAATGCATTTTAATGCATAATTTGTTATGGTTTCTATTTAAGGGAATCATTTACTTTTATATCTACTTTTCTTTTGTTTTTGTTTTTGTTTTTTCAGTGCAGGCCACAAAACCTGAATTGACCTCTAGTTTATAGCAAAGGGACCTCAGAGGGACCACACAAGTTGTGACAGGGTGGTGTACCAGATCTGTGTTCAGGGGGAGGAATGAACGATGTGTGGTGCTTGTTATCAGAGGCCCCGCTAGGGACACAGACACAAACAGGAGAGTCCACATGTAGCGACAGGCCTGGGGTCGGGGGCAAGACAGAGAGGGCAGCTTGCAGAGCAGGTCTCCTCCTCAGTGATGGGTAGGGACTAAGTTTCCCCATTCCCATTCTGTCCCCCAAAAAGACAAAAATAAATAAATAAATATGGACATAAAACCACTCAAGTTGCTTTAAATGTGAAAGTGTAGAAGCTACTTTTGGCCTGGCAAAGTTTTCATTAGTGGGAATGCAGTAGGTTTTTGTCTGTTTCTCTTAACTTTTCAAAAGAACCTTTTATTGTATAAAAAAGATGGCCATATGTTCCTAATATTTAAGATATTTTTCAGAAATTAACAAAAGATAAACTCAGTTTCTCCCATATACTCCTTGCCAGTTTCCATTTCAGAGAAAGAGAAAGGAGAGAAAAGGGAGAAGAAGGGCGGGAGGGAGGGAGGAAGAGAGAGGGGGGGAGGGAGGGAGAGGGAGAGGGAGAGGGAGAGGGAGAGGGAGAGGGAGAGGGAGGGAAGGAAGTCTGGGGACCTGAATATGAGAGACTGGGGAAATGAGAGAGCCATATCAAGGAAGCTGAGGATTATCTGGCAAGATAGACATTTCTCTGTTAGGTGTTCCCTTCCCACCTAGAGCTGGAGCTGCAGGCCATCAGGATTTTTCTGCACTAGAGTGTTTTCTTTCTTTTTACTTTCTGGGAATCTTGGCAATGCTCCAAGTGCTTATTAGAAACCGGGGTGTAGCTGTTCCACCAGAGTGTAGCTGTTCCTCCGGGTGTAGCTGTTCCACCAGAGTGTAGCTGTTCCTCCGGGTGTAGCTGTTCCACCAGAGTGTGGCTGTTCCTCGGGTGTAGCTGTTCCACCATGTGTCTATTCTTGCTGCCTGACATAGTCCAAGGCCCGCCATCCCTTGGAATGAAAGAGTGCACTGCCCAGAGAACTTGATGTACCCAGCTTGCTCTCTTTCCCTCCTGTCTGTGCCAGACACCTTACACCGTCTCCCATTTGCAGTCTCTACCTACCTACCCTGGTCTTCCTGGGTAGATTCTAACGCCTCACTAAGGCATCGATTGGCTTTTTTTTTTCTTTTTTTTTTTAATTCATCTTTCCGTCTGCGTTGGGAAGCAATCTTCCAAATGGAGTGTTCAGTCCAGCATAGTGCTAGAGGATGGCATGCGCACGCACACGCACAAACACGCATGCGCGCACACACGCACGCATGCATGCACAGATAATTTGTGTTCCTCAGAGAGCACAGCCTCTGCTACCTCTCAAAGGTGCCCTGAGAATTTACAGCCTGTCTCCTGGGCTGCTGATTTGTGAAATGATAGATCACACCACACATGAGGATCTGCCTGAGCAGTGTCCAAAGTATAAAAACAAGCAGTAAAGGGAAGCTAGGAACCACATAGAAGTCGCTTCCGGCCTTCCTTGGCTGTCTGCTAAAATGAAGGTAATAATGACCTTTCTTTGGAATTCAAGGCTGTCTATTTTTGAGGCTCAGCTCCTTACCTGGAACACTCCATAGGCCAGCTTTTAAGTAGATATTTATTGGAGATGAATATTTCTTGCTGAAGGGACCTTTAATCAAAAGATCATTCCCAAACAATTTAGCAAGGCCCAGCATACATAATATCAATTTGATGCTAATATATTTTCTATCATGATGAGTGCTTAAGATAAAAAATTATTATAATTAGCTAGGAAACAGTAAGAATTTTGAATTGCGCTGAGTAGCAACGACAGAAGACATGGCCAAGAGTCATGTCAGCTCTGAGAGGTTTATCAAGATAGTGAGGGACACAGAAGAGGTAACTCAGAGGGACAGGAGGGCAGACGGGCTTACATCACCTCAAAATCCACCCGACAGCTTACAGAGCCTGGCTCTAAGAACTTGTCAGATAGCAGGCACGGTACGGAATCTACTCCATGATTTTTAGGACTGTTTGTGAAATAGTGAAGTCTTTTTGTTTGTGGCTTGATTTTCTGCTGTTTGTGCATCTTTCCTGTGTGCTCTACCACTTCCAAGATTCCGGCGGGAGTCGGCCTGCTGTTCTGTATTTGTTAGTGTGTTGTGTATTTCTTTAAATTTCCTTCTGGGTTCTTTTAACTCTCTAGAGGAATTGCTGTCCAAAAGCCACTTGAAACTAAAAGTTGAGGCAACTGGATTATGCTTTAATCACATCTATCAGTGTGAGTGTGTGTGTGTGTGTGTGTGTGTAGTATGTATGATCTATCTACCATCTACTTATCTATCTATATATTTATCTACCTATCTATCTATTTATCTATCATCTATTTATCTATCTATATATTTATCTATCTATATATTTATTTACCTATCCACCATCTATTTATCTATTTATTTACCTACCTATCCATCTATCTATCCATCTATCTATCTATCTATCTATCTATCTATCATCTATCACCTGTCTAACTTGGGGAAGGATACCTGCACTGTGGTGCTTTCTGAAGAAGAGCCTGTAGAAGTCTATTCTCTCCTTCTACTGTGTGACTCCCAGGCACTGAAACTGTATCCTCTGCTTTGTCAGCACATTTACCTGCTAAGCATCTCAGCATCCCCTGCTGGACTTTTTCCCCTATGTTCATCGAAGCTATTGCTTTTGGGGCTCAGTCTTGACACCTAGAGTCTGTGTGGGAAGTTGGACACTATGGTTTTCCTCGTGTTTAGTCACAGCTTTCAGCATGTCAGGAGCCCAGCTCTTCACACGCGTCCTCATTTCTGAAGGGGCTGGATTTTAGAGCTCAGCTTATGTGGGGCAAGTGAGCCACGTGACCTGGGAAACTAGGCCAGAGCAAGCGTGAGGTCAAGATAGGCCCAAACCCCGAAAGCCTCATTTTGAGACAGCCAGGCATGAGGACTGGTCCCTTCCTGTTCTGAGCCTGCGTTGCCCTGGTGCCTATAACCTTGTGACCCACCCATCTCTGCCACCTTCAGGCAACCACTTAGCCTGGTGGCCAGGTTTCAGGTTAAAACTTCCTATTTTGTTATAAAGACATGTCCAGCTAGCACCTGGGATTCCTTGCAAATGAAGCATTCCCAGTACTTCAGCCAATGATGTGTACATTCACCCCAAACCCCCTTATTTCCCCTAACAAAGGAGGGCTGTTTCACTGAAAACTTCCTCAGAGAAGGCGTTTTCTCCTCCCACTCACTGACTACCAAGGTCCTGTGTAACCCAGCCACCCCACCCCCACCCACCCACCCCACCCCCACTCCCCCACCCCTCACCCACCCCATCCACCCCCAACCCCGACTAAGCTGAGCTGTACCCCTTCCAGTCCAGCCCCTTGTGCAGTGACATCTGGACGCCCTGAGGGCAGAAGCAGAGCCCAGACCAGCAAGAGTACTGAATCCGTTTTTTTTTTTAAACTGCTGGCCTCCGTTATATTACTGATGCTTCTAAGCCAGGCATGGTGGCACATGCCTTTAATCCCAGCACTCGGGAGGCAGAGGCAGGCGGATCTCTGTGAGTTCGAGGCCAGCCTGGTCTGCAAAGTGAGTCCAGGACAGGCAAGGCTACACAGAGAAATCCTGTCTCAAAAACAAAAAACAAAAAACAAAAAAACAACAAAAAAAAGAATTTTACTAATGACCCCATTGGAGCTGCAAACTTGTCATCAGGAAGAGTCACAGAGCATCCCTTTGTGTGAACCACAAAACAGATATGCCTCTCACCTATGAAAAGTAGACAAATGTCGAGATTCCCCCTAATTTCCTGGAAATATCAGAACCTCCAAGGGAAACGAGGCCAGTCCCAGGCAACAGTTTCCATTAAGTAAAAAATAATTAGGCCCAGCCCCACTCTTCAGCGAAAGCAAAACTTGAGGGACTGGGGTAACACTCTGGACCCAGTCCAGAAAAAAAGATGCAACCTTTGCTGTGCAGGAATCTTAGGCGCCCAGCCTATGCCTGCAACAGGAGGTAAATACTTAGAGGTGTTACCTCCCAACATTGTCTTGAGCAGGAACAGAGGGAAGCAGGTGCCAGAAAAGAAAACAGCAACAGAAGGATTGCAACTGTGGAAGCTGAGCGCTTTTGCCTTTGTGCTCAGCAGGGGCTGTGTGCACACTGCGAGTAGGAGGGGGCACTGCCACACTTCCTGGCCTCCCTGCGGTCTTCCAGGCTTCTCCCCAGCAGGGGAGATCACGAAGGACATAATCAATAGCAGGCAGCCCCCGGCAGGTGGCCTCCAGGCAGGTCTAGTTCACGTTTCGTTCACGGCAACAGGCATCAGCTCTGGTCACCCCCAGGCCTGGTGGTCATGTCATCCTGCCGCCCCTCCCTCCTCCCCCCCCCCCCCTGCCCCGGCCACTGACATGTCTCCTCATGGATGGCACTGGAGATTCGTGCCTTTACTTTTCCTTGGGCTCAGAGAGAAAAGGCCATCTGTTGGCCCTCCGTTCTTTCTCGGATGCCTTTCCTAACACAAAGCGGAAAGGCAGCTGTTGGGATGGAAGTTACTGGGACACACACTATCGTCGGTCATTCCAAGATGCGCCGACTGGGAGGTCAGCTAGTTGCCTTCATCGCTCATTTGTAAGACGGGCTGCCTACACAGAGGGAAGAAAGATGAAGAGTGTGACCAATGACACACGTTTCGGAAACACATGGGGCCTAACTGGGGACGTGGTAACTAGTGGATATCTCTGGACCACAGTTCTTTTTGTGTTTGTAAACTGGGGCCCAAATCCTGCCAAAATCTGCTACTGTGAGCCTCCTATACTCAGCAGGTTCTTCATGCTATCAACGCTATCATTGCTTATTGATTTGTATTATATTCCCTTTTTTTGATGTTCCTGATGTCCTGGCCACAAACTCTTCAAAGCAGTCGTGTATTTACTTAAACAGCACATCTTTAGAACAGGGCTGCACATGGACCATTTTGATCGCTGTATTGCTATTTATACCGGTCCAGGTTACATTGCATGGCCCTTTTGAACATGAACACACACACATACATATATGTATATAACATGTATCTATCTATATGGTATATATGTGTGTAAATTTATAACCATGCAAATGTGTGAATTGCACATAAAATTTCATGTAGGCACATATAGAATATATATATGTGTGTGTAATGTTTATGATATAAATACTAACACAAAGGTGGCGCACAAAAATGATGAAAGAGCTTGGAAATTAGAAACAAATGACTTAGAATCTGGCATTTGTCACTAACCCGATCTCAACTCCTTGCCCTGGGCTGGGTCTGAGGTCACTGGCTATGGTCACCAGTTAGTGCCAGCAGAGAAAGCCAAATTTTCTCAGCGCTGGCTTGGCTAATGTGTTAGTCTTAATATTCTAAAGAAACAGAACCGTGTGTGTGTGTGTGTGTGTGTGTGTGTGTGTGTGTGTGTGTGTGTATTTCATCAAAACAGATTACTTTAAAATAGTAACAACAGCTGTCTCATGCCCAACCCAATAGTTGTTAGGGCCTTGAGGCTGCTGTGCCAGCTGCTGGGAGAAGTCCCACAATGCCTTACTCTGGAGAGGACAACAACCCTGTGGTTGCTCAGTTCACGAGACTGGGTGCTTCAGCAGGCCCAATGTGGTGCTGAAGACCCCCCCAATGTGGGGATTCTTGGACAGCTGCTGGTCCTCAATCAGTGTTGAAGGTAGGAAACACTGCTCCTAATATCAGCAAAGGAATTGTGGTGACAGCGACAACGGCAACAGGGTAAATGGACTGTCCTATCCTGGATCACAGGCCCAGCCCCTCTGTGCTCTCCTGTCTTTCTGCTTCTATTCGATGGATCAACCAAGACAGGAACTGGTTTTTCTCTCTCAAGATCTTCCTGAAGGCCAGAGGCGAGCGTTGACTGACTGACTTACACAACCAAAACCTAATAAAACAAAGTTGAAAGACTCTCTCTCTGGTCCTCACACCACCGCCCACCATTCCCCACTGCCTCCCCCTCCCACCCCTGTGGCCACCAGAGGACACCACAGCCAACACTTAGGGTGGGGGGCCTTGGGCCCAGGAGGCCTCAGCCATAATAGACACCTCTGTCCATTCTGTTAGGTGGGTCCGGAGCTGTACAAATTATTGAATGGAGTGTGAATCATCACTCTTGCTGGAAAGCTTCATGAACTAGTTGATGCCCTTGAAGTTCCACATGAGGTATATTAGCCAAGCCCCGACCAAGAGGTAGAGTATATAAGTAATCCTTCCTGGCATTCCCAAGACAGACCTGAGGCAGAATAGAGTAGTGTCCGGTCTTCTGCATCCTGGATAGTCAGGGCTGCCATTCAAAGTAATATCACCCCACACCAGGTTTCAGTGTTTACATCAATGGACCTTTATGTTTGAACCAACTCTGGCTAATTTTGGCCTAAACAGCATTTTGCAGCGTGGAGACACTCTACTAGGTCTCAGAAAAGACTTAGGTTTTAATGAAGATGCAGAATATTTTTTATTCAAAAGCAGGCTGCATTGTAAATAGGCGATTTGAATGATGATGCTACCTTCCCCGACCATTGCTGCATGGACTTTTTTTTTTTCCTCGTCTGACTGAATTTCTTTCAGAACCTACACGATATTCTTTCAACTATCTAAATTATGCTGAACTTTGACCCCTCGAAGATGGATTTGATTTTCCTGGGAAATCATTTGCAATCATGTCTAATGAATGAGATGACATTATCAAGTTGAGTGATATATTCTTCAGTGATGATTTTTTGTTGTTGTTGTTGAAGTGTCCTTTGTGTTGGAGACAAGAATGTAGGTGGATGAGCAACTTCTTATTTGTTCACAGCGCGCAGTCTGGTTAGTGCTGCCCACAGACACATGGGTGTGTACTACCCACGAGGGACCCTGCTGGCTATCAGCTGCCAACACTCTTCAGCAAGAGATTGTTCCCTTCCTGCTGCTGAGAGGTTCCTCTTGTCTTTGCCTGGTGATGTGCTAACGGGCAGATGATAAATCCTTAGGGGTTGGTGGAAAATACTTAGTCTGTAGTGACTAGCCTCCCCGGAAGAAAGAATACATTTTAGAGTTAATTTGGGGGTCCATAGAAATGGGCTCAGGGGTGCTAGATAAGACAGCTATCAAGAAGAATTACCAGATATTTAAATTCTATAAAAGAAATTTGTCTGTTTGTTTGTTTGTTTTGAAGGCCCAGGCTGGCCTCAAGCTCTCCCTCTTTCCACGTCCATTCCCTGAGTGCTGGGATTGCAGGTGGCCTCTACTACACTTGACTAAAAGAAACCAACTTAGTCATAAGCTGAGGAAGTTGTCAAGAAAACCAGTGTACCCTGGGAGTGTGATGGTTTGGGGAATTTGGTGATGGCAGACAAGACTTTGGAATAACATGGACCCGTGTTCAGGTCCTGGCTTTTCCACGAGTCCCTAAGTGAGTTACTTGATGTTCCTGGGGCCAACTAACCAATCCACAAGGTGGGGATGAGCCCATCTCTTTTGTGAGCTGTTGTGTGAATAACCTATTTCCTTCTGTTAGGACTTCGGAAGCTGCTTAATGTATACTAATAGGTTAGTAATACCGTCTTTGGAAGTGAGTGTGTATGTTAATTGGCTTTGCAGTCCACATTTTAGCAAGACACAAGAGTTTAGGAAATGCTGTGCTTTGTACTTCCAATACAGTAGATCACCCACACAGAAGCCATACACAAACAAATACAGGAAGTCTAAAAGTCTATGCAGTGTTGGTCAACAAAAATATGTCCAAAGTGTGACAAGCGTGAGGAGACAAGGAAAGAAATGGTTTCCGCCTTCTTTTTTTGCTTTCCAAGCTCCCCAGCATCCCACAGCTTCTACTGCTGACTGATGGCTCTGCCCACCCTTGTGGTGTTTATGATTCAGTCTTCCACGTAGGCAGGTCTTTGACAGACTCACAGAACCCAGTAGGGCCCCTGCTGCCTGCATCTTGTTCAAGCCTACAGGATGTAAAAAGCCTACAGTGTTAATCCCTTCCCACTGGGAGCTCTGGCTCTCAGTGAAGACTTCCTCAGATGTGCTTGTTCTTAACTTTGCTATGGCAACTCATCTTTAAATTAAATTTAAAAAACCGATTTATTTATCTATGCATTTTGCATAGATAGCTACTTTGCATGTACATCTGCACATCAGACAGTTGTGAGCTGTCATGTGGGTGATGGGAATTGAACTCAAGACCTTCAGAAGAACAGTTAGTGCTCTTAAGCACCGAGCTGTCTCTCCAGCCCCAGGAACTCATTTTCAAAGTCAAATCATTCCCATTAGAGCCCCAGTTTGTGCATGCATTGCTTTATTCTCCTCGTTGCTGCAGTGCAGTACTTGACAAGAAACAACTTAAAAAGAGGAAGGGCTTGTTTTGGCTTACAGTTTGAGGGGATACAGTCCACTGTGGCCAGGAAGGCATGACAATAGAAGCATGAGGTAGCTGGTCACGCTATGTCTGTAGTCAGGAAGGGAAGTGAAGAGAGGAAATGGGGCCTGATTATAAAGCTTTAGCATCTGACCTAAGGAACTCTCTAGTGAGGTTCTACCCTCTAAAATTTCCAGAACCTTCCCTCTGGATTCCAAATGCTCAGGCACATGCGTCTGTAGGGGACATCTCACAGCCAAGCCACTGGACACAAAATTATTAATCAGCTGATACTTTTCAACAGGAGCAATCCTGAGATCTACCCAGAAGCCTTCAGGCAGCACCTTTCTTGCCCATACCTCTAGTCATGGAGCTTTCCAGCTACCCTCTCCCAATAGTTACTGAAAGTAATATTGATGGTAACTGACCCTGGTCCAAATTCTTGTGTCTGCCAAGAAGTGCGCTGGGTGAACCCTGGTAAATGGCCCTTATGCCTTTATATCCCACAAGTCTATGATGAAAACAACCCCTCCCCCTTCTTCTACATTTGTGAGACATGAGCCTTTCCAGTTGCCAAGCATGCTAGGTAGTCTTAACTGTCAACTCTTCCCAACATAGAACCATCTGGAAAGAGAGTCTAAATTGCGGAATTGTCTAAGGCTAGTTGGCTTGTGGGCACGTGTGGAGGGGTATGTTTGGTGATTAACTGAGGTGGGAAAAGCCACCTTGACTGTGGGTGGTACCACTTGGTGGGCTGCGTCCTGACGTGTTCAAGAGTAAAGGAAGCTAGCTAAGGATCAGGAAGCAGGCAGCACCCATACATACACAGCCATACTCTCTCTCTCTCTCTCTCTCTTTCTCTCTCTCTCTCTCTCTCTCTCTCTCTCTCTCTCTCTCTCTCTCTCTCTCCTCTCTGCTCCTGTCTATGGAGGGATGGATGTAACTAGCAGCTTGAGTTCCTGCCTTGCCTTCCCCAACATGATGACTGGGAACCAGGAATTAAGAGCCAAAGAAGCCCTCCTCTTCCCTAAGCTGTTTTTGGTCAGGGTAGTTATCATGATGACAGAGATGGAGCTGGGACAACAGAATCCATCGTGTCATGCTCAGCTCTCCTTGTAGCACCAACCTGGAAATGGAGACGCTGTTGCAGAAAGAGTAGAAGGTGCTGTGGGGCCTGACCACTTAGAATGTGTGTGTGTGCGTGTATGTGCATGCATGTGTGTGTGTGTGTGTGTGTGTGTGTGTGTGTGTGTGTGTGTGATGGCGTCCCAGCAGCTCCCTGTGGGATATGGCAGGGTGGGTGGGGACAGTGCTGTCATACCCACTGATAAGTTAGTGATAAGAAACCTCCAGGTTCTGTCCTGTAGGCCTCTCAAGATTCTCCAACTTTTCTATGTTCCTTTCTGCTGATGTGATGAACACCAAAGCCAAAAGCATGGCGGAGAAGAAAGAGATGACTTCACTCACACGTGACTCCCCATCGCTGAGAGAAGCTAAGGCAGGAGCAGAAAGCTGGAGGCAAGAACTGAGGCAGAGACGACAGCAGAACGCTGCTTACTGCCTTCCTTCCCCTGGCTTGCCCAGCTACCATTTTTGTATTAATTTACTCAGATTACAACTCAGTTGTTATCCCATCATGTGGATCCTTCCGTTCCTCCCTCCCTCCCATGCGCAGTACAAGGAGACGAGGATCCCAGGCCGCTGATTGCTCTCAGAATAGCTGCAAAGAAGTGCAGCCCCGTGCTGAGCTGGTCCCATGTGCCAGACCATGCTACAAAGCCCAGGCATTCCACTAGCTGCTCTAGCTCAGAGCTCCTTCTTCAGTGATACATCTGAACTCTGGGCAGATTGCAGAGACCAAGTGACCGTGGGGATTCCCAGCCCCAGTTGATACATCTACAAAAACAACTCCTGCACCCATGGCTCAAAAAAACCGTTGAGGAAGAAGAGGCAGCAAGTTGGTAAGGGCCAGGAAGCCTGCCAGATAGTGTCTTCTACATATAACAGGGAAGCTGCGCCTGTGAGATCTCAACAGTATGGTCACCTAAGCAAGACCCTTATTTAAAGTGCTGCCTCCCTCTCCCTCCTCCCTCCTCCCTTCCTCCTCTCCTTCTCCCTCTCTCTCCCTCTCCCTCCCTTACCCTCCCTCCCTCCCTCTCCTCATCTATCCCTCACCGTGTGTCTCTGCTTCATGCCCTTTGATGTATGGCTTAACCACATTGATGACCACTGGGTCTCAGTATTTCACTGGTTGAATAAAGGTTATATTTTCTTTTGTTTTATTTTTTTCATGTGGACTATCTGTTGCCTTCTCTCTGCTGACCTCCTCACCCCTGCCTGCTAATTTCATAGCACATCATAAAGTCACAAATAGCCTCTGGCAGACCATGGTCCCCTCCAATATAACCCAGGCTCCAGAGGTCTGGATGTCAGCAGTGAGACCTTCTGCTTTTACATAGAGACACACGGTCAGAAATAAAGGCCATTCGCCGCACAAAAGATGTTTTTCTCTGGATAATTGCAGAGCAGAGGGCAGATTGATGTTTATCACCCAGGAGCCCTTCACGGTGGATCTGTTATGGGTTGGGGCGCAGTTTGGATAGATGATTTTTAAAAGCCAGTGCCTGAGAACACACGATAAAACAGCGCACACATTTGCTCCATTCTGCCATGGAACAAGTTTGACTGAAAGCCCCATAATCTCTGGGTTTTCTTCTTGAAAAGCTCTCTTCAGTTCTCTTCTGAACCAGCTTATTTATCCTCCGAGCGAAAACAAGCCAGTCATCCAGGGATCTGTTAAGTGTCTTCACGTTGGTCTATTCACACCCGAGGGCTCTCAGGCACTAACCCAACCCCATCAACAACCTTCCAGAAAAGCCTCATCAAGAAAGAGCCATCTGTTAAGGTTCAGTTATGTCTGTATGCTGTGTCTATAATCAGTTTCCCAAACCTAAAGAAAAATATAGCAGAAAATAAATAATAAGCGAATCTGGAAACTGGGTCATCTATGTCTTCTGGGTTGCCCCCCCCCCACTTTCTTTTAAGTTGGAAGCTCCCAATCCCTCTCTCCTTTGAATTCAAGCCAAACTTACCTTATGGAACTCAGTCGTTGGAAGCCAGTCTGTCTCATGTTCCCCAGCCACTGGACACATGGGGGAAATCTGGACCTCCATTGTGTCTTCCTGCCTCCTTGCCTGAAGACAAGGCAGGGTGACAGACATCCCTTGCAGCAGTGCACCGAGGTCTGCTGCCACTCCCATAAAGACAAAACAAAACAAACCAGGAAATAAAACAAGCACTGTTCCCATTTTGTTGCCATGTAGAGCACAGATGCCTAGCACACACTGTGTGGGCTGTGTGTTGAGTCTTACTTCTGGGGCTGGTTCCTCACATGGTCCCACCACCCAAGCTAGCAGAGCAGTGCCAGAAGACCCACATGGGAAACTGTCTGAAATGCAATATATCAGCCTTCCCCCATCCACCGAATCAGAATCTGCTTCTGTTTTTTATATCTATTAATTACACATAATAGCAGATATGTTGTATGTGGGGGATATATGTATGTATTCATTTGGGAGTGCACATACCCTAATAAACATGTACTCATGTGCACAAGTATGGAGACCAGAGGTTGACGTAGGGTGTCTTTCTAACCACCCTCTACCTTAGTTTTGAATTATTTTTTTTCATACAGGGTTTCTCTATGTAACCCTGGCTTTCCTGGAACTCACTCTGTAGACTAAGCTGGCCTTGAACTTGGAGCTCTACCTGCTTCTGCCTCCTGAGTGCTGAGATTATAGGTGTGCGCTACCACACCCAGATAGTTCTGATTTTTAAAAAGTTATTATTCATGTATTTATTTATTTACAGAGAGAGAGAGAGAATGAGACAGTACTCATGTGCCACTGCACCCGTGTGTTCACAGGAATCTTGCAAGAAACAGTTCTTTCTTTCTGTCATATGGATCCTAGGGATTTAACTCAGGGTACAAGGCTCATTGCAAATGCCTTTACTGGCCCTTATCATTATTTTTTGAGACAGGGTATCTCACTGAAGCTGACGATCACCTGCTGGGCTGGCGGGTCACTGAGCTCCAGGCTTAGTGAGTAAATACTAAGGATCCTGTACTGAATAGAAAGGAGGAACACAAGCATCCATCACTCCACTTCTTGACATGGGATGCAATGGGAGCAGCTGCTGGCTCCGTGACTGTGCTGCCATGACGACTATACCCTGGACCTATGAACCAAAATAAATCCTTCCTCCTACGTGTTGTTTTTCCTCAGGATACTTAATTACAGCAGCGGGAAAGGTAGCTGAACCTCATGTGGTATACACATGCATGCTTTCGTGTATCTTACTACCCCTGAATATTTACCTGGAGGACTCTTAGTTAGCACATCACAGAGGACCTGTCGCTTTTAATAACCTTTGGTGCTTCGTGTGCACATTGCTACATGGGTCTCACATAAGGCGGTTGCCGCTTCCCTGATCTCTTGTCCTCAGGAGGACCCAGACTAATGGTGCTAGGTTAACTAACTCTCCATGGGTAGAGCCTGGAAATCTCCTGCCTTGGTTTCTTTCCCATTCTGTCAATAAAATATACTGAAAAGGAAATGGATGTGAGAACGTGTCTGTTTGGGCTCACTGTTGGATGGTATGGTCCATCATGGCAGGCAAGTTCTGACAGCAGGAACCCGGGAGGCAGCTAGACACATCACAGTCCTAACTGGAAGGCAGTAGTGATGAAGATGTATACTCCTGCTCACTTCTTTTTCTCCCTCGATACTGTCCAGCGCTCCACCCAGGGGATGGCACTACCCACAGTGGGCATATCTTCCTGCACGAGATAATTCCCCCAGAGCCATTCCCAGAGACCCTCCCCCTCCCTCCAGGGATTCTAGTTCTGCTAGGCTGACATCCAGCACTACCCATACATCTCTACGTATATAGCAAGCTTCCCAGGTGCTCTATGCTCTGCTATCCAGGCAGCGTAGCCCAGGGGTGCTCAAATGTCCCCTTGATAACAAGCAACCCCTGGGGACAGAACAATAAGACATTTCCCAGCCAGCCCCTTGCAGAGATTCTGTTTCATTAGACTCAATGGGATAAGTATGAGGATAAATACCTTCTTATTGACCCCAAGACAGGAATCGATGTTGCCTGGGAAATCGAGGGGACATGGAAGAGAGCTGTAGCAATGGATCTCAAGTCTTAAACTATCTGGAAAACTTGCTAGGACTGATCCCTGGACTCTACAAAGACGAAGAAAAGCCATTCAAACAGGAATGAATGCACGGAAGCCAGCTATAATTGCTTGTGTTGTGCAGAAACCCAAAGGTAGCCTATGGGATTGCAATAGCTTTGCAAGGAGTAAAGGGAAGGACTCACAGATGCCTTGATTGGAGGCTGTTGTCATGGGGATGCTGCAGATACTGTAACTAAGCACAGGGCATCATTTATCATTGGTTAAGGGGGTGAATTTGGCTCTCTCCAGTTGGTCCTAACTTGGGAGGATAGGAAAAACGTTATTCAATCAACTTCTGGACATTTTGGGTTGATTGCTGTAAACGTTGTAACTCTGATCAGGCTTACCCCCCCCCTCTCTCTCTCTCTCTCTCTCTCTCTCTCTCTCTCTCTCTCTGTGTGTGTGTGTGTGTGTGTGTGTGTGTGTGTGTTCACATACATGTATGCCAGGTGCCTACATCCACAGCATGGGTGTGGAGGTCAGAGGACAACTTTCAGGAGTGGGTTCTCTCCTTCTACCTTGTTAAGGTGGGGTCTCTCTCATTTCTGTTTCTGTCCTGTGTGTTCCAGGGTAGCCAGCCCATGAGCACCAAGGCGATCCTCTTGTCTGTTTCTTGTCTCATTGCAGGAGTATTGGGATTACAGATGTGCACCACAGCATCAGGCTTTTTACCTGGCTTCTGGGGACCAGACTCAATTCTTCTGACTTATGAAGAAGTCTTCTGCTGGGTCATCTTTTTGTCTCACAACTACTTTTGATGGAAGGTCTGGCTGGTGCTAATTTTTATATTTTGGTTATCAATGCTCACCTAAGAATTGTTAAATAAAATCATGATTTTAATAAAGCCTCCATGTTCTCAATGTTGTGAGTCACCCCTCCTAGAATATGCTACTTCTGTCTTAGCACATTTTCATAGGAGGTTCAGAAGCTGAACCCCTAGCCTGGCCCTCATGTGCTTTTTGAAGCAAGAACATTATAGTCATGTGGCTTCTTTGCAGTTTCTTATAATGACCACCTACATTTATTCTATCATTAGCTCTATCCAAAGGGCCAGTGTGTTAGAAGGTTTACTTCAGGTAGAGACAAGAGAAATGCATTGAAATATATATATATATATATCATGCAATCTAGTGACTTAGTGTAAAAGCCAGAATATGGTGGGCAGGTCTTCTCCAGATGCCAGGATTTCCTACATAACATCTGTAGTTGGGTAGCCCTCCGGAGAGGCAAGCATCCCAGAATCATCCATGTGGAGGAATGTGAATTTAAAATGTTGCCAGGATGAACTGTTCCTCTGTGCCTCTTTGTTGAAAGCCATTGATGTAGGCAATGATTGCTATAATTCAGGGGCTGCAGATTCCAACTCCTACATAGGCCTGTGAAGGTAACATAAGTTAGCAGATGGCTGGGTGCCTCAAGCTGTCTTCTTTCAACAAAGACTCAGGTTGGTTAGCACATTGAACAAACAGATGTGTTTTTTCATTTTCACAAATAAACACAGTCTCTCATTTATTATGGAGTAAAAATGAGTTATCAATTTGTCCTTCCTTTTGCTTCTTTGAGAATGGAGTATTTTACTGATTTTGAAGACCAGCATCTTTTTTAAACCATTTTTTTATTAATTTGTTCATATTACATCTTGATTGTTAGCCCTTCCCCTGTTTCCTCCCATTCTTCCCTCCCTCCCACTTCCCCCCTTCTCCCCTCCCCTATGTCTGTGATTGAGGGAGACCTCCTCCCCCTATATATGCTCTAAGATTATCAAGTCTCTTCTTGGTAACTTGCTATCCTTCCTCTGTGTGCCGCCAGGCCTCCCCATCCAGGGGACGTGGTCAGAAAAGGGGCACCAGAGTTTGTGTGAGAGTCAGATCTCACTCTCCACTCAACAGTGGAGAATATCATGTTCGTCGGCTAGGTCTTGGTAGGGGTTCGAAGTTTACTACCTATTTCTCCTTGGCTGGTGCCTTAGTTTGAGGAGGACCCCAGGACCCAGATCTGCCTGTCATAAAGTTCTTCTTGTAGGTTTCCAGGACCCTGTGGGTCCTACTATTTCCCCATTCTTCCATGCTACTCTCGCCTAAAGTCTCAATAGAATGTCCTCTCCTCTGACCCACTTTCTTGGTAAGTAAAGTTTTTCATGGGATGCATCCCTTGGACTAATGTTTTGATATAAGTGAGTATATACCATTTGTCTCTTTTTGCTTCTGTGTGAACTCACTCATTATGATAATTTCTAGGTCAATCTATTTGTCCACAAATTTCGGGAATTCCTTGTTTTTAATAGCTGAGTAGTACTCCATAGTGCAAATGTACCACAGTTTCTTAGTCCATTCTTCTACTGAGGGACACTTAGGCTGTTTCCATGTTCTGGCTATTATAAGACCAGCATCTTAAGACACCAAAGTAGAAATGGAACTTGATGTCAAGAAAAGAGCTGTGAACAGTGAGCCTACATCAAGATGAAGGGTAGTGGGCAAGCGGCATTCGGCTCCAGGCCACTGGATGGCTGGAGTCCTTTCTGCTTTTCCAATCCTGATTTTCAAAAATTTAAGAATCGGTTCATCTTTAAATCTCTATGTTTGGGCAAGTTTTTTGTTTGTTTGTTTTTTAACTATGAAGAACCAATTGTGTGATGGATTACACACAGTCCAAACCACCATACTGGGCTTATACCATCTTTGATTTAAAAATAAAAAAAGTGGTATCTTAGAAGTCAATAATTGCTAAAGGCACCAGAATGCTTTCAAATACACACACACACAGAGCAGGATTACATCCACCCACTCAAATGCATAGTTCACCATTTTCTTGACTGAATTTGACCTTACAGAACATGGCATCTGAAAGTAAAGACACAGTGACTGGGGAGATGGCTCATTGGGTAAGAGCTGGCCACATAAGCAAGTTTGGATCCCAGCAAGAATGTAAAAAGTTGGGTGTGGCCACATCCACAAGTGCCTATTATCCCAGTGCTCTTCAGGGTACACACCTAGGGGATCACTAGATCTTGCTGGCTTCCAGCCTAGATGCAAATTCAAGGAGAAATATGGTCTCAAGGACATAAGATAGGGAATGACAGAGCCGGGCACGTGGAACTCTCTGGTTTCTGCACACATGTGCACAGGCATTTACACACTCATGCTTATATACTGTATACACACAACTTAGAAGGGAGAAGGAGAAGAAGGAAGGGAGGGAGGGAAGGAAGAGAGGGAGGAAGGGAGGGAAGGAGGGAGGGAGGGAGGACTTGTAGCTTTTCAGTGATGGTGAACTCAGTCATTCTCTCTTCCCTTTCTTCTCCTTTAATTCACATAACACTGTGTTAGACCGAGTAAGAAAGCATAGGAGGGGGTGGTGATTGACCTTTGTCAGTGCCCATTGAATAAGCTGCATTGTTTATTTCCTATGTTTAGCTTGGAATGGATACAGAGTCAGCATTGCCTAATTTTCCTTTCTGGGTTAAAAGGGAAAAAAAATTACTTGAATTTTTAGCTTTCCAAAAATTTCCAACTTTATTTAGAATCAGTTCGCTTGAATTTTGGGTCAGAATTAGAAGATGAGATTGATTTGAGACTCAAAAAGTAAAGGTGGAAATATTTCAAAATATCACGAAATCTTTCTACAAGATACATTGAGAAGGATGGAGCTTGTTTCTTCCTGTTCTATGTGTGCAACCATGCTTATGCGTTCAGTTGTGTGCTGTTGCACATGTATGCTTGTGAGTATAGAAGTCAGAGGACGACTGTGGAGGTTTGAATAGGGATGACCCTCCATAGAGTCATGTGTGTGAATGCTCGGCCCTTAGGGAGTGGCGCTATTAGGAGGTGTGGCCTTGTTGGAGTAGGTGTGGCCTTGTTGGAGGAAGTACGTCACTGTCGGGGAAGGTTTTGAGCTATGCTCAAGCTATATCCAGTATGGCACTGCAGATCAAGATGTAGAACTCTTGGCTCTTCTAGCACCACGTCTTTCTGGGCGCTGCCATGTTACCCGCCATGATGGTAATAGACTAAACCTCTGAAACTGAGCCAGCCCCACTGAAATGTTTTCCTTTATAAGAGTTTCGGTGGTCACGGTGTCCCTTCACAGCAAGGAACCCCCTAACTAAGACAACAACCTTGGGTGTCATCCCGCCCCCATCCCCCAGAACCATCCACTGCTTTTGAGGCAGGCTCATTCATTGGCTTGGAAGTCAGCAATTGGGCTAAGTTGGTTGGCCAGTAAACCCAGGGATAACCTGCCTCCATTTACCCAGCGCTGTGGTAAGAAGCTCATGCCGCCATGTTCAGGGCAGTTTACAGAGATGTTGGGACTGAACTTGGGTCCTTGTGCTTGTAAGGTACTTTATCTATTAACCTATCTGAAATATTTTGAAATTAATAAAAATCAAGTATTGCAGGGTAAAAAAAGGCAGAGGTTGGAGCTTGATAAGCTTAGTATTTTTAAGCAAAATTTACATTATATGTAAAATGGCTAATTCATCTAAGCAAAATGTTTGCAAATAAAATATTTTGTTTAAATCATTGATTCAGATCTGAATAATATTTTCAATTAAGTCAGGTTTCCATTTCCAATTAGTGGGAACCGCTAATGACTTTCACAGAAATTTTGTTGCTGATGAATCTATTTTATTACCTGAAATTAATTTTAATTTCTAGCAATTTCATACATGTATACAACATATTGTGCCAACATTCACCCCGTTAATTGTACACTCTTCCCACTCTTGCTGACCCCCATCTCTTCGCTCAACAATTCCCACCCCTGTTTTTGTGCCTCTTTTGTGTGTGCAGATAACCACAGATGCGGGGTGTTTACATAGCCATCTCTCCTCCAGAAGACCCTGTCTGCATCCTTTGGCTCTTATGATCTTCCTGTCCCCTTGCAGGTGGGGTAGGGGTGGGCTGTGTGAGATGCAGATGTCCTGTTTAAGGCCGAGCACTCGACAGTCACTTATCCTCAGCACTTTGACCGGTTATGAGTTCTCTGCAATAACTGTCACTCACTGAAAAAAAAAAAAAAGTACAAACAAACAAAAAAATCAAATAAATAATTTTCTGACCCAGGCTGAGAGCATGACTAATCTAGTCTATGATTATAAATATAACTATTTTAAAGGACAGTTTGACAATGTGTCTAGGTAGTAAGACATAAGCAATAAGTTCCCCTTAGGGTCTGTGACTTCCCAGCCATAGGCTACTAATGAGGTTAAATATACCTGGCATCTGTTTCCTCCCATGGAAACCTCAAATCCAGTCACAAAATGGTTGGTTACCCCCAAAACAGTCATGCCGCTGTCACACTAGTGGGCGTACTTTGCCTGACAGGTCAGTACTGTAACACACAGGGTTCAGGCCTAGATGAGAGAAAAGATGTTTCTTCTCCCAGCAGCTTGTATTTACTTTCTGGCACTAGGGAAGGGGAGCAGGGAGCAGGGTTTTAGGTGGGCTCCAGCTTGGTCTATCTGTGTCCTACATGGTTATACAGTGCTGTTGGCAATAGGGCCTACCCATCTACTTTTGGTGGTCAAACAAAAGCAATGGCAAAAGCCTGCATCTCTTTTTTATAGATGAGTTCTCATCATGGGCTAGCCTCAAACTCACAGCCTAGATCCTCCTGTTTCTGTCTCCCGAGTGCTGGGGTTACAGGTGGCCAGATCATATAGTGGTGGGGACTGAACTCTGGGCTTCGTGTGTGATAGACAAACACTCTGCCAACTGAACTATATTCTCAGCCCAAAACCAGAGTTTTAACTGGGAAAACCAAAGCTATTGGCTATGCAATGAAGATATAGATATAAAATATATACTTATATATGTGTATATATTATATCACAATGAATAATATATGCATTGTGTATATATGTGTGTATGTATGTATATGTAAAGAAAAAATCAGACCCACACAGAAAGAGGGGAGAGAGAGAGAGAGAGAGAGAGAGAGAGAGAGAGAGAGAGAGAGAGAGATTGAGATCTGTTTCTTAGTCTTCACAGAGAATAATTCCCTGTGAACATCTGTGAATACCCAAGGTAACTGATTATGTATGTAAGTATATATAGATAGATAGATAGATAGATAGATAGATAGATAGATAGATGTATATATATATGTATATGTATATAAGCACATGTTACAAACCTTAAATATAAGCCATAAATGTATTATCAATTGCTATTAAGTTCAGAGTTTTGTGTCCTGAAGGAATAATACATACTTTGTGGGGATGTGCAACTGGAGCACCTCTAGTCTTGACTCACTGTGATTTGGGTTGACTTTCCTACACTATTCTATTCTTTTATCCTTTGCCTCCCATCCCAGTGTTGATGGCTTCGAGAGTGTTGTAGGCTTGTTTCTAGGGATGCCTTTGGCTCACTCCTATGTCAAGATTTCCCCTGAGGTCGCCTCTTTCCTAACAGGGACATTAGACTAGTAACATATGGCAGTTTTAAACATTACAAATAATATTAGAAGATGGCATGTTATGGCATATTTATAAACTGCCATGCGTTATGCACTGGTTGCTTTTCTCATTGATTGACCGACAAGAAGCAGCGTTGCAGAGGTCTGTTTTGGCTCCCAGTTTGACGGTAAGATCCATCCCAGTGGGGAAGGCACGGCAGGCAGAACCTCAGGCACTGCATCTGCAGTCAGGAGGTAGAGAGAGGCAAATGCTGGCTGCTCCTCGCCTCACTATCTCCTTTTCATTCAGCCCAGGGTCTCAACCCACAGGAAAATGCCAGCCTCACTCAACATGTGTCTTTCCTCTCTGTTTCCTCTCCAGAAGCACCTCATAGGCATGCCTGGTTTCATGTCTCCTGCGTGATTCTAAAACTCATCAAGTTGCCAATTAAACTAACGTTGTGGGCCATTGATGGTAATAGGATTCCATCCTTACACAGACTTTGTCTCTGTAATGTGACCATGCGTGAGGAAGACATGCTTTAGTTCTTTGCTCTTGGTTGTAAACGTGGGGGAAACGAAAGCGAGCGTCACATCCCAAACCTCGTTGAGCTTCGTGTGAGATCCTAATTCTGTAAGTCATAACTGCAGGGTGCCTTCCCTACGACACCGGAAACAGAATGTGGGAATGATACAAAACAAAGCGATGTGCCCTATGCTCTTTTGTTCAGCAGAAGACATTTACCAAAATAAAACAAACAACAACTTGCTGGCATTGCTGTTGTTTACGCTTCGGGTTTTACCTGATCTCTGCCCCCTCCCCCTACCTTTTTCTTTTCCTTGTGAGGTTCCTGATGGGTGGCATTCTTATGTCACTGTCACGCTTGCTTGTGGCAAGAAGTCTACCCAACCCTGCTTCCTCAGAACCCTATGTGTCAACTTCTTTTCTTTTTCTACCATGTGGCGGCAGGAGGGAGCCCCAGAAAGAATGCTGGCCGATACCGTGAGTACAAGACTTCGTGCCTGAATGAGTGCCAAGGTGGTCTCTCTTTTGTCTCTTCTTTTGTGGTTGTTCATTGTTTGTATATTGAACAAACTATCCCAGAGCTCACACATTCATGCTTAATGGACTTAGGTTCAGGGACATAGGTCACTGACAAACTTCTATGGGGCTCAGTCCCAAGGAATTTTCCGCATTCCAATGTCACTTGGTACTCTAAAGGGCACCAGCATCCTTTGCCTCCTCAAAACCTTTCCTGGAGCCCTGATTTCTACAGCAACCTGCATATTCCGCCTTTCTGGCTGCAGCCACAGCAAAAAGCAAAACTACAGAATGCTGTAGTCTACATAGACAATAAATTATCTCACCGTATGAACCCACTGGTTCTTGGCCAACCCCCACACAGAAGTGTGGAAACCATGCTACCAAATGTCCTCCACGCCAACTTCCTACACAGCCGATGGAGAAATGAATGGCACTTCAGCACCTCCAGAGGATTCTAATTCTGACCGAGGTGTCCTTACTTTGAAAGAGTTCAAGACCAGCTAAAGAAATATTCTCCTCAGCAAGGTGCTTGTGTTGGTCCTGTAGCCTGGACTCTTACAGCGTAGCAGGCTAAGAGCCGTTCTTATGCATCCTGAGGTAGGGTTAAGCTTGTGTCAATCCTCCTGCCTCAGCCTCCACAGTGCTAAAATTCCAGGTAAGAGGCACCCTAGCCATCTCTGGAGCTTCCTCTTGGGTCACCCTTCTCTGTTTTGCTTACGTCAATATTGTCATCTCAAGTTAACTTTTGGAATTTGTCTCTATCATCCCTAGAGCATTAGACCTCAGTAAGTGTCGGTGCGTTGAATAACTATAACTAAAGAAAGGTGTTACCCAATTTCCCATTGGCCAGTGCTGGAAAAATCAAAGCACAGCGTTGGAGAGCATTTCCCAAAGGGCCATCTACATGTAACTTCCAAGCAAGCCTTTGCTCATTTCATACATTCCATTCCCACAGCTCCCCAAGCTGCCATCTTTATCCTACCCATGGTACCCACCATGCTTAACCACACAGAGTGTAGAGACATCGGTGGAGCACGCTGGAATGTTTAATAATCTGAAAATGAGGAAATTGCATCCCAGATGCAGATAAATAAATTGAGCCCTCATCAACACATCTTCCCCGAAACAGTCCTCCAGGGGGTGGCTCTCTGGCATTTGTCATAAACAGAATAGAGGTCATTAAGTCTTGGCAAAGCCTAACAACATATCTAATTATAGGTTTAAAATCACAGAGCCAGGCAACAACTACGGGGCATGCTGAGTTCAGTTACTTCTGAACACGCTTTATTGCTTTGCTTAGATAAATCCTTCCTGGTACTTAAGAAGAAGTGGTAATTTTTCCCCCCATCAACTCCAAAGGGGCAGCTATTAGGATGGCATCTTTGGGGATAAATAAGAGGGTTTTTTTTTCTTTTTTTAAGTTTTCTGAGTGTACTTTAACACAATCAAATGAAAGTGCAACCCTTGCCAGCAGGCAAAACTAACCTGAAGGAAAGAAAAAACTGACATGTTTTGTAATCTTGTCCCTTTTTTCAAGTTCCTACCAGCCACAAGAGAGTCGACAGCCTTTTTTTTTTTTTTTTTTTTTTTAACAGAGGGGAAATGGGTAGTTTGGTGAGCAGAAAAAGAATAAAATTGTGGCTATGGCTTTCATTGGCACTTTATTTGAGATGAAGAGACATTCTACAAGTAAATAATTTGTTTTAAATGTTTTAAAAATAGTATTGAATGTGAAAGTCTTAAAACATTTATCTTGCAATATAAGATAGTGTCCTAGTTAGCTTTAACTTGTCAAGCTGACACAGCCTAGAGCCACCTAAGAAGGGAGCAATGATTAAGAGACTGTGCAAATAAGATTGAGCTGTGAGCATGTCTGGGGGCATTGCTTTTGTTATTTTGTTGCTGTTGTTTATTGTTTTGTTTTTCTCACGGTTTCTCTGTGCAGCCTTGTCTGTCCTGTAGAACCGGCTGGCCTCAAACTCACAGAGATCCTCTTGCCTCTGCCTCCCAAGTGCTGGGATTAAAGATGTACACCACCTCCATGCCTGGTGACTGCCTTGATCATTAGTTGATGTGGGAGAGCCTAGCCCACTGTGGGTGGCACCATCCCTTGGGCAGGTGGTGCTAGGCTATATAAGAAAGCCAGCTGAGCATGAGCTAGAGCAGCAAGTCAGCAGGCAGCACTGCTCCTGGTTTTGCTTCAAGTTTCTTCTTGAGTCTTGCTCTGACTTTCTTCAGTCATGGACTGTGACCCAGAAATGTTTTGTCTCAGCAACAGAAAGGAACTAGAACAGAGTGGGAACTTTAAATCCATATTTTCAAAACTTATCGAATAACCTAGTCTCTTAGTCTCTCTTCTATTGTGAAACAAAATTTTGTCATTTAGAAAGGCTATATTGATATAAAAATAGAATTCACACTTTGGGAGGAATGGGTGAAAACAGAGGGTAATAACACAGATATATAAATATGTCATGATGAAACCTGTTACTTTGTATGTTGATTGAAAACATTCAACTTTAAAAAGAGAAAGAAAGAAAGTGCACAATTTAGCTTTTAAATATGAGCCTGGACTGCAGACAATTTAAAACACATTTTCAAGATAAAAATTATCATCAGGAGGACTTTTATTAACTTGTTAGAGAAATAAATTCATGGCCTTTTTTCCTCTCCCTGGAGCTCTGCCTTAAGTCAGAGACCGAATACTCGGTGTGCGTTCTCTGTGCTTAGTACAGTTGCAGGCACAGGAAAGATCTGGATAAATATTGAACGTAAGGGTAGTCTCTAGACAAGGTCATTGCTAGGACAATCAGTAAAGAGAGAGTTAATCTCGATTGTCGCTTTGACGGGACTTAGAACCACCGTGGACACACTCTTGTCGGTGTGTCTATAAGAGCCTTTCCAGAGAGAGACTAAGGAAGAAGACTTGCCCTGAATAGAGGCGTTGCCTTCCCATAGGCTGGGGGGCCAGACCAAGAGTCGGGATCGCTGAGCACCAGAATTCATCTCCTGACCGCTGTCTCATACTCTACTGCTCCAGCTAATGGCATTCAAGCCATTACCCTTCCCCACCACACAGACTCCCTTTTTCAACCACAGCCAGAATAAACCCCTCCTTATATAAGTCTTTTTTTTTTTCAGACATTTTGTCAGCAGCAAGAAAAATAGCTAATACAAGCAACAACCAACTTCAGGATTTTAAGTGAACTCTGGCCATCTCTGTGTGTCCTATCAGAGCAGCTATCACTGGCAGAGAAATCAAAATTATTTTGAGAACATATACGAGAGGGGTTTGTCTGTCTGTTTGTTTGTTTCGTTTTGGTTTTTGCTGTAGTCTGAAGGTTGAAGGGTCACAGGACATCAGGTTAGGACGCTGCTATCAGAGGTCTTGTGTTTTGTCTGTTTTGCTTTTAGCCAACGTCTTACTATGTTGGCGTCGAACTGGCGTCATTCTTCTGCCTCAGCCTCCCAAGTGCTGAGACTCCACAGACGTGTGCCACCCAGGCCCACCTCCTTTTGTTTTCTCTCCATCTTTTCAAGTTTGTTTCCTGTGTTGGCCTTGTGCTGCTATGTCATGTGACTTACCAGCTAGCATGGCGGGGGAAACAAAGGCTTATGCCACTGGTAAAGCCCTCCTCCTCCCCAGGGCTCTAGAACAGTAGTCCCAGGCTCCCGAGACTGGAGGGTGAGAAGTTTTGGGATTCTGTTCCTGGATCATGGTCCCACTACTGCCCAAAGGATGGAGATGGGGCAGCCATCCACCACCACCGCCTGGATCAGTAACCAACAGCCATCAGGAGATAGCGGAAGGCAAAAAGACATTTGTGAAATGATTTTCTCCACTTTTTTTTTTTAATTCTGTGTTTCTTTTTTCTGTTTGTGTAGGCGTGCTTGTTGGTGTTCGTGTGCCATCGTGCGTTGGTGGGAGGACAGTGGGAGGAGTTGGTTTTCTCCTTCCACCCTGTTGAGGGAGTCTTGTTTCTGCTGTGCAGTGTTCCTCGGGCTGGCTGAGACTCCACGTGGAGTAGCACCTCCTGGCTCCACCTCCTGGCTCCACCTCCTGGCTCCACCTCCTGGCCCCACCTCCTGGCTCCACCTCCTGGCTCTCCGTCTCTCCCCTGCCTCGGCGCTGGGATTCCAGGTGCCAGTCACAGGACTGAGCTCTTCAGGTGGATTCTGGGCATTGAACTGAGGCTTTTGCCCGCTCAGCCGTTATCTCAGGCCATCTTTCCCAAATTTTATTTTTGATGTGCCAACTGATTTCAGTTTGGATAGAGTTGCCTGTCATCAGTCCACACTGTGGAGCCTTCGAACAGTTCCCTGAAACCTCAACTCTATATGTTCTTTAACCATGAACTTCTGCTACTTTTCAGCTCGGCTCATGTAGCCTCTCTTTGTCTCTTTATGTCAGGTTTAAGTGGAAACTCCCCTGGACTCCATCCAGACACCTTGGGGAAAGTCAGGAATAGATGGCCCTGAAGAATGCTGTCTGATAGCACCCCTCCTTTTTTTTAATCAAAAGAGAGCAATTT
Source organism: Acomys minous (assembly GCF_964271855.1). Lineage (NCBI taxonomy): Eukaryota > Metazoa > Chordata > Mammalia > Rodentia > Muridae > Acomys > Acomys minous. The sequence goes on from NC_140500.1 coordinate 61,538,229, forward strand.
TCTCCTCTTAAAGGAGGGTTTTTCACACCAGGTACTTGCCTGCAAGGTGCTTGCTGATTAATTACTTCATTTCCATAACATTAATCCCCTTTCTAGGCATTTAGCAGGCTTCCAACGGGTTTTATGCTTTCTCTTCCTTCGGCAAAGCACTGGTGCTCTTGAGTGAACCAGCACGGCTTTTTGCAGCCGAGATTCTGAACTCAGATCTGAACAGAGCAGCTGAGGCAAAGCTGCAGGTGAACGTTTACTTCTTACGTGGATTAGGAAGATAGCTGGATGCCAAGGCGAGTTGTAAGAATAATGTGTCTCCTTCTGGCTTAGAGTCTCTTCTCCCAATTCTTTCCCAGAATTCTATTCTAAATTCAGCTGCCATATATAGCTTCTTTGTGAAGCTCTCCCGCACCCTTCTCCTCAACAGATTTCTCGTGGTCTAAGTTCCACATCTGTAGGTAGAATTGCTGCTTGGGATTTCATTCATTCATTCATTCATTCATTCACTCATTCATTCACTCATTCACTTGTCTGTTCATTTATCAGACCTGACCTGTGTTGCTCCTTCTGTGGCTAACTCCTGTGTATTTGTTACCTTTCTTATCACTGTGACCAAACAGCTGACAAGAAGCATCAGGACGGAAAAGGCTTTGTTTGGGCTCATGATTAAAGAGGTGTCCTGGCTTCCTTCCATTGCAGTGATGGGATGCTCTGGCCAAAAGCACCTTGGGGGAGGCAAGGGTTGCTTCCCATCTTTACACAGGTCACAAGCCCTCCTGCCAGAACTGCAGGCGTGCACCGTGGGGTGCCCCCTCTGACTAGACAGTGCCTCTCTCCTTCTTGTCTCGTTTGTCTTTTCCCTTCTCTCTACTGAAAGAACTGCCCAAGCTGCATTTCCTTGTCCTGGAGTGTAGACTGAGTGATGAAATGGTTATTTCCAGAGACTATGGCTACACTATAAACCAGGCCCTGACCCCTGCTCTCAGAAGAGGATGTTACCTTTGCGAATGGAAATTTGTGAGCATGCGGAACACTTTGAAGCAAGAGTTCCCAATCCAGGGGTCAAAGGTGCCTCATATTTCTTAGTGTCAGGCACTGGAGTGAATCAAATCAGCCACAACCTTAAGACAAGAGCAATCAGAAACTGCTGGAGCGATGCCTTAATGAAAGCGTCTCTGCTGGAGTGACCTTTCTATGCTTCTCTGGCGTCCTTTCCCCCATCTGAACTATAAGTGAGCACAAGTTGGCAGTTCCCTCACAGGCAAGTACCACAAGGGCTTCGTGTCACTAAGTCCAGCTATCTTTCTGGGACTCCCTCCCCAGTAGACAGTTAGTTAGGTGAGATTAGAACACTCTGCTGCTCTGAATTTGTATTCGTAAAGCATCGCTTTCCTGGAGCACTTTGGAGAGAAGCTACCTAAGCAAGAAGAAGCATGCACGCCTATGCAGAACAGCCTGGGCGTGAGTTGCCGTCAATGATGTCTCCCTGGGCTAGGTGACGCTGTGGAATGTTGACACTTGACAGTCTATGGTAGCCTCGCTCAGTCTACAAGGTCTCCCAGTGCCTCAGATACACACAGCCTAGCACAGTGTATTCATTTATATATGCACAGCATAACATGATGTATTTGCTTGTACATACACAGTATAGTACAGTGCCTTCAAGTTAGTAATTAGACTTCCTAGGGTGGTGATGCCAAGCTCTAATTACACATCATACACACAGGAGGATATACTGTTCAGAAATGAACAATGAATGTTGGGCGCAGAGACAGATTTTAGCCACGTGGTGACTTGGAAATACACAGGAAACAGCCTCATAGAGGACCATAGACATTCTCACAGATAACTGATGACACATGCACTGTGTTACGTAGCATCCTCGAACCATGGAAGACCGACTTTAGTCTCGATGTACTGGTCAGCTGCCGTACTACAGAACTGTTGAATAAGGCCTCCAACTTTCATTTTGTATAACTTGACAAACGAATTGAAAGGCAGATAACGGGGAGGCATCCTATTGTGAGGTGCAGAACGATTTTTGTCATATATGGACCTGGGTCTATCTTTCTTCCACACTGAGGACAGTCCTTAGAGTGTCAAGACACCCTCGGGCAATGTTCTGGACCATGAACTCTGTGAGACACGCTTCTGTTGGATTTGTCGCTCACTGCCTCATCTCAGCCCCAATACGCTTTACTGAAAGGAGGCTGCCAAGTTTCTTCCTCTCAGAGAAAAATGATCTCCAGAATTCCTAATGGAGAAAATACTTTATAATGGAAATTTATAATGTAATATCCTTCACGTGGTACAAGAAAGAATGACCAAGTAGTCAGGTTACTGTGATACTAATGAACTCAAAACAACACAGCCTTATTATTTCATGATTATAAAAGCGTTCTGAGAGTGACAGTGTTTTAAGCACATCACAGTAAGTGCAGCTAGCAGGAAAGTGTATTATCTTCTAGATCTTTCTTATGCCAGGTCGTGAAATGAAATTTCAATCATGACTATAAAAATACCATTAAATAGAACTATCAGGGTGTATCTACGTCTACCGCAGCTCACAAGGCATTTGTTGTGGTTTGGATGTGTAATAGCTCCCACAGGCTCCCATGTTTGGACACCTTTTCCCTAGCTGCCAGTGCTATTTGGGAAGTGTGTGGAGCCTTTAAGGGGCGGAGCCTCACCTTAGGAAGTGGGATACTGGGGGTGGGACTTGAGGTGTTAGAGTCAGGCCCTACATTGACTTTCTGGTTCAAGTCTACACACTGGATGTGAGCAGGTGGCCTCCTACCTCTGCTGTCTCACCTTCCCTTGCTGCTGTTGCTTTCCTGCCCCTGATGGAATGATCACCTTGAACCAGGATAAATCCTTCTTCCTTAAATTAATTCTTTGTCCTTGAAATAAGAAATACAGCCAGTACAAGATTCTTTTAAGAAAGCTCTTGTAAATTAGCAGGGTTCCCCCCCCCCCAAATACTTAATGAGGTGATTTTTAAAGTATCTTATCCCAGTGGCTGGAGGTCTGGACTAAATTGGAGTAGGATAGTATGGAATTCCACCAAGGCTGAATGAAGGGCAAACTGGTCGGAGCTGACACAGTGAAGGAAGGCCCCCCGGGGAGGCATTTTTCTTCCAGAACTGCACCCTGGGAACAAGAGGACTCCTACAGCTGACTAAAGCTTCAGGGAAGATGCTAACGAGGCAGAAATCTGCATATTAGACTTTCCACCTGCAATGAAGTTGGAAGGTAAAGTTTATGCTTGAGCGATTTTCTCTGCTGGGAGCAGCCGCAATTTGGCCATCTTGAGTGGCACTTTCACTCAAGCTCCTCGTGTGCACAGCGCAGGCAGCACTGAGATGTTCGTTCTCACAGAATCCCCATCAGCCTCCATCTCCCTTCACCTCTTTTCCATCCCTTTTTTTTTTTTTTGCTGGGTGTCGCTTGTTTCCGTTCAGGAAAGTGGCTCGCCAGGTGAGCTGGGACCTCAGCATAGCAAAGAATGTATTCACCCCCACACCCCTACCCTGTGCGGCCCTGGCACTCATTTTACTCATCTATACATTTTTTTTCTTTTTTTAAATCTGTTTTTCCTCCTTCTAATCACTCTGGGAACTGGTTTTCTTGAATGTAACTGATCTAGTCATCACTTATTCTAGAATAAATTTAGACTGCATCCCGGCATGCACAGAATTAGCGATTTTGTATTCACAACTTTTATTGAAAAAGATCCGGATGTGTCATGGGGTTTGAAGGAAGATGGAAGCACCAAGTTGGGCTTAGTGTTATACACCAGTTAATTCTACTTCTTCTCAGGTAGAACTGCAAGTTCAGCTTTGCCCAAATACTAACTTCAAGCCAAGCTTAGGTTACTTGAGACCCTGGATTAAAAACAAAACAAAAAGTAAAACAACAAAACTAATGAAAAACAACAGAGGTGAAGCCCATCAGGGCCAGAAGCAGACTTGCAGCACAGGGAACACCTGGCTCTGCTGCCACCAACACGGAAAAATCTCTGGTCATTGCATACTCTGAAGGTCTCAGTCCAGGGAGGGACAAACTCAGGGGTACCCTTAAACATCCCTACGGCTGGGGAGCAGGCACAGGATGACCTCAGATCTCTTCAGCTCCTTTGACGGCAGGTGGAGTCTTGGTGGCCACCTTAGCTGTTATTCCCTTGAGGAGCAGGGTGTCCACAGGCCCAAAATCAGAAGGAAAACACGCTCTGCATCACAGGGCTCCCACATCCGAGCTTACCCATGCACTCCCCTCAGCCACGCCCCTAACCGCCCTGTTTCTATAAGTGGTTCCTTTGGATTTCTTGTTGATGTTATTAGGTTTTTACAAGTCAGAATACACTGTGATGGGCTACATTATAGCATTTTTATACTCGTATTGCATTCTCCTCCTGCTACTTTCTCCCCTGTACCCGTTGGGCCCTTACGTCCCCCAGCAACCTTCCTGCTTTCATATCACACGTATCCCATGACCCTCATTTCCCCCTCTTCTCAGATCTTCCTTAAGACTTCTTTTTTTTTTTAATATTTTAATTAACTTATGTGTGCTGGTGTGAGGGTGTCATATCTTGGAGTCAAAGACAGTTGTGAGCTGCCATGAGGGTGCTGGGAATTGAACCCTGGTCTTTTGGAAGAGCAGGCAGTGCTCTTAACCACTGAGCCATCTCTCCAGCCCCAAGACTTTTTTTTCCTCTTTCAAGATCCTATTGTGTAGCGTTTCCTCTAAGAGTACAACTTCCATCTTCCATAATAGCTTGTTAAAACACAGGGCGTTAAAGGGAAGTAAAACAGCAAGATGTTCTCTGGTTGTTTGAAAAATAATCGCTCCCATAGGCTCATATATTTGAATGCTTTGTCGTCAGAGAGTGGCGCTATTTGAGAAGGATTCGAAGGTGTGGCCTTTTTGGGAGAGGTGTGGCATTGCTGGTGGAAGTGTGTCACTTGGAGTAAGCTTTGAGCATTCAGAGCCCATGCCAAACCCAACGTGTCTCTCTCCCAGCTGCCTGTGGGTCTGGATGTGGAGCCCTCAGCTGCTTCTCCAGCACCATGTCTCCCTGTGTGCTGCCATGCTCCCCACCATGATGATAATAGACAAAACCTCTGAAATTGGAAGCCAGCCCCAATTAAATGTTTTCCTTTATAAGAGTTGCTGTGGTCATGGTGTCCCTTCACAGTGAGAGAACAGTGACTAAGACTTGTTCTGAGGGGAAGTGAAGCGTTCTACTCTGTAGGAAAGGTCATTAAGCTAAGGAAGTCACGAAATGTAAGAGTAAAGTTGGAGAAAACAGATGCGGTGATCAGCCGCCATTGTCCACTTGGTTGGTTTGAAAGCCTCCTTCCTTGGACATTAGTGAAGAACATCCCTGGGTCTGTGAGGGTGCTCCAGCAGTGAGCAGATAAAGGAGTTTCTGATCTAAGAAGTGGCTTAATCGGTTCAGAGATTCAAAATTGGGACAGATTTGAGAGATGGTGGGACTGTGGAAGCCAGGGCCAGGCTCGGGGGACTAGGTTTCTGGCACATGTCCTTGGGACTTTGCCTTGCCTGGGCCCTTCCAGCTTCTGTTCCACTGTGCCTTCTGGCTGCCATGCGTCTGGTAGTCTGGTCCATTGTTCTCTCGCCACCTCTGTGCACTGAAACCTCTGAAATTCTGAGCAAAGTAAATCTTCCATCTGATCATTTGTTTCTTGGGGTGATTTGGTCACATTGGCGACAAAGCTGCCTAACAAAAATAGATAACAAGACTTTATCTGTTCCCCAGAAGCATACCCCCTTAACCTGGAAGGGAGAGGTTTCTCAGGCCACTAAGCCCCGTGTATTACCTCTTTACATCTATGCCTGTTAGTCCACAGACACCTATGGGATGCTGTGTTAGTTACTTTCCTGTTGCTGAGATAAACTACTATAACTGAGGGCAACTGAGAGATGCAAGTTTTCATTTTGGCTTACAATTACACAGGGTTAAGAGTCCATCTTGGTGGAGAGACATGGCATCAGGTGGCAGGCCTGGTGGCAGGAACCGGAAGCTGAGATCACATTTTCATCTGCATGCAGGAAGACAGCAGTAGAAGGGAGGTGAGACTCCAAACCCTCAAAGCCTGCTCCCAGTGACACACTTCCTCCAGCAAGTCTCCCACCCTAAAAGTTCCACAATCTCCCACATACACAGCACCACCAGCTGGAAACCAAGTGTTCAGTCACATATGGCTAAGGAGGGTGGAAGGTGGTACATTTTTCATTTGAGCCATTATAGGTGGCTAACCTCGGTTGTCAATTTGGCTGGATTTAAAGTCACCTCTAGGGGACATGTCTGTGACAGAAACTCCATAGAGGAGTTTCCATAACTGAAGAGAGGAAATTTGCCCTGAATGTGGGGGGGGGGGGGCACCCTCCCAAGGAATGGGATCCCAGACAGAATAAAATGGAGAACAAGGAAGCAAGTATTATCTCTCCCTGTCTCCTGACTGTGACACACTGTGACCAGCCACCTCATTCTCCAATCACCATGTCTTCTCTGCTCTAGGCCACATCTCTTCAAACTGTCATCCAAAATTAACCTTTCCTTCCTTAACTTGATTGTGTCCGGTATTTTGTTATAGCAATGAGGAAATACACTTTGCCTAGCTGAGCATCAGTACAGGGACCAGCCCTGTGGCATCATTCCTATAGGAAATACAGCAAGATGTAATGGTATAGTAGGCCATGCCATGCGATATGTATAGAGGGCATAAGATACATAGGCAATACAATCAGTAGTCAGGGATGTTTTAAGACATCCACTCAAAATTTAAAGAGAACTTACTACACCTTTTATCGCTGCCCCATGTAAGTCCCAAACTGAAAAATGTGTTATAAGTAGATCTCTGGGTCCTAGCAAGGTCATATACCAGCCAAGTCCAGACATAAGGCCTTGGTCAAGAGTCAGCAGCTCATAAACCTGATGATTTATGGAAACATTTTTCTGGGAGGGGGCATGGGTGGAAACAGCTTGTGTTAGGTAGAAAACATTGGTGGAGGAATTGAGGCTCTTCTTGCTCTGTCTCAAATGGAAGTGTCAAGTTTCTGATGGGTTGGGTATGCCTCACAAACCAGTAAATGCTGAGAGCAGAGCTACTGGGTTGCTACTGGGCTGAGGATTCCATGCCTAAGAGACTCTTGGTGACCATAAAATCTGGCTTGCTCATAATGTGCCAGGTATTGTGTGATTCATCAAGTCACGGGCTGGCTTGTCTTCCATAGCACACACACCGTGGCACATTGAAGTATACATAAAGAACTGTCTCAAGAGAATCTAGAAGGCCCAACTAAGTTGCAATCTGCTGGACTTACTGTCCAGTGTGCTAGCTAACATCACATGGCTGTGACTTTCCAAGCCAAACCAATGGTCTTCCAGAATATTTCTTAGGGTAGGAAAGCTTTCCAGCCTGACCTACCAGCACTCTGAAAAATGCTGCAGAGTGTGTCTGTAGTGATTCATGGGAACTGACTAATGGCTTGGCAAGTGTCTCAGAGTCATTAAATGGAAAACATTGGAGATTAATGGCAAGTGTGAACACAACTCTCAGAATTGGCCCATGACAGATCCAACATTGGATGTACATCAAATGGTCCCAACTGTGCTGAAGATGATTAAGACTCAGGTAGGAGAAATCACTGCCTTAAAGACACCATTAGCTTCGCTGCCCAAGCCTCCAACACTTCTCACCAGCACACATGGTGACAGGCACGGAGGCTAGGTGTAGTTCAGCTACACAGACTTCATCTCCTGCCCATCACTGGAGCTGAGAATGCCAACAACAAGGTCCATCCCTCAGACTTTGATAAGTTGCCATAGCCATCGGGGAAATCAGCTGGTCCAGCCGGCAGGGAGTTGATTGCACGGGGCTCTTTGCTATGTGGGGTGGCAAATGACTTTCCCTGACTGGAATAAACATGTATTTTCCTCCCCCTTTTCCTTACTTCAGAACCATCTGCCAGCAACACCATGTGACTTAATGGGCATCCTGTTTACCACCGTGAGATTCTATGCAGCAAGGTTTCTAATAAGAGACTAAATTTATTCTAAAGACATCAGCTAACTGCTGCCCACAGGCTTGGCTAGGTTTACCAGTTACCCCATATTTCTGACTTAGTGGTTTTCATAAATGGTATCATGGTCTATCGAAGCCTTGGAATGTTGGCAGTAATGTTGCCGATCTGTTTCCATGCTATTTGTTCCCATCTAATCAGAACCCATGGTTCTGGGGACATAAAAGAGGAAGTGGGGAGTGAAGCTGCCCATCTCATCACTAATGCCAAAGTGATGATTTATGGATGATTTAATCTTCCCAAGTGTTTTGCTTCACTCCTTGTCTTGCTTGGCTTTCCATCACTCTGGAAGAAAAAACTCAGAGAGAATACAGTTTATTTGGCTTACAATTCCACCTCATAATCATCACTGAGGGAGGAATCCAGCACAGAAACTCAAGCAGGAACCTGAAGGCAGGAAGTAGCAGAAGCAGAAGCCATGGAGGAGCGCTGTTTATTGGCTTGCTCAGCCTGCGTTCTCATACCATTCAAGACCATCTGCACAGGAGTGGTACCACCCACAGTGGGCTGAGCCCTCCTCTCACATCAATCATGAATTATAAAAAAACAGTCCATCAGACTTGCCCATAGGCCAATCTGATGAGGCCAGTTCTTCAACAGAGACTCACTTTCTTCCTGGGTGGCTCTAGTTTCTGTCAAATTGACAAAAATAAATTAGGGCACTCGTGTTCTACTCCGGATTCTAGAAGTCTTCATTTCAAAGGAAGAATGCTAAGCCTAGTGAGCCATTGCTTCTTCAGTCCTTTCTGAGCTTTTCATATCATTGGGCAAAAGGTCAAAGAAAGGTTAAGTAATCCTGTCACCAAAGAATATACAAGGAGCCCTTAGAACCCCCCCCTTAAAATTAATATTCAAAATGTTTTTTTTTAATCTTTATAAAAGAAGAGCATTGTAAAGTGGTAGATAAAATGTATTCGACATTTTTATTTTTTAATTTAAAATTCTTTTTATCTTTTGAAACAGAGTCTCATAATGTAAGCCCTGGCTAGCCTGGATCTCCCTCTATAGACTAGACTGCTTTTGAACTCACAAAGCTCTGCATTCCACGGCCTCCCAAAGGCTTGGATTAAAGGTATGTGACAGCCTGGCTGGCTCATTCCACATTTTTAATCAAGCAATCTAAACTAATATTACCAAGTGATATCACTATATATGCAGACAAGTGGTTGGAGTTTGAGACCACAACACCTTTGAAGAGGATAGCATCTTGGAAAATATTCAGTTGCTTCTTGTATTTAGCAGGCCAGCAAGGTGGCTCGGTGAGTAAAGGCACTTATTGGCACAATTGATGACTCACGTTTGGTCCTCATGCCCCACATGGTGGGGGACAGAACTGGCTTCTGCAAGTTGTCCTGATATTCATCTGTGTTCCATGGCACATGCACACAAGAGTATACAGACACACAGGGAATAAATACATGTAATAAAAAATAGTTTTTGTTTTTGTTTTGTTGTGGTTTTTTTGGTTTTTTTGGTTTTTTTGGGTTTTTTTGTTTTGTTTTGTTTTGTCTTTTGGTTTTTCGAGACAAGGTCTCTCTGTGTTAGCCTTGGCTGTCCTGGACTCACTTTGTAGACCAGGCTGGCCTCGAACTCACAGTGATCAACCTGCCTCTGCCTCCCGAGTGCTGGGATTACAGGCGTGCGCCACCACGCCCAGCTTTAAAAAAAAAATAGTTTTAAAAGAAGATCTATATGAGCTAACAATGCCACTCCTAGGTCAATACCTAAGACAAGTTTTTTAAAAAACTGCATCTATGCAAAAATTATCCATGACCATCCAAAGTTTATTCATAATAGTCAAACTCAAAGGAAAAATCCACTAACTGGGGAATGGATAAGCAAATAAGAGCGTATTGGCATAACAGAATGCTCCGCATCCATCGGTAGGAACTTCAGACTTACAGAAACATAATGAGTCAAAACCACGTGATCCGAAGACCCACGCAGCAGACTGTGCAGCATGATATAATTTATGTGACCTTCCAGAACATGTAAAACTAATCAGATATCAGGTCACTATCGCATATGTAATAAAATTAATAAATAAATTTATAAAAATTAGTAAAATAATTCTTAAAGAAGGATGAGCACTAGCTACTCATCTAGCTAGATACATGTAAGAAATTCAAATAATGAAATGCAATGGCCAGCACAGTAGTACACATCTTGGACCCCAGCACTCAGGTGGCAGAAACAGGCAGCTCTTTCTAAGAGTGAGGCCAACCTGGTTTACATAATGAGTTCTAGGCCAGTCAGAAAAATATATAGAGAAAGCCTTTCTCAAAAAAAAAAAAGGTGTGTGAGGACTGGAGAGATGGCTCAGCAGTTAAGAACACTGTCTGCTCTTCCAGAGGGCATGAGTTCGATTCCCAGCAACCACATGGTGGCTCACAACCATCTATAATGTGATCTGATGCATACTGTTTACATAGTAAATAAATCTTTAAAAGAAAATGTGTGTGTGTGTTTCACCACACCGTGTGGTCCTGAATCTGATTTACTTAGAATTTGGAGGACTCTATAAGACACTAAACATTCTTTACATCCGTTTAAAAAATAGCTTCACATAATTTTTGTTGATTATGCCTAAAATTGGGGATACATCCTGGAGAAGATGATATCTGGAGGAGCATCCTGAACAGTGAGATTTACAAAGATGAGTAAAGGGATCCAGCAATGATACTGGGGAGAGCCAGGGCAAGTACTGGCAGGTAGAGGGAACATGAATTTCAAAGCAGAAAATCAAAGCCTGCAAAGTTAGCCTGGAAGACCTGGAGACGGATAACGTGGATCCTATATATTATTTTAGGAACTTGAACTTTACGTGGTAGCTGAAGGGATGTCATGTAAAATAGTTTTCAGGAGGGGGATGGCCTGGTCTCATTTACATCTTAAAGAGATCACACAGGGAGCTTTGTGGAGAACCAGGCTTGTCTAGGATATAATTGAAAACAACTAGAGCTCTTAGCACACTCTCATAGCTCATGTGAGAGGTGATGAGGGATCCAAATGGAACGATGTTCACTTAGAGAGGACCAAGGAGCAAATAATGAAAAACAGATGTCTAGGGGCCAGATCGTCTGCTCAGAGGTTAAAAGCACTGGCTGCTCTTGCACAGGAGCCATGTGTAGTGGCAGTTCCAGGGGATTCAATGCCTTCCTCTTGCCTCATTAGGCACTAGGTACACATGTAGTGTGCAGGCATACATGCAAGCAAAATACCCATACACATAAAATCTTAAAATCTTTAAGGTAATTTCCAGATTACCCAGTTTGCTGCGGGTAATGTTAACTAAATTAGAATTTATTGGAGCAGAGTTCCACTCAGAAAAAAGGATAATCTTTTGAATCATGTGGTAACTGAGTATCTACGATGCACTCAGTTGTAAATGTCCTGCAATTATCTAAGCAGATATGTCTGGGTATTAGGTGACTTTATAAGATGAAAATATAGTGAACTGATATGATGTCGTTCACCTCCTTGTGGCAGATTTAGCAACAGAAGGAAGCACATGGAAAGTAGGCTCACCACACAGGGCCACAGAGGTTCTGTGCTGCATCCATAGCAAGCGGTTCTCACAGTAAAAGGCAAAGCCAAAGCAAACCAGAGCATGATGGACTGTGGACAAGATCCAGGCAACAACCTTAGGTTGCAGGGAGATGTATTAATGCTTCTTTTTAAAGTCAGGAAAGAGGCTGAAGTGATGGTTCAGTCAGCACATCTTGCTGTGTGAGAGTGAGGGTCGGAGTGAAAACGTGTACAACCACTGTGGAAATCAACCTGGAAGTTTCTCAGAGAACTGGGAACAGTTCTACCTCAAGACCCAGCTATTCCACTCCTGGGCATGTACGCAAAAGATGCTCCACCACACAACAAAGACGCTTGCTCAACTATGTTCATAGCAGCTTTATTCGTAATAGCCAGAAACTGGAAACAACCCAGATGTGCCTCAACTGAAGATTAGATTTTTTTTAAAAAGCGATACATTTGCACAAGGGGGATTTTTTAAAAAGTGATACATTTGCACAATGGGATACTACTCAGCTATTAAAACAAGGGCATCATACAATTTGAAGGCAAATAGATGGAACTAGAAAAGATCATCCTGACTGAGGTAACCCAGATCCAGAGAGACACGCATGAGAGATTTATAAGTGGATATTAGCCAGACCACAGACCTAAAGAAGCCAAGGAGGGCCCAAGATAGGATGCTTGAATATCACTCAGAAGAGAAAATAATGTAGAGATCTGAAGTAGATGGAACTGGGCCGGAGAGGGGTAGGGAGGATAACGAGATAGGGATCAGATGTGGGGAGATCAAGAGATGAGGGGGAGGAACCAGAAGGAGAATGGAGATCAGTGTGAGGCCATTTCTGGGACAAGGGAAGCTCCTGAGAGTCTGTTGGGGAAGGGTGACTCTAGCTGAGAATCCTAGCATTGGAGGATATGAAACCTGACGTTGCCAGGCGGGACTTCCAATGGTGTGAGGGGGACACCAACCCACCTATGAAACCTTTGAATCAAAATTTGTCTTGCCTACAAGTGTAGGGATAAAGATGGAACAGAGATTGAGGGAAAAGCAAACCAATGACTGGCCCAACTTGAGACCCACCCCATGGGAGAGAGTCAACCCCTGACACTATGAATGGTACTGTGTTATGCTGGTAGACAGGAGCCTAGCGTAACTGTCTTCTGAGAGGCTCCACCCAGCAACTGATAGAAACAAACAGGCAAACAATAGGCTGAGCTCTGGGGGTTCTATGGAAGGGTGAGAGGAAGGGTTGAAAGAGCTGAAGGGGTCAAGGACACCACAAGAATACCTACAGAGTCAACTAACCTGGGCCCATCGGGGCTCACAGAGACTGAACTGCCAACCAAAGAGCATGTATGGGCTGGACCTAGGCCCTCTACATACATAGCAGATGTGCATCTTGATCATCATGTGGGTCTCCTAACAATGGGAGTGGGGGCTGTCACTGACTCTGTTCCCTTAGCTGGGCTGCCTTGTCTGGCCTCAATGGGAGAAAACGCACTTAGTCTTGCTGCGACTTGTGGTGTCAGGGGGGTGGAGGGTGGGGTTGGTACCCATTGGGGGCCCTCCCCTTTTCTGAGAAGAAGGAGGGGGCATAAGGGGAGTGGGGCATGAGGTGGGACTGAGAGGAGAGGAGGGAGGCTGTAAAGTGATTAGATAGATAGATAGACAGACAGACAGACAGACAGACAGACAGACAGACAGATAACCCAAGCATAGCAGTGTGCACTTGTAGGATTCTCTGGCCGGCCTAGCCTACATAATGAGTTCTAAGCTGTGAGACTGTCTCAGAAATCAAGGTGGCTCCTCCAGATTGCCTTTGTGGCCAGAATATGCTGCTACATTTTAAAACACATCCTCTTTTTTAATCAGGAAGAGGGAAAATGGAAGAGGTGTGAAAATTTGCATGTCTGCTATAGGGGGCAAACCAAGTGAGAAGCAGCACTCAGCCGGGCCACGGGCCACGCAGCTGTTGGCTGTGTGGACAGCACCTTCACTGCTACAATGGCAGTCATTTTGTTCCAAATGGAAGTTGATGCTTGGAGTCAACTACTTTGAGACACCCTCCTCACCCCTCACCTTTTTCTTTTAGAAACCATACCCAAAAACTTCCAATTAGACGGTGCTAGATTGAGCATACATGTCTTCCTTAATTTGCTCAATTATTTGCTAATGGAGTCCGTTCCACCCACAGAGTCAGGAAGAATGAATGAGATGAAAATTTTGGGATACTGCGAAGCTAGCAATATAGGACAGAAAACTGGATCAAAAGCCAGAAATAAGGAAACTTAAGGACCATCCGCTATTTTAGGTCACAGGATGTTTTAAAAGGTTCAAATTACTGTGCTGCAAAGTTCCTCATTTGTGGGAAGCTGCGCCCACATTCGCCATTACAAGATGGCGCTGACACCCTGTGTCCCATGCTGACAAACGACTAATCTGCGCATGTGCGAAGGGATTTTCCACTCGTTGTGCTCTGCCTCTCCCATGGCATCATCTCGCCCGATGAGCAACAGCCAATCAGGGACTGACACATCCTAAGCGGAGGACAGTTTCCTATATAAGGGAGGGGTTTCTGCTGTTTGCTCTCTCTGTCTCCGTTTTTCGTGTTGTAAGCTTATGCTCTTCCTCTCAAGAGGCATTAAAGCTTTACTGCAGAAGGATCCTGTTTGTGTGTGCAGCGTCGTTCTTGCTGACGAGACGGTAACGCTAGCCACACTCATTCAGAGATTATTGAGTATAGGAGTGCAACTAATTCTGATAAATTAAATTTTTTTAGCCGTCTTAGCCATCCTCACTGTTCTACATCAGATTTATATATTTACATTTATAATACGTACAAGTAATTAGCTTATCCCTTTGGTAGATTTTATACTTATTAATTTTGTAATAATTTGAGATAAATGGTCAGAACCCTGTAAAGTAATAGAAAATAATACAACTGGATGGGCATCTATGGTAGGTTAAAAATGGGCAGGGGACACTGAAGAGATGACTCGAGTTTAGTTCCCTGCACCCATGCCAGGCAGATTAAAACCACCCACAACTGCAGCTTCAGCAGATCCGATGTTCTCTTCCGTCTTCTTCCAAGGGCACCTGCACACACCAACACACATATGCACCCGATTGAAAATAAAAATAAATATAAATAAAACACTGAAAATGAGCAGGACTGATGAGAAATGATGGCAGCAAATTGGAAACCTGAATGGAAGTATTTCCTAGCACACCAAATATCTCTTTCCTTAAGTTGATTTTTTTTTCTTAAGTGGTGACATAGAAAATGTATTTCCGTTTCATTTTGCTCATTTTCCTAAATCTTGCCATTTGTCCCTTACTATGTGTGCTAGTTTGCCCCGACTGTCATAAGTAAATAGATGGGTTAAGACAATAGAAATTGTTGGCTTAGCATCCCCATAGCTGCAGGTCCAAGGTCAAGGGATTAGCACGGCTGGCCCTCCTGGATGAAGTTCCTCTTCCTCTTCCTCTCTCCTAGCCTCTAGTGCTTTGCTGATGATCTTTGACTTTCCTCGGTAAGTGGATGAATCACCTCCATCTCTGTCTCCACGTTTACACTGGGCGCTTCCTGTGAGCTCAAGTGCCACTGTATGACATCCTTGTTACAAGCACACTTGACATGCCGTTGAGGGGTTCGCACTGCTCTGACCCTGTGCTAACCTTCTTGTTTACATCTCCAGCAACCTTACTTCCCAGCAGGAAGTGCCGCCACCCGGGGTTAAGACTTCGTTTGGTAAATTAATGTAAACTAGTAGCCCAGTGTTTTCAGTTTTGTTCTCTCTGCTGCTTCCAGTTTGGTCGTTGTGCCTGTGATATTATTTTTCATTTTGTCTCGTCTACGTCCTCCCCGCACCAGCATGCTCTGTCCTTATTTTTATTTGTGGGATTATAATTGGGTAATTTCTCCCTTCCCTTTTCTCTCAGCACACCCTCCCACATACTCCTCCTGACTTGACATCCGTGGCCTCTTTTTTCACTAACTGTTGTTTCATGCATATACACTTATGTGTATGCATCTATCATCCTAAATGCTACCTTCTTCTCGGTCAGTCTGCATAGTGTTGCTTGTATGTATGGCTTTAGGGATGACTGATGTGCACTTTCTTCCCTGGGAAGACAATTTCCCGCCTCTTGGCATTCCTTAGTTGCTGTAGCTGTTTGCGCAGGATTGAGGTCTTGAGGTCTTTTCCCCACCCATTTTTAATGCCTCTTGTTTTTGACCTTGGTCAGCTCATGTTTAGGCAGTCACGTGGGTGAGACTTCATAGGTACAGCTTTTGATGCTACCAGGAGACACAGTCTCACATCAAACTCCCCAATCTTCTGGGTCTTATATTCTTTCCCGTCTTCTGCAATGTTCCTTGAGCCGTAGGTGCCAGAGTCATTTTGTAGATGTATCCATTGGGACTGGGCTCCAAAACTCTGCATTTTGATTAGTTGTAATTTCCTGTAATGGTCTCCATCTGTTGCAAAGACAAATTTCCTTGATGAGGGGCACGGAGCACACTTATCTGTGGGTGTTAAGTCTGTCTTTATTTTTAATCCCATTTGATTGTCTTCTTACTTCTTCTTTGAGTTTTTTTTTTTAATCTTTGCTTTGAGCTCTTGTTTTGGGAAGATAATATTGGTGCTTTTACCCACAATTCCATTGACAACATGGAGAATTTATTCATGTGTGTTCTTATCGACCAATGTTTCATTCTCCTCCAACTATTCAATTATTTTTTATTCAACTATTTTATTATTTATTTATTTGCACGCACATGTATGCGTACACGTAGAGGCCAGAGGTCAACTTTGAGGGTCTTCCTCTATTGTTCTTCATCTCTTTAAAAAATATATTTTATTAATTTATTCATATTACATCTCAATTGTTATCCCATTCCTTGTATCCTCCTATTCCCCCCTCCCTCCCCTTCATCTTAGTTTTAAGACAGGGTCCCTCATGGAAACCACGCCTCACTATTTCAGCTCAGCTAGGCTTGTTGGCCAGTGATCTCCAGGGATTTTCTTCTTCCTCTCTAACTCCCACCAAGCACTGGGTTTAAAGACTAGCACTGTCACGTTCTACTCTTACTTGGGTGCGGAGGATTTGAACTCAGTTCTTCATGTTTGTATAGAAAACACTTTATTCACTGAGCTAACTCTCCAGCTCCCTCAACTATTTTATAATTGTGTAAGAGTCTGTGTATAGACCAGAGGTCAACCTCAAGTACCATTCCTCCACATCTGCTATCTACCAAGTCTCTCACTGGGGCGTAAGGCTTGCTTATCAACCTAGACTGACTGGCCAACAAACCTCAGGGAGCTGTCTGTCTCTGCTTCCCCAGCACTGAGATCACAAGAATGTGCCACCATCCTGGATTTTTCTATGGGTGCTGGGACTAGAATTCAGTTCCTCATGCTTGCCCAGCAAACACTTCACTGAGCCATCTGCTCAGCCCTGCCTCATCCCTCTTATAAAGCCCAATGCATAGTTTATTTATTGAGAATATGTTGGTCTTTGGGGCACAAGGCATGTCTTCAGAAGCTTCTGTAGCTGACTTTACAACCTCAGCCCATTGATTTGGTTACTGTATGTTGCTGACTTCCTGAGTGTCTGGGTATGGAGACTACCTCCTTCCTGTCCTTGCTGAGAACTTCAGCAACGGTGCCTGTTTTGCACCAGCCCAGGCACACAGTCCTGCAACTCACTGGAATGCATTTCCAGATTCTTCACGGCTGCACAAACACACGAATGGGGATATGATGAGAAGGGGCGTGACACTCTATCCTGTACACCGAAGTTCCCGAAGCTGCTAATCACACGCTAACATCTCTGAGTGACACAAGAGAACACAAAAGTGTAGAGGAGAACAGAGAATACTTTGGGACCAAAGAACGCCATGGAGCGAGAGAAGCAAGCCGCTGCCCCAACTGCCCCCCACACACACCGATCCCAAGAACACTGAGGTGAGCACAGCTCAACGGCTCTCACTCTGCCCTGTGTCACACACCACCTGGGACTTACTACAGCCAGAAGAATCTGGAACCTTCACCTTTTTGTTCAGCACAACTACGTCAGCTATAGGGTATTCTTCTTTATTTCTTATTTTCTGCTATTTAACTTCTGCTCTTGTGTGTTTATCTTATGAGGCTTTGAGTTGTTTGTGTTGCTCGCTTAAGGCTTAGGATACTGTTTACACTTTCCATCCAGTTTACTCTCAGGCATTCTTCACTATTCAGCCACACCTCACACACCACTCCCTTCTTTTTCTTACATTTTTACTTCCTTTCTCTCACCCTTCTTCCCTCCTTCTTCTGCTTCTCTTTTTTCTTTCTTCTTCTTTTTTTCTTTTCTTTTTTTTCTTCTGCTTCTTAATTATAGCCTTCTATAGCTTCCAGACTGAATCATATACATGACAGAACGGTACAGTTTCTAACAGGCTTGTCACAGGCTTGTCACTGCCTGCACATGTATGAACCGAGCTGTTGCTGTTTACATTTCTACTTCAATCGAGTCATGTCCACTGTTGGTGATCTATGTTTTACACTGAATTAACGTACGCAGGACCATCTCTCGTTCGATATTGGTGACAAATCACTGTTGAACCTGTGTTTCAGTGTTTCCTTAGGAAGCAACGAGCTGATATATTTTACTCTACAAACTCTAGAAAAGGGAGCATATCTGTAGACTGTGTGATATATTATTAAAATCCATGCAGAAGCCAAGCATGGTGGCGCACACCTGTAACGCTAGGAATGCTGAGACAGAATGATAGCCATGAATTTGAAGACTGCATGGGTACGTAGTGAGACTACCTCAAATGCACAAACCAATGAATCTACACCAAAAAGAGATTGCCTGTCAGTGACTACGCTGCAGTGGGAGGCAGAAAGAATTGTTAAATGCATCAGAACAGATCAATAGCAAACAGGAGAGAGGTTGCATGACCCACTCAAGCTGTAGAGGACTATCAGAAAGGCATCGGATGCCACTTTGCTAGAAGCTTCCTGCTGTCATATTCAATAGTACAATTGTGCTGTATTAGACAGCTAAATAGCTTCCGCCCATCACGACTCCACCCCCATCCCATAATTTACTCTCAGTTCCACCTGCAGTCTGCAGCACACTCTTTGTTCTTCTCGTCTGAATCATGACCCTTTCTCCTGAGTGTTGTTTTTAACAAAATCTCAATCATCCAATTTAAGCAATAAAGACTGGGGAGCCAGATGCTGGGGTGAAAGTCGGCTAGGTCAGAGAGAGGCAGGAAAAGCACCCTGCTGGCCTTGCTCCTCAGCAACATCCATGCCAGAAGGAATGCCCCTTCTCCCACGCTGTCTCAAAAACCTCTTTCAAGCTGAACGTCCCTCCCTCCTATTTCCTGTGTTACTTTACCCACCTCCTGACTTTCTCTTCCTCTCCCTATTTTTTTAGTTATCCCATGTTCACTTCCTGACACCTGACTGCTTGCTCCACCTCTTGCCCTATGGCTGACGTTATTAAATTCTGTTTACAATATTCAAGCAGAAATCTCTGAGATTAAAGGTGTCCTAAGGCTGAGCCACATCACAGCTAAAAACAAGTTTTTCCAGTAAATAACACAATCTCAGGGTTCATGGTGTGACCAAATATCCTGTAACACCTGAGCATGCTTCTTTTATCTTTTATTATTTATTTTAGCCTTGACTGTCCTGGACTCGTTTTGTAGACCAGGCTGGCCTCGAACTCACAGCGATCCACCTGCCTCTGCCTCCCAAGTGCTGGGGTTAAAGGCGAGCGCCACCATGCCTGTCTGCAGCAGGAAATCTAAACTGTGTCTTGGTGTCAGCACAAATCCAGCTCATTTAAAGCCCCCCGCCCATGGGCCCAGGTTAGTTGGCTCTGTTGGTCTCCTTGTGGAATTCCTGTCCCTTCCAGGTCCTTCTATCCTTCCCCCAACTCTTGCACAAGACTTCCTGCTTTCCGCTCGGTGTTTGGTTGTGAGTCTCCGCATCTGTTTGAAACCGCTGCTGGGTGGAGTGTCTCAGGGGCCTCGTGGACATTGAAGCACCAACCAAGGACCATGCATAGCCTAGACCTTGGCCCGCTACACAGATGTAGCAGACAGGCAGCTCAGCCTTCATGTGGGTCCCCCCACTAAGGAGAGCAGGACCTGTCTCTGACATGGAGTCTGTTGCCTGCTTTTCCATCACTTCCCAGTCCTGGGGCTGCCTCGCCAGGCCACATGGGAAGAGGATGCAGGCAGTCCTGACATGACTTGATGTGCTGGGGGTGGGTTGGTTTGGGAAGGGTGGCTCCCCTTTTCTGAGAAGTAGGAGAGAGGGGATAGGGGGAAAAGGGAGAGAGGGTGGGGCCAGAAGGAGAGGAGGGAGTGGGTTAAAATGTAAAGTTAATTAATTAAAAAGAAGCACTAAAAGTTCTTCACTGCCCTGTCCTCTGGCAGGGCTAGTCTTTATTATGGAAATACACTTCTTTTTTATATTACTATCATCTAGGTTTTTGTTTTTCTTTTTCAAACACATCCAGGATCTTAAAGACATTCCACACTCTATTAATACGCTCCAAGTGTCTGTGAGGTCACTGGAGCTTCCCCATGGCTCTTCTGTTCTCCTCTCAGTATTTGTCACCCTTATATCCATTTGACATTTCTCTTCTGAGCCTGTATTATCTTTCTCTTTTAATTCCAGTCAAGCCCTCTCAGGACACACCTGCCTTTTGGCTCTTGCTATCTGAGATGTCAGCCCGAACTCACAATAGTCTGGAGCCTGTCAAAGGTGGCTCAGCGTTTTGTGCTATAAGCATCCTGTCAAAGGGACTCTACAGAGTTCAGCAGATCTGCAAAGTCCCACTGCCTTTCACTCTTTCAATTCAGTCCCTTTCATAACACAGAGGAACCTTTTATGTTTAAGAAGTTGAATTTGCAAATCTGTGCACACAGTCAAGGTTATCCCTGGCCCTGATCTTTTTTTTTTTTTTTTTTTTTTTTTTTGTACTTATAATCCATCACTGCTTGGTCTTTCATCCCAAGGAGAGACTTATAATTTAGAAATCATAGGGGCATCTTTACATAGTCAATTGCTCTGATGGAAGTGTGTTGTGGATGGACAGTCATTTCTTATCTCTGGGCACAGACA
The DNA here is from genome assembly GCF_964271855.1 of Acomys minous. Taxonomy (NCBI): domain Eukaryota; kingdom Metazoa; phylum Chordata; class Mammalia; order Rodentia; family Muridae; genus Acomys; species Acomys minous. The sequence continues at coordinate 61,558,992 of NC_140500.1, forward strand.
AATCCTCTCCATAAGTAACACTGTGCTCCGCATTTCCTCCTTTTCATACATCTATTTGTCTTGCTTGCATTATCTTTACAAGAAGACCACAACTTTCAATGGTATTTAAATATATATAAGGAAGACTTTGCCATAGATGAACGTCCTATATGCTTGTAATAAAACCAGAAGGCAAGTGAGAATAACTTTTATTTTTTTTAATTTGGAGGAATTTTTTAACCTAAAATTTTTTTAGAATTTCATCTATCAATGCTATATTTACATTGTTTCCATCTCTTTTTCTCTCCCTTCAAGTCCTCTATTGATTTGTTCTTCTTTCATTATTATTTTACACACACACACACACACAGACACACACACACACACACACACACACACACACACACACACACACACACACCTGAGCCCACTCAGTGTTGTTCAAAATCACATATGTTTAGGGCTGACCACTTGCAATTGGATAACCTATCAAGGGGGTCATCCTTGAGGATGGCTGGTTCTTCCCTGTCAGCAGCCTTCACTTGCCTGTAGCTCCTCATCTAGGAGTGGGCCCTGTGGGATTTTTCTACCCACATGGGCACGCCAGCTGGTGTTTAAAGTTTATTGAAGAGATTTGACTTTTCTAAAGCCACGAGTAGGTAAAGCTTGTGTGTTGTTCTAAATTACACGGAGCTGGGGGGGGGGGGGTGTAGCCCAGGGGTAGGCTAACATATTTGAAATCTTGGCTTTGATCCCTAACACAGGGGGAACAATTTACATAACGCCTTACTTACTTATTGAAGAAGGCCACTCCCACACTGGTCACATATGAAATTATTCAGTCTTCCCAATGTTAATGGAAGGTGCTGAGTGACAAGACTTAATTCACTGTAGGATGGGTAAAATAAAATAAAACGCATGAGACAGTGACACAGCTCAGTAGTAAAGGCGCTGAGCCGAACGATCTGAGCTCAGTCCCCCATCACCGCTGGGAGCAAACCTGGGCACCTATTTTCTAGAAGGTGAACCTACTGTCACCTCTTTTGTAAATGGTGTGGTTACAGTGCTTGCCTACCATGCATGAGGTCAATCCCCAGCATTCCATAAACCAAGCATGGTAGTGCTCAGGAGATAAAGGCAGGAGGATCACAAGTTCAAGGTCATCTTAGGCCATATAGTGAGTTTGAGGCTCTTCTGAAATATAAGAGGTCCAGTTTCAAAAGAGAGTGGGTTTTTTTTTAATTAAAGTATTAATTTAGACTAGTAGGAGCTTTCCACTTAAATGGGCAAATTGAAGGAGTCTGTTCTTCTGCTTCTTCCCTGGCTTTTGAAAAATTGAAATTGAAAGCAAGATGGCCACTAGGGCTTCACCAGGGGCTCAGACGGCAGCTCCTAGCCAGGCCCTCTGGGAGAAGAGGGGCCGCCCTAGAGGGGTCAAACTGCAGGTGAAGTGGGAAAGTCTCAGTACTTACAGATGTTAGGGATTGGGGAATACATAGCCAAGAAGATGAAAGAAGGAAGAGGAGAGACAGACAGACAGACAGACAGACAGACAGACAGACAGACAGACCCTCTATAGACCAATACTGTTCTTGAACTCATGGTGCATTCCACACAAGTTTCACAGAGGTAGATTTTTAAAAGTTAATATATGCATATGTGTATGTGTGCACATGCGCACCCACAGAAGACAGAACAGAGCATTGGATCCCCTAGAGCTGCACTAACCAGTGGTTCCAAAGATACCTGGTGTGGGTTCTGAGACCCGAATTCAGATCCTCCAGAAAAACAGCAAGAGCTCTGAATGGGCCATCTCTCCAGCCCCTCAGACAGTGGAGGGGAGGAAATAATTGGTGGGTTGACAGCAGGCAGGCATCGCTTCCAGGATATTTTTCTGGGGCTGACAGGTGTCACTTGAAGTTTGTCTATATGATCCATTAAAGGAAGGGGGCTGAAAGCAAGGAGCCTGGCCCGCTAGACAGTGGGTTTATTAGCTCAGAGAACCAGCTAGAGCCATGCGGGTGAAGCCGGGAACTCAAGGCTGTGTCAAGGGTGGCTGAGGCTGCACTGGGCATGGAAAGTTACACTTGTAATTAAAAATGGATTCTGAGGCAGTGCACAATAAGAAATTATCCACGCTAATTGCATCCTTCTTTCTGAAGAATGCCTCCCTGAATTCTCTTAGCGTGGCCAGGCTCATGGTGAAATCTATTCTTATGTGTCTGAAAATGTCTTTTCAGCATTGACTTTTAAGCATTGTTTTCACTGTGCCTGGGTCCCCAAATCAATCATCTTCACTTTCTGTCATTTGACGGGTCACACAGTGGTTTGGTGTCTTTTGATGCTGAGAAATCAGTCACTTCTCTAACCCTTGGTCTTTGGGGGTCACTCTCTGACTTCACATGTTTTTTTCACACCTCTGAGCTGTCGTCAACTGAACTGTCTACACTGTTATTCTTCATGACCTTGTGGATTAGTAACTATACGGACTTAATTCTGGAAATTTCTCATCTGCTATCATTTTTTTCAAAGATCTGCTCTTCTTGTGGACTTTTCTCTATTGTTGTTTTGTCTGCTTCTGTAATTCAAATACACATATTGGTAAATCCACCAAGAGTATCAGCTATGTCTCTTATTACTTATGATTATCACCCTACTGTTTTCATTGCCCAATTTTGTATGGTTTCTAACCCATATTCCATGTTACCAATTTTCTCTTTGGCTATGTCTGATGCCTTTTAAATCTCTCCACTGAATTCTATTTTAATTAAGCAACTAATTATTTTTGTGCACACACACACACACACACACACACGTTAATGTGTGCATGTGACCATGTGAGTATGTGTGGAGGCCAGGGGAGGATATCAACTGTCCCATTCTGCAACTCTCCACTTTATTCCCTCACGACAGGGTCTCTCATTGAGCTAGAGCTAGGCTAATGGCCAGCAAGCCCCGAAGATCTTCCTGTCTCTGTTCCTTCCCCCTCCCAAGCATAGAGCTAACAGGCAGACATGTGGTCAATTCTTTGCACAGAAAATGTTCTTACCCACTGAGCTATCTATCTCTCCAGCCCCCATCACTGAATTCTTCATTTCATTTTTTTATAGTTTTCATTTTAAAATTTTCTTATTTCTCCCTTGTAAAACTCTGGAGGTTTTAATTGATATTTGCAAATTCTCTATTCAAATTTTAATGCTGGCCATTAGCACGGCTGTGGTTTATTTATACCTTGACTTAATTTTATTTCCCAGCTTTACTTTCTGTGACCCTTCTGAGTATTCATTTTATATTCCTTGCTACTTTTCAGGAAATTGTGCTTCTTTGTTTTAAACATTTTTATTACATTAACTTGGGAGGGAGACTACTATGGGGCACATGCAAAAATCAGAGGCCAACTTGTGGAATTCAATTGCCTCCTTTAACCATTTTGAGGGGTCAGGGGATTAAAGTTAGGTCATCAGGTTTGGCAGCAAACACTTGTTTCTGCTAAGCCATTTCACCAGCCCTGAGAGGGACGCACTTCTAAATCTCCAGATGACTCACTGGTGCCCAGGAAGGCAGTAATTTTTAACATATGCCACTCCCAGCAATCTCAATTAGTTATATTCTCTTTTAACTATCATATCTGGTATGAAATAATAACTCCTATCCCCAGTCTTATCTTGTTTGTGATTTTTTTTTCCTGAAAGTTGTTATTCTACAAGGATATAGAGCTAATAGAGAGAGTTGTTGGGAGGCAGAAAAGCCCTCAATAAATGTTAGCAAAATGGCAGAAGAGGTGCTTGCCATCCATAAAACCCATCAATTTGCACTAGACGTGCACACAGATACCTCCTAAGAGCTAGGGAAAGCAGGTGATAGATTACAGTCTTTGGATGCAGAAAAATTAAGAAAAGATGTGTTGAAGATGGTAAGAAAGTTAGCTTCCCATTGCCCTCTGGTCCCAGACAGCACATCCTGGATAAACAGTCCCGTAACACACACAAACTGTGTACCGGAAGGGAATTAATACCAGAGTTTGCCTTGGACCCCAATACCAACCCTGCACCAGAAAAATTCAACACCAGGGACTATCCCAGGGCCTCAACTCTAAGCTGGTGCCCAGAGACAGAGTCTCTAGGCCTGATGGTGGTGTCCCATGTCCCCATGTGGACTTTGTCTCTGGATATGCTCTGGATATGCACCAGGCCAACCCCAGCATTACCATTGGATGGCTCACAACCACCTATATATAACTTTAGCTCCAGGAGACCTGATGCTTTCTCTCTGGCCTTCACATGCACATGTACGCACCCTACCACATACATACATAATTAAAAACAAAAATCATCTTTTCAGTATAAAGATGTAGGAGAATGAAGAGTTATTTGAAAAAAATGTGTCAGGTGATTCCATCATTGCGTGAGCATTTGGTTCTTATACAAGCCAGGATGATGTATGCTCACAGAGGCTATGGCCTCAAGCTGTGAGCTAAAATAAACCCATGCTTCCTTAAGCTGCTTTTGTCAGGTTATTTTGTCGTAGGAATTAGAAAATTAACCAATATAAGAAGGGTGGTACGATTTTGGAAAGATGGCACTCAAACTGTCACAGGTGAAGAGGAACATGTTCTTAACCCTTGAGGCATCTTCTTAGCCCTGTACTCCCAGAAGTAACTTCTGTTTATTACTTATTTTTCTATTGCTGTGATAAAACACCATGACCAAAGCAATTCATGGAAGAAATGGTTGATTTGGTTTATGGTTCCAAAGTAATAAGAGTCTCTCCTGACCAGGAGCTATGATAGCAGACAGCTTCCTCTCTGTATCTCTTATGTCTTTTTTTTTTTAACTTCATTTTTAAATTTAAAAAAATTTACATATACATTTATATTATTACACATATATACAATAAACTACTTATAACAAGAAGAACCATGACACAATCAAGAATTATATAAACGTTACATTCTTAGTGTTTTAGCTATTTGTATTTGACAGCCTTGAAGAAAACATCTTTCCTATTTTGTTGCGTCTGAAATTCTGAGTGTAAATCCGTTTCTATCACCTCTTGTCACTATCAACTTAAAACATCTATCTAGACCTAAAAAAAATCTTAACCCCTAAACAACTAAATTTCACTGTAAAACTAAGCCACCTGGTCTTCAACTCCATCAGAGATTTGAGAAGGGATAAACTTGATTACCTGAGTATGCTGGGAGTGCAGGTTAGTAGCTTCCCAAATAAGAAGACGACAGAGACAGTTTGCTACCTGAACAGTCACCTGAAACTCTCTATTATGTTGGAGCATCTTCTTCAGCCTTCTGGCCCAATATATCCGACAGACATATTTGTGAGGCAGGAACTGTTGAGGACTTGCTTACCCTGTCTTGGCAGAGTTTGGCTGTTGACTCTGCCTGCATCCAAGCTTGCCCATTTTTAGGCAGAATTCTGCCCATGGTAGAGATGAGGATGTTTCCCTGAGTGGCTTGTATGCCTCTTTTACCTCTGCTTTATATCTGGTTGGCTCACATCTTCACTCCAGCTTTTGATACGTGGCATTCAGAATCTGCAAGGACAGCCAAAGTATTCACCAAAGACGGGGCCGAAATTACTTGAGAAACTAATTCTGAGGTGAATTATAGATGGCCCCTTGGTGTTAAGATCATAGGCCCCTCTAGCTCTCTTGTTCCCCCCCTCTCAGAAGTCAGTCTGTTCCCTAGAAGAAATTGGCGGGCCCTGGCTGTGACAGTTAGAGCACACAGCTCTCGACAAGAAGAGCAAGCCCAGCCCCTCCTCCTCCTCCTTGCAACTGCAAGATAAAACTGTGGTCCTGCCTAGTGCCTGCCTCCGGGTTCCCAGGCACACAGGCTAAGTCATGTGATGTATAACTTCATGCCACCCACTGGAAATCTACAAAAGCCGGAGCCCTCCTTTATTCAGGGATTTGACCCCATGTTCAGACCCCTGTGTTATCTTTTCCATCTAACGGTGAGTAAAAAAGTCAGCACCGGTCTCTTCCCTCAGTTGTGCTCCAGCAGAGGATGCGTGTAAGTGGCATAAATATGACAGGAGCGATTGGCCACTTCTCTTGGCAGAATGTCACAACGCACGATGATTCTTCCTTACAAACACACATAGCATAGGAGAGGAGTTTTTGAAAGGGACAAGAAATAAAGCTGATTTGAGGCTGAAAAGAAATAGCTCTCACCAGGGTTCCATATACCACCTGAATTTTTAAAAAGGAAAAAAAAAAAACAACTCTCACGAGTTCTGACTAATTTATGCAATTATAATATTCTACATTCTAAATGAAATTTCACGGCCCTTCATCCAAGAGAAACAACCCTTGGTCTAATTTTAATCTCCAGTCCCCTAAATAACATAAAATCCAATTCACAGAGTCACATTATTACCCGGAGAATCGATAATTTTTTTTTTCAATAAATGAGTTTAACAAAAAAAGATTTCATTTACTCCCCAAGTTTACGAGGGTAATTCTTACTTGTTTCCTGCCACTGTTACCAAACTTGTATCAGGCTAAGTGTCTGAATAATATCACTAAACACTTCCTAATGATTGATCTGTGTAATAAAAAAAAAATCCTGTATACACCATTCCTTGGAAGAAATTAAAGAGCCTTACTGGCATTAGTCAAAGTCCCTTGACTTGTGAAATGCTCTGAGCAGTCAGCTCTGGGCCCCTACAAGAGCTGTATAAACCCCACATGCCGCAAAGAAGGGTGGGTTTTTCATCAAATCATCTCGTCCCTCCTTTGCCACTGTACTGGTCTCATTAGCTCTGCCTGTCCATCCAGCTCAGGCCCTTCTAACTCCCCTCCTCTCCCTGGCTTCCCTTTTCTCCACCTCATTGGCTAGCATGTGTAGTGGATGTACACATGGTCTTGTTTTGATCCCAAATGTGGGATATATGGTGGATGTAAACATGTTTTTGTTTTGTTTTGTTTGAGGTGGGGAACAGACATGTGAGAGAATAGGTGATGTTTATCCACCAGAAGATGAAACCCTTCGTGCAGGGGGCTTGGTTGTTGCCAGCTGAAACAGATCGTAGTACAAACTCTGAGAGGATATATATATATATATATATATATATATATATATATATATATATATATATATATATAATATATGGAGGCGGGGGCTTTTTGGGTCTTAGTATTGTTTGGCTGTTCATCGCTCCACTTCAAGGCGCTCCTAGAGAGAACCATGGCAGAGAACGCTTTGGGGCTCTGGGTTCTGGCTACTGTTCCAGGTCCCAGCAAGAACTTTGGCAGAATTGCTGGTCTGCTGAAATCTTGTCAACTACGCCAAGGAAATCGCTCCCAGTAACTGAGTCCAAAAAAGTCTACTTCTCCTGTTCCCATTAACCTCTTTTTTCTCCTATTTAGGGTAGATGCGTGGAAGGGAGGTATAAGCATTAAAGAACCTCAAATAAAGTAGGGTTGGAAAAGGTCGGAGCCTACAAGCGTATTTGTAGTGTGGTTGTTACAACACGGCTTTCTCTTCTGAGAAGAGCATGGCCACCATCTTGTGGTGGAGACTGCCTTGACCTAGTAGCTACGGCAACAGGTCAGGTCTAGTAGAGCAATACAGAGGGAGCTAGGTTGGTATGGTAATAGAAGCAGAGCTATTGACCCTCCGTGGTATGGAAGGAGGGAGGAGGGGGGGTCTCTGGCCCCTCACTTGGCATTGCAGCCACTATTCTCTTACCTACGCCCCCCACCACCACCCAGATGCAAGTGGTAGTCAGAGAAGCATGGGGATACAGGAAGTAGGAGGTTAATTCAAAGGGGGACTCCACGATGCAGAAGAAGCAGACTATGGAGAAGCCTGGTGACCAAGTGTCCCCTTCAAAAACACGTCCCTCACGACCTACTTCCTCCAACTGGCCTCCATATTTGAACATTTCCAGAAATTTCCTAAATGGCACCACCGCCATTAGATGCATTAAACACAATGAGTCCGTGGGTAGGATATTTCATACGCAGACCGTAACATCCCTGTGTTGACTAGCTTCAGCTACTTCCTTGACACAACCCAGGATCACGTGAGAAGGGTCTCAGTTGAGGTGCTGGTCCTATCTAGATCAGGTTGGCTGGTAGGTGTGTGTACGGGTGGGAGAGAGGCTGTCTTTGATTGTTACCTGAGGTGAGAAGATGATTGCAGGCAGCACTACGTCAGGCTGGGTCTGCTCTGCTTAAGACTGAGGGAACCCTGCTGAGGATAAGCAAGCCAGCACTCCAGCGTTTGTTCCTCTCTGCCTTTGACTGTGGATGCGATGGGCCTGGCTGCTCAAGTCCCTGCACTGGCGTCTCTGAAACCCCGGAAGGTGACTTGGAATTATAACCCAAAGGAACATTTTCCTTCCCCCCCCCCCCCCAGTTGCTTTTGGTGAGGGAATTTTATCACAGCAGCAGAAAGAAACTGCAAGAATTCTTAAAGGTAGCTTAAGAAGAGTCTCCACCATCCCATGCTTTGTGGCTTTTTGAAGGCATTTAAAAAAAAATGTCAGATTTTTCTGGGAGGTCTTCTGGTAGGACTTTTCTGGGTGAGTTTGTGATATGCCCACTATAAACTGCACTTGAGTTTTTTTTGGTCAGATATCCATCCTATTTAATAGCTGTGAGAGTGCTTGGGGCTCCCGAGGACACTGCAGGGCACAAGGTAATAGATGGCAGAACTAACGTCTTCTGTCATTTCCTACTTGACATAGCAGCCCATGGCTGTGGAAGAAAAGTGGATGCAATTTTCAGTCTCTCTCTCTCTCTCTCTCTCTCTCTCTCTCTCTCTCTCTCTCTCTCTCTCTCTCCCTCCCTCCCTCCCTCCCTCTGCTGAACATTAACCAAATGAAACAATCTCCAAGCAGAAATAAGATAGTAAGCTACAGAACCCCAATATTGGGAAGATAAACACATTTAACTTATTTGACTTGAATAATTGCCCTGTGTTACTAAGAGCAAACAGTCATTTCTCCTCCTGGCAGATATGAAGTCTTGGTATTTCAGGGCTTAATTGAGGGTTTTTCCCTCTTATAGAAATTTACTGCTCTTAGGAATGTATCAAACTAGTCAATGGTTCAGCAATGTCTGAGTGGCTCTCATTATTGTAAAAATGTATCATCTCATGTTGGATTTGGGGAGGCCAAATCTTTCAGATAATCAGCTGCTCTGTTTTGTTTTGTTTTGTTCTGTTTTTGCTTCATTCATCATGGAATACAAAGTTGTAAGACCCCAGGAGATTTTTCAAGAGAACTAAATGTTCCTGCTGCTGCTGATAAAATGGCAAGCCAGAAGAGTCACGTGAGTCACCTTGCTCACAGAGCCCAGTGTCGATGCTAAGAGGACATGGATTTTGTGTACATCTTTGGAAATCTACCACCAGCTCAATGAGGTTGGCCCGTGAGACTCAGCTGGTTTTGTCTCTAGTCTTTCCTTTGAGCCATTTCTAGGCAGGGGAGCTGGCTCTGTTGGCCAAGTGTTTGCCCTGCATGTACAGAATCCTGTGTCCTGCCATAGCATGACGCTGTACATACTTGTAATTTGGTACTGAAGAAGCAGAGGTGGGAATGTCAGACGTTCAAAGGCATCCAGGCACTAGCTAGTGAGTTCAGATCCAGTCTGGAATCAGCTGACCCTGTCTCCAAAGGGGGGAAAAAAATAAATGACACATCCCTATGTTCCCATAAGTTCTATTTAGGTCATTATTTTTAATCAAGAGGCATTAAAATGATAAGATTTAGTTTTTAGATTTTATGTTTCCTCTTTTACTTTTTCATGCAATAAATATGCAAAGGGGGCCACAGAAAATGCTCAGGTCAAGGGCACTTGCTGCTGCAGAGGACTGGAATTTGGTCCTAACACCCACACCGGGCAGCTCACAACTGCCTGTAACTCCAGTCCCAGGACATTTGAATCCCTTTTCTGGCCTCTACAGGCACTTAGGCCCACATGTGCAGACACACACATATAAAAACTAAAATAAATCTTCCAGAAAGAACTGCATGGCCTGGTCACTACACCAGGGTGGCAGGATAGACCCTGCCAAAATGATCACATTAACTGCTATGGGCTTCATGGCTTCTCCTTGGAGAAAAGGGGAGATTTGAATTCAGTGGGGCAAATGCTGCAAGAAAAGCATGTTTCTTGGTATCCTGAGACTTCTCTGCCTTCCTCAGACTGAGGAGCTGTCATGTCTGTGACTTAGAATTCCATTCAAAGTTATACAGCTAAAGCTAGGCAGACTGGCTTAGAGCAACGTATTTTCAGCTGGACAGGGAAGAGCTTCAACACAGATTCATAACCCTTGGTTTTCTGAGTCTGGAGCCTCTTATGTGCTATTCTTGTCCCATAATTGATGTACTTCTCAAAAAACAAAAAATGACGCCTTCAAGCTTAAATTGTCATAGAGACCTTTCTTTTAAAACTATCTTGTATGCTTTATGATGAAACATACAAGTTTATTAAAAACAGCCAAAAGGCGGGCTGGAGAGATGGCTCAGCAGTGAAGACCACTCACTGCTCTTGCAGAGGGGTCCAAGCTCTGTTCCCAGCACCCCTGCTGGTGACTCACAATAGTCACTCCAACTCTGGGGGATCTGACACACTCTTCTGGTCTCTGTACTCACTAATGCACCCACACATACACACACAAAGATGCACACTCACACATGATTTAAAAAGTAAGTAAAATAAATCTTTTTTAGAAGAGCAAAATAATTCAGTTGGGGAATGCTTGAGCCAGAATACTAGCCCCGCCCACTTCCATCAAAAGAAGAAGGTGCCACTCGCTAATCAAATGCATGTGACTCTGATCTTGTGAGACTCTGATTGGGAGAGTCTATTGCAGGAAGTGACCGAAGGAGAGGCAGAGATGCAAACGCAAGAGATCCGCTGCGAGAGGGTCCACCTGCACGCAGGGGAGAGGCAACCTCGAGTGAGCAGAGGACTGAGTTCTTACACTTTTCTTAAAACCAGATTTGTAACAATCCTATTGGCTACTTAGCATGACCTTTAATTCTATTGGGTAGTTCTATAACTATGCCTCTGACCTTTAATTTTATTGGGTAGTTCTAAAACTATCAGGCCAGAGGTGGTGTTCAGAGTCGGAGGGTTTCTTGTTGTTTTGACTGTCTCTGGGTGGGGGCGAGTCGGGTAAGTTCCTGTTTGTGTGGGCTTGAACTGCAGGGTGGAATTCCTCAGGACCTGTCCCCTTTTGGACCCTGCTTCAAAAGGGGGGGTTAGGCTGGATCTCTCAATCTCCCACTCACCTTGGGTATCTGAGTTGACTACAAAATATTTTTCCATTAGGATGTCTCAATGCACAAAATATAAATTTGTCTACTATAAGAATATATGAAAATCTGAAAACTTGCTGAAAAAACATAAACAGCTTTCGGTATGCATTCTGGAGTGGGGGAAACGTGTCTACGAATAAATACATAACCTTGTCAACGTGATTTCGGAAGCATCTATCTTAATGGTGACACATTGGAAGCACCTGTCAAAATCAGGAGCAAGAAAACGATAAGCCTCAGCATTTTTACCAAGTTGTAAAATGCAGCTGTAATACACTGTGGCTAATTCCATAAGACATGAAGAAAAGCCAACATATAAATTCAACTAAAATGCTGAGATGTAACTGCATTCATCACTAAATAGTAAATTACATAGTAACTGAAAATGGTAAGCTGCCTAAGGACAAAAATATGGTCTGTTTCATCAAAGAATACCAGTACCTCATAAGACACGTTTTCTGAGCAAATATCAAGCCAATATCTGTTGGCTGGATGGAAGGGGATGCCAAAGTGTACCCGAGTGAGGTTATCAACAATTCCACCCCAAAGCAACTAAAAACTTGGACAAAACCAACAATCTCCATGCTGTTGGAATCTTCCAGAAACCTATGCCAGTTCCACAGTATGTATACAGGTCTAATAGCAGCCAATCTTTGGGACAGTTCCCACGCTCCCTCCAAGCTTGTTTCATGTGGACAGTCTGGTTCTACTGGGTGTGTTAGTAATTCCTTCTTGCCGAGACAAAACACTTGACTAAATCAACGGAAGAAAGCTTTCTATCGCTAGCTCGTGGTTTCAGAGCTTGGTCAGCTGTCTCCATTGAGCCTGAGCAAAACAGAAAGATCCTGGTGGAGAAAGGTTGTGGTGTTGTGGGGGAGATGGAGCTTACATGTCTTCTCTCCTCAGACAGGGAGACAGCAGCAGACCGAAGCAGAGACAGCGCTGATGCCCAGCTTGGTGGACCAGTTGAGTTTGGTTGCGATTATTACGGGAATGTGAAGGAGGGGGTTACTTTCTCCTGAAAAGATTCAAATACAGCGTTACCACCAAAGCCCACCCCAGCATGGGTAACAGACCCTTCACAAAAGCTGCAAATCTAGAGCCTTCTGTACAGCCTGCAAGCAGCAGCTCACCATGTTGGAGAGCATCCTTTCTGAGTGACTCAGGTCTGATTACTTCCAGGCAGCTCGGCTAGTTTCTGCTTCTTTTGGGCAGTTTGTCCAGTCTCAGGATCTTCTGTGCAGCTTGACTTGTTTGAGAGTGACTCCGGGAGCATTCGTTGCTTATTCTGGGAGGGAGAAGCCTAGTAAATCTGGTCAGTTTCAGAGACTTCCTGAGGCTATTTTGAGTTCTTTTATCTTTTGCTGTAAGGAGTTTTCCTGGCAGGTGGAATGCTTTAATTTTGGAGGAAGTTGCTCTACAGCAAAATCTGCAATCCTCATGGCAACCAGGGTGCCAGAGGTCTGGGAACAGGCTATGTTCTTCAAATGCAGGCCCTCGGTGACCTGCTTCTTCCCTACAATGCCTCACCTTGTAATAGCCCACTCCACTATGAACTCGGCAATAGGAAAATTAATCCCTTAATAGTGCTACCAGCCAGGGACCAAGCCTTCAACAGCTGAAGAGACATTTCATATCCCAACCATAAACGCTGGGCACACTTAATTTGCAGGTGGCCATGACCATGTGTCATGGTGGATGGAAGTAGCCATCTCAGTAGGGGACTAGCAGAGAGGGCCCTTGTCTCACCCAAGTGATTCTGTAGTTAAATTTAGAAACGTATCAGGGACTTGGGTGATAGCTCACTTGGTAAGTTCACTTTGCTCTGTGGTGGTCTCTCTGGGGTGAGAAGATGTGTATGTTGCGTCTCACCAGGAAAAGTCTTATCATGCAAGGACATGGATTTGATCCCCATATCCCATGGTAAAAAAAAAATCCCCAACATGATGCTATGTGTTTTCAGTCCTAGTGCCAGACAGGTGGAGACAGGTGGGTCCATAAAGCATACTGCTCAGGCAACCTAGGTAAGTTAGCAAGCCACAAGGCAGTGAAAGGTGCTGCCTCAGAACAAACCAATCAACAAAAAATGAAGGACAAATCTCCTGAGGAATGACATATCTAGTCTCCACATACGTGTGCACACATGTCCACAAGTACCCATGTCATATGAACAAACATACACACAGACAGCCAGGTGGAGAGAGAAGACACACACACACACACACACACACACACACACACACACACACACACACACACGGCAGAATGAGCTGAGACCAGAGAGATCTCATGTCCTCCACACACTTCTAGACAGTGATGAGGCTATACATGGGCAGGAGAGACAAGAAGAGCCTTGGTATGGCATCCGTCTAGGGAGCAGTCTCAGCCTCCAGTCATCCGAGTGAGTACGCTGCAGTCAATACTTTCCTCACACTGCCAACAGCCATATTTGGACCAGGGCAATGTTGTGTTGATTCCCCTAATCCTTGCCCAGAGAAAACTTTGCCATTTTCATGGGCCTAAGGCACTGGTACCCCTGACGCAGCCGAGTCCCAGCCAACAACGCTCATTCACTCAAGACTTCATCCCCCTTCACTGCTCCCCATCATTTCATTTCAGGTTGTGATGCCTTTGAACAACTGACTTACTCACATTATTCATGCGAGAGTCAGAAGCAGAGACAGCAAGCCAAGGGAGTGGTAACATGAGCCAGCAAAGCCACTTTGCTCCCTCCAGTCACATGCCTGCTCAGGGGCACGGTCACAGCCATGAGTATGGGCGTCTTACAGGCACACACTTGGAGTTCACAAGAGAAACAAGTGGGCTCAGGCCCTGCTTTCCACATCCCGAGGACGGCTTCTGGGGAAAGGCTTACTCCAGAGGCTGTTAGCATCGTAAATCTGGTAAGGGGAGCTTTCAAGAGGGCTAAAGGGTTTCTGTGTGGGAAAAAAAAAAACAGTTTCAGTTCTATGGCTGTACTGCCAATTATTTTCTCATGCTATAGAGTTTTCTTTCAGCACTTAAAGATGTCATTGCATTATCCTCTACTTGGCAGCTCGCCAGGACTTTCCAACGATGGGTCCTGCCCTGTAGCTGTTTCCTGCATGTAGTGTTTCCTGTATCCTTTGTAAGAGCCTTGGTCCACAGGAAGCGCCCACCATAGCTGTAAGTCAAAGCCGCCACTCAGCTGCTGGCAAAAAGTATCCTTCCGTGTCTAATATCACAGGTCTTCTGTCCTGAGATTAATGTTCAGAATTTCTCTAGATATTTTTATGTATTGTTAGAGAGTTCGTTCCTCCTTCCAACTCCCACAGCATGTTCCCCTCCCAGCTTCATGGCTCCTTAAAAACCAAACCAAACCGAACCACTGAGTCCCGTCAGTGCTACCCCATATGTACATGGTATGAGTCAACACTGGAGCTTGGTCACGCCCCCAAAGAAGAGCGATTCTCCCTTCCCCATCAGCTGTTAGTTCCCAACAACTGTCATTAGGAGTGAGATCCTACACATGTTGGAATTTTGGCTGGCTTGACCTTGTGCAGGTAACCGAGCCATGTGAGCCCATGGATGCAGTGACCCTGGCATGTTCAGAAGACAGCACTTGACAGCATCCCTCCCCATCCTCTGGCTCTTACCTTCTTTGCATTTCCTTAATAGTCTTTGAATGGGGCTAAGTAGCATTCAAACACTTGGCCAGTCCCAGACTCTGCATCTTGGTGAAATTATCTTTATATTTGCATTCCTGGCTTATATGATCCTTCACCCACATTCTATTGCTTGCTTGCTTTAAACTTTTTTTAATAATCTTTTTTGAGATTACAATTACTTCATTTCTCCTCTTTCCTCTCTTCAGCCCCTCTTATGTACCCTCTTGCTCTCTCTCAGTTTCATGGCTGCTTTTTTTTTATTGTTGTTGGTGGTGCTGATGTTGATGCTGATGCTGATGCTGTGTGTATATGTGTATTCCTAGACATATAAATGTAAGTAACCTGTTCAGTCTGCATAGTATTACTTCTATATATGTTTTCAGGGTTGATCACTTGGTATTGGATAACCAATTATTCCCCCAATCTCAACATGCCTTACTCGCCTGTTGTTCTCTGTCCAGGGTTGTGGCCCTATGAGATTCCCCCTGTCCATAAAGGGTTACCTTTTTTCAGGTCTTGTAGGCTCAATTTTCTTAACCAATATATTTTATTAACAACTTAGTGACCAAGCATACGCCACTTATAACCCAACTAACCAAAACAATAGGAAATAAGGATTAATGGACACAATAACAAAACCTAAAGGATATCAGTTCCAAGGAACGATTCTCCAGGCATGAGCCACAGAATTTCTTCTGCTGGACCCTGGGGTAACCAGAACCCAGAACCTCAGCAGGAGCCGGAGCCCCAAAGCCTTCCCTTGAGCAGTTTTCTCTAGGAGCGTCTTGAAGTGCAGCGATGAACAGCCAAATCTATCTCAAGTCTCCAAAAAGCCCCGCCTCCAGTTCTGGGCTCATTTATATATCTCCTCCCAGAGTCTGTTCACAGGATCTTTTCAGCTGGCAACAATTAAGCTCCTGCACGAGGTGGTTGCTTTTCTTGTGAATCAACCTCACCTGTTCTCTCACGAAACCATTCCAATCCCACACTTGTGATCCTTAAAACCAGGTTTATCTCTCCTTCAAGGTCTTGTTTAGGTAGCCAGGTTAGTGAGACTTTTCTGCCGTTACTAGGAGGCACAACCACACCCCCAGTGCTCTGTTCTTTGGGCCTTTCAATCTTTCTGAATTTTCTTCTGCAAAGACCCTGAGGCCTTAGGTACAGGAATTGTGTTGTAGACAAATCATTGGGATTCGGCTCCACAACTCTGCCTGTTGACTGGCTGTGGTCTTCTGTAATGTAATGGTCTCCATCTGTTGCAAAGAGCAGTCTCCATGATGAAGTGTGAAGAGTGTACTTATCCTGGACTGTAAGGATGAATATTTACAGTGCGGCTAGAGATTGTGCTGGTATAGTAAAGTTGAAGTTGTAGGTTCTCCTCTGAGATCCATGACCTCACTAGCCCTGGGTAGTTGGCTAGGTTTTCAGTATCAGGAATGGCTTTTCTCCTGTTGAGTGGTCCTTAAGTCCAATTAGAGAGATGTTGGTTACCGACAAGGTTTGCATGCCACTAATGTACCCTTGGGGTTATCATAATATGCTGGTTGTTATGGTGCATAGGCATCACAGTTGGGGAAGACTGTTGGTTGCGTCCTTGCTTTGGAAACTTGCTTGGTGCCTTCTGGTGTCATGAAAGCTAGTCCTCAGGGAGGGAGGAGGCTTTCAGGTAAGACCAAGCTTGCATCCTCTGGGTCCTGTGTCTAACCTACAACTGTTTTCTTATTTGGATTTATTTATCTTTTTATGCCACAATTTTAGACTTTTTACCTTTCATACTTTCCTAAATCTTGTCTGTATGTTGGAATTACTTTTTTATTTATTTCCCGGGTCAATAGCTCATTACACTTTTATTTAACAATAAAAGATATATTATATATGTATATATATGTATGTATGGTAGAGATAGATAGATAGATAGATAGATAGATAGATAGATAGATAGAAATGATCTATGGATGAATAAAATACACTTAAAATTAAACCCAACATTCTCCTATCACAAAGCACACCTAGCTCATGGATCTCAGTTGCTTATCCCACTGTCCAGGAAAATTAGCAAGAGTTCTTGGAGAAAGGAATGCTAACAAGCCTGGAACTGTCTAAGATGATCTTTAGCATCCTAAAGAGCCAGAAGGAAAGATGCCTTCAAAGAGCACTTGCTGTCCACGTAGAGGATCAGAGTTGGGTTTGCAGCACCCCACATGCAAGCTCACAACCATCTACAATGCCAGTTCCAGTGTATCTGACAACACTGCATGCACGTGGTACACATAAACTATGTCTTTGTCTCTGTCTCATCTCTGTTCCTGCCTCTGTCTCTGTCTGTCTGTCTCTGTCTCCATCTGTCTGTCTGTCTGTCTGTCTGTCTGTCTCTCTCTCTCTCTCTCTCTCTCTCTCTCTCTCTCTCTCTCTCTCTCTCACACACACACACACACACACACACACACACACACACACACACACACCTTACAATGGGTATCTAAGAAGGACACATGTCAACTTAAAGAGCCTCTCCTCAACCCCATAAACACCCAAAACTTTAAAATGTTACAGTATACCCAAAGTATAAAATGAATGTTGCACTCATCAAAATGGTTTATGGAATCTATTAATGAATGGGAAAGAAAAGACTAGTCTATGCAGAAGAACCCTGAGAAGTTCACATCTACACAGCAGCTCCACGGAGGGGACAGTGATTCCAGACGGCTTGGTGCAGGCTGTCTTCCTTTCAGAGAGCTAATCTGGACAGGGAGGAAGAAAGAAGCTTCAGAGCAGAGAGAGCTGACCGTCAAGCTGGAGACCAAAGCCGAATGTCCGGAGTGTCGTGTTCAGCCATACTGCCTGGTGGGAATTTGGAGGCAGCAAACCCGCACTGCCTTGTCGGCCGGTTTGCCCGATTTGCTCAAAGAAAGGTGGTCTAAGAGATGAAGGAGGGGACAGAATAGAAATAGTGACCAACATTAGAGACTCTAAAGATAAGAGGTGGAGGGAGAGGGAGAAAATGCTTGATGATTAGCTAACTGCTTTGGAAGCATTCCTTGCTTCAGTTCATTCTTTTGGGTTGTGTACAAAGCAATAGCCTTCCTTATGACGCTTTCGTATACACGTCACTGGACTTGGCTCACCTCACCCCACCTAAACTCCCTGTCACGCCCACTCTTTATTTCCTCAAACAACTCCTTTTCATTTTGGTATTATCTGCGCATGTGTGCATACATTTCAATCTGGCCTCTGATTATGGGAGACAATGCTATATTTTGATTCCTCCCCCCCCCCACCCCTGTTTTCAATTCTTGTTTTCCTTCCTTCCCTTTAGACCTTTTCCTTAAGCCTCACAACTCCTCTTGTATTTTCATTTATTTCCTTGAACATGCTCTTTTTTTTTTTAAAACAGGTTCAGCTTTTGATTGAGCATGTTAACAAGAGGTTTAGCCAAAAAGACCAAAGCCCATGTCGTCATCAGACTCCTCAGATTCTTCCTTGTTTGCTTCTGCTTTCTTCTCCTCAGCTGGGGCAGTAGCGGTGGCTGGGGCCGGACCTCCTGCTGGTGCAGCTCCGGCCCACCAGCCCCTACACTGCAGATGAGGCTCCCAGTGCTGACATTGGCCAGGGTCTTTGTCAACAAGCCAGGCCAGAAAGGTTCAACATTGACACCGGCTGCTTTAATGAGGGCACTGATCTTATCCTCCATGAGGAGGAGGAGCTCAGAGACAGAGGCCATGTTGTGAACTGCTGGCACAGTGCTAGTCGCTGGATGAAGTGAGGGCCTCACCCAAACACTTAGCCTCCTCGGAAGAACCGAGCACTTTGGCGGCAGCTGAGGAAAAGCCCTTGAACACCTTTTTAAGCTGATGATAAATGAGGCAGTAAGTGGAGGGAGGCTGCACTTAAAGGAAAAGGGGAACTATTTGACGGATTGCGGAGACACTGGAAAGACATCCTCCCAATGGCAGAGACTTCAGAGCAGATAGGCTTGCCCGGCAGGGAAGAGAGGAAGGAGGGATTTCAGGTAATAAACTGAGAATGTAGCTTGTCTGTGTCGCGCAAAGGAGGTCTGACAAACTTGAGGGTTGAACTTAGCTATCGGAAGTTCAGGGTTGACCTTTGAGATGTTTTGCCACGGAGTGACTGACGGTGGCCCAGAATCCAGTGAGTGAGGAGTCACTGGGGCCAGGTGAGGAGAATATGACAATAAATACATGTTTTTCTTCCACTTATCAAGACAAAAAGGGGAATAAAGAGATGGACTGGCAGTTAGATTTCAAAAGAAAACCACTGACATTTTACAAAGTCTCTTTCATTGTGATGTGTTCAAGAATCATCACACACTGTGGCAGGAGCTGACAGGAGATGCAAGTCTGTATTTTATTGGCTAATGAATCCTGGCCCTGCATTGTCAAGGCACAATCAACTGCAAATTACCTATTACTCGTCCAAAGGCAGCAAAACTTAGCACAGAGACTCTGGTGTGTGCATAAATCTACAAAGTCAAAGACCTCTGAACTTCCTATTCAAGTCAAGGGTATTTTTTTAAGGTGAGTATTCAACACGCATCCTTACTCTCCACAATAACCACTTTCATTTATCTGTGTTCTATAATCCACAAAATGGGCTTGTCCGAATAGATGAACACAAGCGTGAAATCAAAAAGAACAAAATAAAAGCTTGAAAATTGCACCCAGGAGTTTAAAACAAACCAGCAATCTAGCTAACGGGCCCAGTGCAGCCTTTTCCAACCTCCCATAAAACATCAGTGAAGACACGGCATGCGTGGGGTGCAGGGGAAGATGAAATTTCATCAACTCTTTAAAAAAAAATATCAATTTATCATAAAGATGACGGAGGAACAGAATGTGGAGGGGTCAGCCCACACGAGCTTCGTTAAACCTGATAGACAATATTGGGGGGGGGAGGGAGGAGAGAGGGAGGGAGCAAAGCATGGCCTCTGTCACCCAGTGGCATTACCCTGGTTGTAGAGTTCTGAGGGGACCTATCAAAAGTCCAAGCTGCTTGTCGGGCTGTCGGGCTGTCGGGCTGTAGGGCTGTCGGGCTGTCGGGCTGTCGGGCTGTCGGGCTGTCGGGCTGTCGGGCTGTCGGGCTGTCGGGCTGTCGGGCTGTCGGGCTGTCGGGCTGTCGGGCTGTCGGGCTGTCGGGCTGTCGGGCTGTCGGGCTGTCGGGCTGTCGGGCTGTCGGGCTGTCGGGCTGTCGGGCTGTCGGGCTGTCGGGCTGTTGGGCTGTCGGGCTGTCGGGCTGTAGGGCTGTCTGTAGGGCTGGAGTTGCTTTTCCAATAACATGTAGTGCTTCATGCCTCCACCCCAACGCTGCCAGCTGTACCTGAACAGCTGCTACTGACTTACAGTTAGCGATTGCCTGAAAACAACAGGCCTGATGTACTACAAGGGGGTAATCAAGGAAAAGAAATCCTGGAAGCTAGATGCGTCCTTGGGATCCAATTGAAAACATAATAATCTCTGATCAAAGTCCACAGTAAGGCGAGTGAAACACCAGACAACGAAGTTACGTTACAAGACTGCCCCCTTGGTCCCCAAGAGCCCAGAGGAATTAATAATGCCTAAGCTTGTATATTAAAGGATTCTCTCACAATGTTGTCATGGCATCTCCCAGCCTGCAATTCAAACAGACAAGGATTACCAGGTGGCTGTATGAACTTGCTGTTCACACGGCACCACACAGGTGCTGTGCAGAACCTCAGCCTAAGTTCTATTGTGCTGTGACAAGCCGTCCTTGAGGTCAGTATAAAGCATCCTGGGGATGAGGTAAGTGGAGAGACAAGAAGTGGTACCTTGTGCTTCTGCACATGGAAGAGGGAGCTGGCTGGGCTGGAGTAAGCAAGCACCTTGAATAGACCGCCCCAGATGTGCACTGAAAACACATCCCTGCCGCAACAGAGCCAGTCCAGGCAACACACAAAGAGCCACACACAAAGCTTGACTTGTGTCCTTAGTACAAACGATTTTGGCAGTTCCTACAGACCCTGGCTGATTGCCTGCAGGGACCCTGAAAATATTAGTAAGTCACACTGGTGACATTGTTGATCTTGGATGATGAAAGAGCTTAGCATACCTGGCACTGAGCCCAGCCAGAAATCAAACCAAATGGTGTCCACCAGCCCATTCTTGTAGGCAGGAGGAAGGAGCATCCCTCTCTTTGTTAACTCAAGGGTAGATGGGAAAACTGCCAGCTGGAGCCATCCTGCCTGACCACCAGGGAAACTGCCTTGTATGCTGCGGCTGCCACTGGCTGATTGCAATCCCAGGTCTTTAGGTGAATATTAGATTTAACAGCAAAACACACGGAATGGTTAATATCAAAACTTGAGAATCAGAGAGAAGCATAGAAAGCAATGCTCTTGGGAGATGTCATTGTTGGGCATCTCTCTGTATCTGTGTCTCTCTTTACATCTCCCATGATGCTTTAGTTACTGTCTTAGTTAGGATTATTATTGCTGTGATGAAACACCATGATTAAAAGCAAGTTGGGATGGAAAGGGTTTATTTGGCTTACATAGCCCGAATCATGGTCCACTGAGGGAACTCAAAGCAGAAACTCAAACTGGACCAAGAACTTCGAGGCAGGAGGTGGTGAAGAGGCCACAGAGGGATGCTGCTTACTGGATTGCTCCTCATGGCTTGCTTGGCCTGCTTTCTTATAGAACCTAGGACCACCAGGCCAGAAGTGGCACCATCCACAGTGAGTTTGGCCCTTCCATATCAATCACTAATTAAGAACATGCCCTACACTGTATATTATGGAAGCATTTTCTCAATTAAGGTTTCCAGATGACTATAGCTTGTGTCACGTTGCCATAAAACTTGCCAGCACAGTTACTTTTCCTGTTGCTGTGATTAAAAACTCCTGACAAAAGCATGTAAGGAATTTAAGCATTTAAGGTTTATTTTGATCGCAGTCCCAGGGTACAGCCATCATGGTG
The DNA here is from genome assembly GCF_964271855.1 of Acomys minous. Lineage (NCBI taxonomy): Eukaryota > Metazoa > Chordata > Mammalia > Rodentia > Muridae > Acomys > Acomys minous. The sequence goes on from NC_140500.1 coordinate 61,580,864, forward strand.
AGAAGTCATGGAGGCAAGAGCTTGAGGCAGGGGGTCACGTGCACGGTCAGGAAGTGGAGGTAGATGGCCAGTGCCCAGCTCACTTTCTTATTGCCAGGCCCTGGAATGGTACCACCTACAGTGGATGTGTCTTCCCACTTCAGCATCCTTATTGAAGAGAGTCCCATAAAGGCATGCCCAGGGAGTCTTCCACATGATCCTAGGTCTCACCAAGTTAGCAGCTGAGACTAATCATCAAAGGTGGTGTTGACCTACAGTGCTGAAAACTGCACATTCACTCCACAACCTCCTTTCCCTCCTCCCACTCAAGTATTTCCAAATTAGGACAATGAGACTTGTCTTTCGGGTCTACATTCCAAGCTTGGAAGGCATCGAGTAATCTACAGTGTCTTTCACAGACCTCAGCTTGTTTGCACTGAGTGACAAATACCCCTTGGCCAGTAATATTTAGCATGGTATTCTCCCTTTTTCTTCTGAGGGCTTGCTAGAGACCAGTGAACCAAATCTTAAGCAAAAAAGAATGGCACAAAGACTTGAGGGACTTGGTGTGCCTGGGAATAGCAAATGTGTTGCCTTGAGGAGACTATAGAGAATGAAACAAATGGAAATTAATGAGCATTGAGAGGAAAAGCAGCGTCAGAAGGGGCCCGCCTTAAATGCTATAGAGGAAGCTTCTTAGGCTACTTCAACATATTACTGCAAGTCCATGGCTCCAAACAGTGCAGATGTGCTATCTTACAAATATGGAGGTCAGACGTCCCCCTGATGGGGAGGCCTGGTGGCACTCAGAGGAAGGATAGCAGGCCACCAAGAAGAGACTTGATACCCTATGAGCACATACAGGGGGAGGAGGTCCCCCTCAGTCACAGACATAGGGAAGGGGAGTAGGAGGGAGGCGGGAGGGAGGGAGGAATGGGAGGATACAAGGGATGGGCTAACAATTTAGATGTAATATGAATAAATTAATAAAATATTTTTTAAAAAACATATATGGAGGTCAGGAAACCATAACATTTAAAGAGCTCTGATAAGGATGTTAGCCCCAGGAGAGCAGGCACAGAAACATCTTAGCCAGGGTTTCTATCGCTGTGATAAACCCCATAATCGAAAGCGCCTTGGGGAGGAAAAGGTTTATTTCAGCTTACAGTTCCACATCACAGTCCAGTACTGAGGGAATTCGGGGTAAGAACTCAAACAGGGCAGGAATTGGAGGCAGGAGCTAATGCAGAGGCCATGGAGGATGCTGTTCGTTGGCGTCGTCTCATGACTTATTCAGGGGTGGCACTGCCACAGAGAGCTGGGAATTCCCACATCAACCACCAATCAAGAAAATGCCCCCACAAGCTTTCCTAGAAGACAACCAGGTAAGTGCATTTTTCCCCCTCTAAATTAAGTTTTCCTCTTTTAAAAATAACTCTACCCTTGGGTCAAGTTGGTATAAAACTAGTTGGTACAGGGACCTTCCAATGTGAGCACAAACCCCTGGGAATTCTACTACTGTATATGATATAGGCCAGGGAGGAATAACAGAAATGTTGCTTAATGAGGTAAGAACAGAGAGCTGGCCTGGTGTGCAGGAGGAAAACAAACAAGCAAAGGAGAAAGAAAGAAGGAAGGAAAGAAAGAGAGAAGGAAAGGGGGAAGAAGAAACAGGAGAATTGGAAGGGAGCAGGGAGTAGGGAAAGAGGGAAGAAAGGAGGGGTACAGGCGGGCAAGAGTGAGATAGAGGAAGAAAAAAGGAGGAGATGTGGAGGGGGAAAGGAAAAGGGAGGGAAGTAGATAGATAGAAGGAAAAAAGAGAGGAGTAGGAAAAAGAGGGGAAAGAAGAAGTGGAATGGAGGAAGAGGAAAAGGTAACGAGAAAAAAAGAACGGAATAAAAGAAGAGAAGGATAAAAGAGAGACAGACGAAAGAGGCAGCGAGAGAAGGAAAGAACTCACCAGGTAAAGAAGAAAAAAAAACCACATTGTCCTAGGATCAGATTCTCCAACTAGTAAGTGCTTTACTGTATCCACCTAAGATACTATCATCTGGAAGCCACACCTCTACAGAACACAACGGAGGGAGGGGCAGCGTCTGCTCAGTAAGCTGGGGCACAGTGCTTCATCTCAGAGGTCTCACTTTACATTATAAAACGAGTTCCTTGAGACTTGGCATTTCGGCGAATTCTTTAAAACATCATGCATCACTCACATGTACTATTCTAATTAAAAAAAAAACATTCCTATTTATTGTAAAAATAAACATTTGGTGACAGGTGAGATAATGCTTCAGATATGCATCTTTTGCCACCACGTGAAATATCCAGTGCTAGTAAATGGTTACATCTAATCAAGCTGTTGGCCAAATGGGGCCCATGGGAAACTGCACACATCTCAGGCTATTGCACACACACCAAGGCTATTGGTTGCTCTCTGCAAACAGATGGTAAAGCCCTATTGGTAAAGACACTACTCACATACCTCACGGATGGAGAAGTAGAGTTGCCGCCTAACTAGAGTTTCCCCCTTACTGACTGTTTATAGAGTATTGGAAGGTATGCTACAATGTAACCGCTAACTCAGCTACTACCCCTGCGGTCTACAATGGTGACCTACCTGCAAGGTACAGCTGGTGCAACAGTGGCATCAAGGTTGTGGGGGTACCAGCCACTATCTCATTGAATTTCAGCCCACTCTGTGAGATACCCATGGATAATAAGTTCCTGGCTTAGTCATCATCAGAGAGGATTCCTCTTGTAGGATATGGGAACTCCCACAGAGACCCACAGCTGGACAATGGGCAGAGAGTGTGGGGTTTTTGTAACAGCCAGTCCTAAATGAGACATCCGTCACCACAAACCCTCCCTTCATGGGAACCAACATGCAGGATTCTGAGGCCTTGGCTGTCCTGGGCAGGCTCTCTGCAAAGTGCAGCATGAGGAGAGTCCCTGGCCCCCACCCACGAGATGCCAGCAGCAGCCCTTGCCACTCCTCACTTCCAAATCGGCTCCAGACATCATCTGGTACTCTGGAGAAACTTTTGCTACCGGGGACAAAAGCATCCCAGCTCAGAAACAGTATTCTATAATGTGACCCCTGTCTTACCTGCTGATCTTTCTACCCTTACAATGAAATCTATAAGATTTTGTGTGTGTGTGTGTGTGTGTGTGTGTGTGTGTGTGTGTGTGTGTGTGTCCCCTAGTTAGGATTACTACTGCTATGATGAAATACTATTACCTAAAGCAAATTGGGGAGGAAGTCAGGACAGGAATTCAAGCAGGCCAGGGCCTTGGAGGCAGGAGCTGAGGCAGAGACCAGGGAGGAATGGTACTTACTGCCTTGTTCCTCATGACTTGCTCAGCCTGCTTTTTTTTTTTTTTTTATAGAACCCAGGAGCACCAGCCCAGCGATAGTACAACCCACAGTGGGCTTGGCCCTTACCTATCAATCAGCAATTAAGAAAATATCCTATAGGCTTACATGATCTGATAAAGGCATTTTCTCAGTTGAGACTGCCTTATCTCTGATGACCACAGCTTGTGTCAAATTTGATGTAAAATTAGACAGTAGTGTGTGTGTGTGTGTGTGTGTGTGTGTGTGTGTGTGTGTGTGTGTGTTCATGTGTACACATTTGTATACTATGCATATGGAGAGCAGAGATCAAATCGGGGTATCTTCCTTCATTGCTCCCTGCCTTATATTTTGAGACAGCTAGGCAGCTGGCCAGCGAGCTCTGAGCATCCTCCTGGGATTACAGGAGACTGCGCTTAGGTTTTTTTCATGCTGGTGCTAGGAGTTCAAACACGGGTCCTCATGCTTTCGCACAAGCACTTTCCTGACAGAGCGAGCTCCTCATCTCTGTGTCCCATGTTCTCACGGAGGCAGGACCATCCTATCGAACCAGCCCCAAGTGTTGGAATCGAGGCCGTTCCCAAATTTTACACCATTATAAGATAATGTCATGATGACCACCTTGTGCAAAACTCATTTTCCGTAACTGATTATCTCTCTGCGATAGACGCCTCATAGTAGAATTAGCGAGCCAAACAGTACGGAGGTGTCTGAATTACGCTAGCACAATGTGCAGGCTTGATGGCATGGGCTGGGAACACCGTGTCTACAGTGTGAATCACTGCCTTTCAAAACATGCTCTCCAGACAGCACTGCCACTTTCCTAAACCAGTATAATGTCTAACTGTATCCTAAGCGCTCATCCCTGTATCCACAGACAAGTGAGGCTCTCACTCGTTAAAGACGCTGCTTTTCTGCAGCAGGTGGAGGCCATTTCGGAAATCCACAACTGGCCAAAGGGAAGAGACTAAGAGACTGCGCATGCCCAACCCCAACTGACGTATCTGCAGTGAAGCTGCTAACCCTACGGCTTGGGAATGTGAAAGAGGAGGTCCTCAGATATTAAGAGCTGAAGAACCGTGCCCCCGTGACCCCTGCTGCAGGACAGCTTCTTCCAGACATGACAGGGAAGCCGCACTTGTAAAGTCACATGGTGTGTGACCAAGTCCTGCATAATGGCTGCAGCAGTTGACATAGGTGCCCGTTGGGGACGTCTCATAAGCCCCCACCATTAGATAACAAACTTCAGGCAGCTCGAGGACTGCTGAGAGAATCCGTTTTCTTAGAGAAGGCCCCCCTGACGATGGGTTACTCCCAAAGGCTCATCTCTAAGCACATGTACATATAAGCAACATTAAATTGACTCAGTAAAATAAAATGCATATTATTAAGTTAATAATAAATATAAAATAAAAATCTCACACACACACACACACACACACACACACACACACACACACACACACACACACTGAGTTAAACTTAAAGCATCCTGTGCAGGAGAAACAGGCTGAGAACGTTGACGTGCACGTCTGAGACCCCCTGGGAGGCTGATGGAAACTTTAAAAAAAATAATAATAATAATGATAATAATAGTTAATCCTACCAAGCACTTCTTTATTGACAAATGCATTCTGAAAATTCACTCTCAGATCTGGGAGTTATGGTTTTCGGCATGGCCACCAGGGTAGATCCTGAAGGCCACTTCAGAGAACACCACCAACTCTCATTGTGACAGTCGTGCTGAAGGGACAGACACCCTTGGTTGCCAATAGAGGAAAGGGCTCACTTTGCCCCTATTTGATTATCTCCTGGGTTATTTGAATACAAAATGGAGTTGGTAAGTGAAAGATGGATGGACAGACAGACAGGCACACACACACACACACACACACACACACACACACACACACACGTTCAAATCCCAGCTTCAGGACCAGGCTATAAATGAGCCATGTAAGGCTTACTGACCATCAAATTTCAGGAAGCCCTTATTCGCTAGGATTCACCGGCCTAACACCAAGGGTACACTCTTCTTTAAATACTGTGGACCCAGGACCCCGACCCCATACTATCCTTCCTCATCAGGGTCACTTACTAACTGGTGTTAGACCAACCAGATGATCTTAGCTTCCTCATCTGCTGATAGGAATCAAAATAGTACGCTTAATGCACGAGACCACTGTGGACACTGCATGAATGCTAGAGACACTTCAGACTGTGCTAGCTGTATCGTCCCATCTCCGCCATTAGAGCTGCATCTGAAATTTATACTTGAGGGAACCACTCCCCAACACAAGTATTTTTTTAGGAAGCAGAGATTATTTTATTTTATTTTATTTTTTCCGTTTGTTTAATGTGTGTTATAGTAGTGCACAGTGTATGCACATGTGTGTGCATGGGTGTGTGCATATATATTTTTGTGCATGTGGACACCTAAAGCTATGCTAGGTTTTTTTCCACTGACATCCTTCATCATATATATGTATATATATATTTATAAACATATATCTGTGTTTATAAATTTTAACTATATTTACTTTTTATTTGTGTGTGGATATGCATGCACACAAGCATGCACACTAATGAACGTCAGAGGACCACTTGAAGGAGCCGAGTCTTTCCTTTCACAATGTGTGTCCTTGGGATTGAACTCTGGTCACTGGGCTTTACAGCAAGTACATTAATCCACTGAGCCATCTGACCATCTCTCCATCTTATCCTTTGAAGCAGTGTCTCTCACCGTACCTGGTGCTCACTGGTTGGTAGTCTGGCTGGCCAGCAGTAGGTGGCCCGAGAGGACTTCCCTCCAGGTGCAGTGGGGATGTGTGCCTCTGCTGTTGCACTTGAATGGAGCCCTTCCGCCTCAGGATGTCCTCCCCGCCCTCCTCGACTCTCTGAAACCTGGAGAATGCAATCACCCTGCTATTCACAGCACTCTCGGCATCACAACAAGGACCGGCTTTTTGAGCAGCACCTTCCTTTCATGCACAGAGACACTCACGTCACTGCGGTAAAACCTCCACACTGAGTGGCATCGGCCGCCCCCACGGCTCTGAGGTCTATCAGCCCAGGGAAGCATTCTGGTGTGATTTCAATGGGGATTGAAGCGGACAATGGCTCTTGATTGGGATGCCACCCACCCAGGTCAGAAGCCAGCAGCAGCACAGTGCTCTTGAGTGACAGTGATGTTCCACAGCCACCTCACACTCTGAAGAATCTGTTGATTGTTGAGAGCAGAGTCAGACAGCCAGAGAAACTGAATGTTCCATTCCTCAAAAGGGAGGGGGAAGGGAATGAAGTGACCGTGAAAAGAAGAAAATTGCGGGGCCATCCATCTAGCTGTTGGCTCACCTTCGTTACACATCCAGTGTGGGATGCTGGTCATAGCCGGCAAAGGAGGTACCGCTGTCTGTTGCTGGGGTTTGCTGAACGCTAGACGCATCTTATTACTGTACTGTCCCATTTAACCATTACAACCACCTTAGAAGGTATTTTTTTTAAGCCCATGTTCTGTTGCTATCACGAAATACCACAGACTGGATAATTTATAAAGGAAAGATAATCCATCACTTTTAGCTCCATCTTGTCCCATCTCCGTCTGCTCTGTCCAGCCTCTCTCTTTGTTCCACAAGCTGCACGTTCAGTTCTGTTTCATCCTAGATCCCCAAATTTTCATTGACATTCTTCTGCGCATACAAAGTTTAAATTAACTATTTGGTGTTGGAGGTGAGGTAGGCTGCTTTTGCAAAAATCGGGTTTTGAACAGTCGCTCAGAAAAAAAAAAAAAGGTTGTCCAGGAGAAAAAAGGAGCAGAAAAAGGCAGAAGAGTCCACATCTTGTTCTATGTTAGAAGCGCCCGTGCATGCCTGTGCACGTATGTGCTGCGCTAACAGCTAGTATCAAGCACAGCTGGGAAAGGGGTACTAATTGGTACAAAAGTTTCAAGACAGTGAAATAAATATTTTCCACAGGTACTTAAAATCGGTTAATAATCCATCTTTCCTGCCTCTCAAAGAGCATTTGACAGGAGTTTAGAGCCCTAAAAGCTTATACTCTCAAAATTCTGTGGTGCTTTTTATAACCTGATCACTAGCAACAGCCATGGTACTCTGTAGTAGACAACTTGACATTTGATGAGCGACTGTTGGGACCGGCAGCACAAAATGGTGAAGAGGGCACTCAGGTCCACATGCAACTGCGATGGCTCCCTTCGCAGCTGTACGTTCAGTTTACGATTATTAAATCCAGCCTGCGCCTCCAGTAGATTCAGGCGCCTTCCTCCTCTGTGCGGGGGCGGGGCGGGGGGGCGGGGCTTGTTTAAGGGTCTCACCGTGGTCTTTAGAAAGCTGCTCTGCCTTTCAAGATCGGAGGCGCTCCTGGCAATCCCCTCCTTCCTGCGTTTTGTGCTTTGTAAAGTTTTTTTTCTTTCTGCTGTTAAACACAATAATCTGCGAGAGGCAGGTAGATATAGAATCGTTTCTGTTTGGTCAGTAGGCCTGTACTGACCGCCTCCAGCAGCCTGTCACCACGCTAGGTTCAGGACCCAACGCTGAGGGCAACGCACCCTTTGATTTAAGGGCCAGGAAGTCTAAGCAAAGAATTTCAAATGATTGCAACGATAGTGTTGATTGAATAAAAAAATAAGAGAGTATCTGATTCAGAACATGTTTACTCTGCCTTACAGATATGCTAATCACCGGAGTCATTTAGCCTGTTTTGCAGTGACTATTTGACAGATATTTATGATCCTAATCGCTCTTGTCCTCAAAGCGCTGTAGTGCTTTTATAACCTAATTCACAGCAACAGGCGTCGCTCCCTCTGGTAATCAATCTAACATTTGATGAGTCTTTCTCCTGGTAACCGATACAAATGGAAGCAAAGGACACCACTTTGCGAGTGGTTTTGCCGCGCCATCTGAGTTAAGATTCACCAGGCTCCAGAAAACACTTCCGTAAGATAAACGACTGCAACTCGGTGCTGTAATTTCTGTAATAGAAATAGCTATGAACTACAACGGGGCAAGCAATTAATATCAATTGAGGAGATGACGTCGGAAATGCAAACAGGGTAGACAGTATTTAGACTGAGCAGCAACGGATGACTGGAGTGCGTTTGGTGGATAATAGAGGGGACAGGAAGGGCATTCCAGGAGCGAGAAGAGCCTGAGTACAGAAGCGGAAGAGGGGACACTTGGCGTGCTCAGGGGGTATCTGTCATCTGCTGCAGAGTGAGCTTAAGTGGAAGATGAGGATGCGTAGACAAAGATGAAACTGGACGAAGTCAAGAAGCCACAGGAAGAACAGTCCAAGGGAGAAACTGTACTGAGCCACTAGTTCAAGTATAGATAAACTCCCATGTTTATTCACTCAACAAATATTTGTTGAGCACTGTCCTAGTTAGTTTTAATTGTCAACTTGACATAGCCCAGAGTCATCTGAGAGGAGACCTTCCGTAGAGGAGTTGGCTAGATCAGACTGGCCTTGAGCGTGTCTGTGGGGGTTGTCGTGGTTGGCCCAGCCCACCGTGGGCGACTGCGCTCCCTGGGTTGTATAAGAAAAGTAACTGAGGATGAGCTGGCAAGTGAGCCTCCGTGGTTTCCGCTTCAGGTTGCTTCCCTTATGTGCCAGGGATGAACTGTGACCCGGAAGGGGAAGCTGCATCGGCCCTTTCTTCCTTTCAGCTGCTTTTGGTCAGAGTAACAGAATGAAATTAGAGCATGCCCCCTGTGTTCATTCAGCAAGGGAGTCCTCGGAAAGTTAAAACAAACAAACAAACTGCAGTACAGGGCTGGGCAGATGCATCTGAGTTCTGATGGGCCCCAAAACCTATGTGGAAAAGCCATGCGGTCCTAGCACTGGAGAGCAACAGGAGGCTCCCAGGAGTTCATAGCCAGCTTAGCCTACTTGATAAGTTCCAAGCCAATGAGAGACCTTGTAGGGAGGAAACCTGGAATAGGGAACTGCAGGGGCTGGTTTGCAGGGGTGAGGCTGGTTTGCAGGAGTGAGGCTGGTTTGCAGGAATGGGGCTGGTTTGCTTTTGAGTACAAGGATTGGAATTGATTGAAACAGTGTATAATATCTTCCGCAATGCCTTGTGCATTGCTACACAAATATTCTGAATGCTACACGGGTCTGTATGTTGAGGCAGTGTTTGGGGGTTTTACCTGTGTGCCATTTAATTCACACCAGGGAGCCATGAGCTTCCACAGGGGGCGGCTGAAGGCTCTCAGCAGAAATGATTGCGCTTATGGCCTGGCCTGCTCCTTCGGAGCTCCATCCTCACATTTTCCCCGTGAAGAGGCTGATGAGCTGGTGCCAAGGCTGTTCAGGAAAGATCTCTGATCCCCAAGCAACAGATTTAAGCTACAGAATCTGTGTCCCTGGACAGTCCTCTTCCTTCCTTCCTTTTTTTTCTTTTTCTTTTTTTTTTTTTTTTTAAATGTTTTCTGATTTGAGCTGTTTGGGTATCTTGGGTGGGTGCGGGGTTCTCTTTTGTTGTTTTGTAGCTGTCATTGTTTTCACTTGTCTGCCCGAGTATGTGTGTGTGTGTGTGTGTGTGTGTGTGTGTGTGTGCGCGCGCGCGCGCCTGTATGTGTCTGAGTGTGCCTGTGTGGGTGTGGGTATGCAGGCTCATGTGGTTGGGGGGAGGGTAGCATAGATCAGTGTTGGGTACCTTCCTTACTGTATCGCCACCTTCTATTTTTGAGACAGGGTCTCACTGAGCGTGGAGTTCACCAGTTCAGCCAAACTGGCCAAGCAAGCCTCCGAGATCTTCTCATGTGCCCTCACGCTGGCTTTTTTATGCCAGTGCTGGGGCTCTGAACTCAGTTCTCGTGTTCTGAATTCAGTTCTCATGTTTCCACAGCAAACACTTTACCCACTGAGCCATCAGATCCCCTGGTGCCCAGATCTGCTTATCCTCACATTCATTGCTGCATCTTAGTGATGCATCTTAGTGATGCAGCTGGCCGGGCACGCTGAGGCGTTGGTGCTCAAGGGGTGGGAAGGAGCTTTTTCCTTAAGGAGGCAAATGGCAGTATGAGTGTGTGGACCTCCGCTCTGCTTTCTCATAGTCTCAGGGGAGCAACTAAGGAGGAAGTCCTCTCTATCAACCCTGAGCCCCAGACACTGGCGGCACGCCTTAGGCACAGTGTGCAAAGGAAACACTGGGGTCTTGGGTGAGTGGAGAAGGTAAAGACACGTGGCTGCCAAAGGTCTCAGGTCCACAGCCCGGAGCCTAGCTTTCTCACAGGCTAGGTTTTCTTTGTCATTTGAGGCCATTGAAGGTTTCAGGCCGGGAAGCGGCATCATAGATTTCTTTTTTAAATTATTATTATCTATCCCTCCCTCTCTCTCTCTTCTCTCTTCTCTTCTCTCTCTCTCTCTCACACACACACACACACACACACACACAGTGTGTGCATATGATGTGCCCATGTGTGTGAACATACAGAGGCCAGAGATCAACTTCAAGTCCTGAACGCTATTGCTCTCCACAGTGTTTCTTGAGTCTGGACTCGCTCATTGGCTAGACCGGCTGCCCAGCAAGCCTCAGGATTCTCCTGCCTTCACTGCCCCAGGGCTGGGGTCACAGATACACAACTCCACACCTAGCTTTTAAGTGGGTGCTAGGGACTGAATTCAGGTGCTTGTGCTTCCGAAGAAAGTGCTTTGCCGACTGAGTCCTCTCTCTGGTCCAGGTTGATTGATTGTGTGTTTCCCAATGTCAACAGGAAACTATTCGGGAGCAAATCAGTCACACAGGAGGTCACATATGCTGCCAGCCGGCTCAGACTCCTTGCAGTACTCAAGGCCCAACCCAAGTGCCTTGTTTTTCAGAGGTAATCTGGTTACCTGAAGAACAGTCTGGAAGGTGAGGACTGTAAATGTGACACTAATCAAGAGCCTGGCCCCACAGGGTGGTGAGGACACAAGCACAGCGACAGGATTCAGTGCTGGGACTGAAGGACACAGGTACATGACAAAAGGATGATATTTTAGCCACCTTTTTCCTTTTATAAAATGTACTTCATGAACATAACTAATTCAGTATTTTTGACTGAAAACGTAGTGACAGGAGGTCAGGGAGATAAGTCAGTAAAGTGCTTTGGAAGCGTAAGAACGCGAGTTCGACCTCCCAGGACCCACATCTAAAAACCAAAATGAAGCCAGGTGTGGTGGCAAGCGCTGTGTCCCCAGCACTGCACCAGCCTAGTGTGTTGGTATGTGTCAGGCCAATGACACCCTGTCTCCAGGTGTTGATAGAAATGGGGTGAGACAAGGTGAGAGAAAGCGAGAGGAGAAAATAATCAGAATGCACTATATACATATATGGCACTGTAAAGAACAAACACTTTTTAAAAATGTTAATGGCACCCGAGGAAGAACAACTAAAGTTGTCCTCCGGCCTCAACATACACACTCATATATGAACATATATATGCATATGTATACACACACACACACACATAAAAACACACATATATAGACACCAAAAGTGTTTTAAACTAGGCTGGGCATTGTGGTGCATGTCTTTAATCTTAGCATCTAGGAGGCAGAAGTAAGTAGAAGGGAATTTGAGACCCTCCTAGTCTACATAGTGATTTTCAGTTCACTCAGGGCTGCATAGTGAGATCCTATCTATAAACAAACAAACAAACAAATAAATAAAATAATAACAAATCTTCCTGAATGTAAAAGACAATAATCAAGGAATATATAAATATACGCATGCCTAGAATGCGCACACACACACATATACACTTTCTCTCAGACATATTAGGAGATATGTCTGAGATAATTAGGAGATTATCATATATATATATGAATTATATACATATATCTGCTTATGGTAGAACCTGGAGTGATATAAAACCTTTCAAAATAAGAAGTATTCTTGAAATAAAAACCAAGCATCCTCAACAGCAGCAAAAGCAGCCACCACACAGGGAGCAGCTTCCGCACTGGAAGCAGCAGCGATCTTTCAGGCTTGGGCCAGCCGTGGCTGGCAGAACCTTGCTTTGTTTTATTTTCAACACTGGGATTCTTCCCCTCAGCACAGTCCCCACAGAGGCCACACATATCAGAGACCACAGGTTGCTGCTGTGATGAAAAGCTATGGCTACATCCTACCTGATAGGCTCGTGCCTGAGGCGGCCCCCTAAAGTCCCCCCTTTCCAGAAACAAAGCCAGTGAGCATCTAAGCCTGCTCCATGATGCTTTTGTTTCTCTCTGGTTTGCTGGGCTTTCGGGGCTTTCAGCAGAGGCAAGCTGTGTTTGATGCGTTTGATTGATGTGTGAGTGACGGAAAGAGCTGAGAGGGAAGCCTGGCTTCAATCCACTGCTGGGCACTGGCTGGAAAGGTGTTTTGTGAAGGCAGTCCTACGCTGATCAGAAAGATGCCTTAGACAGGAAGATAAAATATTCAGTGAGAAATAAAAAAGAAAGGGAGGAAGGAAGGAAGGAAGAAAGCTTTCGTTTTTACGGAAAGCAAAGACAAAAGAGAGATGCAGACATGACCTGCAAACAAAATGCTCAAAAACCAAGTTAGGACTAAGCTACAAGGATGTGCTGAGGGAGCTCGTAGCAGTCGCGACCCTTTGCTAACCATCTCTCAGGCATGGAAGGAGCAGACTTGTTCCTCCCAACCCCAGTTTGCAGGCCAGCTCTGAAGGCTGGTGAGTAAAGGCAGGAAGCCCATTCAGGAAGCAGTTCAGAGAGGGCCAGCACCCCACCCCGCCCTGCCCCACCCCACCTCCCTCCGCCAGTCCTCTGTGCCTCCCATCTTCCATCATTAATTACTTGGCAGCTACTTCATGTTCAAGTGACTCTTTATGTCTGGCCACAGATGGTCTACTTTCCGAATCTGGACCAATGCCTACACCTTATCCCCACAGCCTTAGCCAATTCCTCCAGAGACGGGTATCTATCTAACCCCTGTTGGTCCTCTGCATGCCTCGCTGACATTACTGGGTCAGCACCCACAACTATCAGATCTCCCCCACCTCTGCTCTGACAATTAAAGAAGTAAGCCCAAACGTCTATCTCCTTCTCCCAGGGGAATATATCAACAGACTGTGGTATATCCACCCGATGGAATACTATACAACTAAAAAGAGGAAGGCACAGTTGACACCTAGGTGGATTCCAGTTTATTTCAAAGACACTGCACTGATAGGCAGACACCAGGATCAAAAGGTCACAGCACTATATTATGTACATGTGTAACATTTTGGAAAGACAAACTATAGAGTTGTATAGGATACGAGTAGTGGCCAGGGGATATGCTGGGTCTAACTGCAACTATAAAAGGTCAACAGGAAATCATCTTGGGGGCTGTAAAACTGTTCTGGATCCCAAACATGGCAGAGGTTACAAAAATACAAACGTAATTCCATCAAAAATTTATAAAAAATATATAAATATATAAATGCATGCCTATTTGGGGAGGGTCTGGGGGTCTTGTGGGGGTGGGGGTAAGACAGTATCTCACTATGTAGCTCTGATTGTCCTGAAACTCTCTCTCTGTAGAGTGGGCTGGTCTTGAACTCATAGAGAATCCTGCCTGCCTCTAGCTCCCAAGGGCCGGAATCCAAGGTGTGCATCACTGTGCCCAACTGACAAACAACTATTCTTAAAACAAAATTTTAGTTTAAAAGCTGTTTAGGGGCTGGAGAGATGGCTCAGAGGTTAAGAGCACTCTCTGCTCTTCCAGAGGTCCTGAGTTCAATTCCCAGCAACCACATGGTGGCTCACAACCATCTATAATGAGATCTGGTATAAATGCAGGCAAAACACTGTATACTTAATAAATAAATAAATAAATCATTTTTTAAAAAGCTGTTTAGGTTGTGTTTATTTTTAATTATGTGTATATGTGTTTGTAGAAGACAGAAGAGGGAGTCAGATGCCCTGGCGTTAGAATTACAGCCGCTGTGAGCTATCGGATGTGGAAAAAAACTTGGACGCTCTACAAGGGCAGTAAACACTTATCGGTTAAGCTGCCTCTCCAGCCCACACAGATTCCGCCACCACGGCCACCACTGGAACATCTTTCGTGACTGAGGATGTAGCTGGTCGTAGAGCACTTTACCTAGCATACACAGGGCCCTGGGCTCAATCCCTAGCAGTATAAAAACAAACACGTTTAAAGCCCCACTCAATGCTGCATTAACAGGAAAGCACACAGGAAGCTTTCCTTTTAGGGAGTAGCGAAAGGCTGGCTTCCGCTACCGTGGAGAGTGCAGAGTGAGGCCAGATGTGCAGACTGAGGCCAGATCATCTGGATGGGTACCCAGAAGGGAGATTTCTAAACCCTAAGGCTGTTCACTGTTCAGTCTTAGGGGGAAGGTCCTCTGTACAGAAAATGTCACCTTGGCATGCACACCAAGCTAAAACACACATTCCAAGCTCTTGAGTGTGAAGCCCTCACCACTCTCCAGAAGGGCTCCCTGCATTTACCACACCAGGCTGTGAGTGCCCATTAAATGAAGACATTTTTAAGTGACATTTCCTGTATACACAGCGCAGACCGTGCAGGGTTGTTTCCAAAGAGCGTGCCAGGAAAAGTTGCTTGTTACTAGCCTGCAAGTGAACTCTCCTCCTAGGGTGGAGGTGGGGCGAGGGAGGCTACGAGACTGTTTTTATTTTCCCTGTTTCTTTTTCTTTTTTTAAAAAATTCTCACCAGGTCCAATGGTGCATGACTTTAACCTCAGCACTTAAGAGGTAGAAGCAGGCAGATTTCTGTGAATTTGAGGCCAGCCTAGTCTATAGGCTATAACAAATTCCAGGCCAGCCAGAGCTTTATAGTGATACTTTCCTTCTCTCTCTCTCTCTCTCTCTCTCTCTCTCTCTCTCTCTCTCTCTCTCTCCCTCCCTCCCTCTCTCCCTCCCTCCCTCTCTCCCTCTCTCTCTCTCTCTCTCTCTCTCTCTCTCTCTATATATATATATATATATATATATATACATACATATGTGTCTGTGTGTGTATATGCATATATAAATTTCTCTGACTGATGGTTCACACACACACACACACACACACACACACACACACACACATCTTGAGGTGATATGTGCTGTTTCAGTACGTGTATAAATCAAAAAGCAATCAAATCAAAGTAACATACCCATCATCTCACTCAACTGTATTTTTATGCTGAAACATAAAACATAAAAATGTACCCATGCCCAGCAGCACACAACGTCTTTAACTCCATGTCTGGCGGGGTCTGCTACCCCATTCTATCCTCCAAGGTCATTGCATGCAGAAGTGCACAAACACATGTGTACATCGCTAAAAGTTTGTTTTTAAGTATCTACTGTACTTTTATTTGTTTTGTTTAAGCATGTGGCATGTATATGGCCACATTTGTTCCATGAAGTGCAAATGCACTGGACGGACTGGTTATAGTCTATGTGTGTGTATACCCATAAATGGGAGTTCTATTTTTCTCTGAGGAAGCTTCAAACTGTTCTCCACAGTGGCTCTCCTGATATGCACTCCCACCAACACTATAGTGATACAAGCATTTCTTTCCCTTCATAGCCTCCCTACCTCTTCCTGGCTTTCACTACCTTGATTAAATAGCATTTGATCGGTATAACATCAAACTTACTGTAGCTTGATCTTGCGTTTTCCTAATAATGAGGCTGAGCACTTCTCCCCAGCTATGACAAATACCTGCGGTACCCAAATGCTTATTCTATTCGTCACTAGATTAATTCCACACAGAGCCAAAATCTGGCACTCTGTCTTGTATTCAGAGGGGTACTTTTCTCACTAGTACAGGGTATAAGAGATGGAAATACATAAGAGCTGTGTGTTAGAATTTCTATTGCTGTGAAGAGACACCATGACCATGGCGACTCTTATATAAAGGAAAGCATTCCGTTGGGACTAGCACAGTTTGGGGCATGGTTTTTCCAGGGAGCATTCATCGAGGGGGAAAGACCCATCCTGAATGCGGAAGCAGCAGCTCATAGGCTGGGCTCCTAGACTGAATCCAATGAAGGGGAAGGGAAAGCCAGCTGAGCCCTGCTGTTGTCTTCTGGCCCACGGAGAGGCGAGCAGCAGCCTGACACCCCCACGGCCATGCCTCCCGCCAAGATGTGATGTGATAAGAGATGCAGCGAATGCCCAAGGAACAAGGGAAGCAGACCCTCTAGTAAATGCATATCCAAAGCGGAGGGTCGATACTGAGAAATGATGCCAAGGAAAAGGTGGAGACAGACAGTATCAGGCAGGAGGGGAAATAGCATACGAGGCGCAAAAGGAAAAGGAAGGTTTTGGTGTCCCTCCAGCTAGACTGAGGAGATGCACGTAATACAAAGGGGTTTTCATCTGTGCAGTGGATTTGAGGAAATAGAAAGGGTCTGGAATTGCGTCACAGGAGGCAAGTAGGAGCAATGTAAAAAGCTTGGAGTTGAGCAGCTAGAAGAGGGTAAGTAGACAAGCCGCACACTCTGATCCACCTTTCAGAAACATTGCTATGACACGGTAGGGGATGCCTGAACACAGGGGAGTAGAGCCTACAGAGGAGACAAACCAGGGGCCCCAAGGTGAAGGAGCAAGGAGAAGGCAAACTCAAAGAGAAAAATGGGTTATGAATGGTGACTAATCAGGTGTGGACCTATAAGAAGGCAAGATGCCATTCACAGTTGTCATTTGGTGTGATGGGTGCCTTGTAGGGTGATGCAGTCAAGGTGCAAGAGGGGAGGCAGAAGTGATATTAAGGGGCATGTAAGTGAACGTATGAGGAAAACTTTCTACTATCAAGGAGATCAGAGATACTGGGTGAGAGATCCCTGTTGGCTCTGTTTTTTAACAATTAAACTTTATTATACAACCCAACTAGCTTACACAAAAGGGAGAAAAAGGTTAAAGGGAAAAAACAGTAAACCTTCTGGTGTCCTTTCCACAGGACGGGTCTGCATGCTGGTCCGGCCTGTTCACTGCTCCTCTTCCAGATCCACCTGCGCTCATGCCCGGTCTGACCCTGCTGCTCCTCTTTCTGTCCCCTCCGCTTGCCTGTCTGTCACATGCAAGGGGTAGTCTCTCTCCCTCTCCCATCGAGGGTCAATTAGAAACACAATCGTCCAGGTGGAGTCGTTCCCCACCCACCCTCCACTTCCTGAATTCCAGGCCCAGGATGGCTCCACCCAGTTTATCTCAAGGTTAATCTCAGGGAGTATCCGTGGTGTGTCCAAGGACAAAGCCCGCCAAGACTGCTTTCACAAAGCTTTACAATCCATCCCATAGGTCCCATTGGAAGAAGTGTTTTACTTAGCGTAGCAGTGGCCTGCATAGTCTCCTGTGTGTGTCCATGTCTATATGTGTGTGTGTGTCTATACATCTCTCTGTGTGTCCATGTATCTCCCCCCTCCCTGTGTGTGTGTGTGTGTGTGTGTCTGTCTGTCTGTCTGTCTGTCTGTCTCTGTCTCTGTCTCTGTCTCTCTCTCTCTCTCTCTCTCTGTCTCTCTCTCTCTCTCTCTGTGTGTGTGTGTGTGTGTGTGTGTGTGTGTGTGTGTGTGTGTAAAGGTTGAGAAAGAATCTGTCACTAGACCTGGAACTCATCAATTTGGTTAGAGTGACTGACAGCGAGCCCAGGGGTTCTCCATCCTTTCTTCCCAAGGGCTGGGATGACATGTGCACACTGACCGACCTGCCTGGCTTCCTGTGAGTTCTGGGAACTGAAAGCTAGGCTTTATGTTGACAGGGTCATCTCCCTGGCTCTGGTGTCTTATCTCTTCTAGTTTGTGAAAAGGAAACAAGAGGGACAGGATGAGGACCTGGGGAGTTTGTTAGCACACCGTACACCAGCTTTCTGCTATGAGACACAACCAGCTGGTATGACAGAGGCAGGGGCAGCTGGGAGGCTGAGCTGCCCACCGTATGCATGTGCTGCCCATGTGATGCCGAGCCAACACAAAGGCATGAATGACCTGGAAACCCAGCAGTCCCTAGGCATAACATATGTGCTCAACTTGGGGAAAGTCTGAAGACCTCTGAGGGGCCAGTGAGCTGGCTCAGTGGGCAAAGGCACCTGCTGCCAAGCCTAACGGCCTGAGTTCAATCCCCAAGATCCACGTGGAAGGAAAGAACCAACTCCCAAACACACACACACACACACACACACACACACACACACTCACGAATACAACTCTAGAAAGTTGCCCCTCGTTTCATGTACAAACAACTGTGGCTCCTGCACATATATCTATTAAATAAGTAATAAATAAAGTAAAACAAACAAAAAATCCTTAGGAAAAAAACAGAAAAGCCAAGATTCTTCTGACTAAGGGACTTGTTCTGAGTCACCATTTTAATACAGGGTTCTATTGTTTAAGTGAGCTTTACTGAAAAAAAAAAGTCAAAACAAATTCTGATCATCTTGGAGGTTAGCTTGTTTTGTTTTATCTTAAAGATTGACGATGCAAAACAGAACTTAGAATTTAGAAAGAAAGCTAAATTTGTAGCCATAAAATTTACATGCTAGAAATTAATTTGGGCCAGCAAACTGGCTCAGCTGATCGAAGCCATCCCTGGATTCCACAAGATGGTAGAAGGAACCAGTTCTTGAGAGTCACCCTGTGGCTTTCTTGTGTGTGCCACAGTATAGCGTGCACATGCCTATACACACAAAAATAATGGATGAATGAATAAAGCTTTGTTTAAAATAACTTCCTGACTCATTGGCTGGCAAACCAATTGTGTCCATCATGTCTGAGAGTCTAAATTCACACTAAGGCTTTGTGGTTAGTTCTACAGAATGTCCCTGGGCCCTTGCACCCACTGGATGAACACCACACAAAGATGTAAATATTGGTTCCTCACCCAACTTTACTTGGTTCTTTTATACAGCGTAGTTAAAGACTCAATGCTGAGAATGTGTGATTTCAAAAAGAAAGTTGAATGATTCATAAAGACTCCATAGTCAAATTGCTTTTGAAAAACTGAGTGAGACAACCACAAGAGGAAAAGAAAACATCCAAAGAGAACATATACCAAGTCTTTGGGGGTTTGCTTTTATTAATGCCTTTGGTTCTATTTCTGCTTCTTAGAAACATAAAATCAAAAACCATGGGGCTAAGAGATGGTGCAGTGGGTAAAGTGTCTAAAGCCACACAAGCCAAGCATATGGACAATAGTTCAGACCCCAACACCTGCAAAGACTATCAATGGTCGTACTCAATGCTAGGGGGAAGAGGGAAGGGGCAGGGACAGACAGAAACCCTGATCCCATAGCCAGTCAATGAGCTCCAAGTTCAGAAAGACTCTGTCTTTAAACATGTGCATACAGACAGACTGACAGACTGAGTCTCTCTCTCTTTCTGTCTTCTTCTTCTTCTTCTTCTTCTTCTTCTTCTTCTTCTTCTTCTTCTTCTTCTTCTTCTCTCTCTCTCTCTCTCTCTCTCTCTCTCTCTCTCTCTCTCTCTCTCTCTCTCTCTCTCCTTAGCATTTTCTAAGCATTATCTAAGCAATAGAGCTAGAGCTCCAACGTTTGAATATAAATTATATGTATATATATATATATATATATCTCCCAAATATCTGTCTCTGGGACAGAGTGCTCTCGTAATTCAAGATCAAACTGGTTATTGGTTAATTCCACTTAAAACTACAAAAATAAAATTTAGACTAATATCCAACACTCTTCATCTCTCCTTTTCCCCCAAACTCTGCCTCTCTTTCAGCACTTATGACCCCTCTAAGTACAGTTCCACCCACACTGAGGCTCAGCCCTGGCTTCTCCACCCACAGCCCCTGCACATAATCAAGCCCTGAGCAGTGTGGCTTCTCATTTCTTGAGAATCCTCAGCTCTGTTCAGTTCTACCCACACTGTCCCTCTTCAACTTCAGCCGCCAGCATGCCTGCAGTCCTGCAAGCTCCTAAACTGAACCCTCTGCTTCAAGGGTTCTGATTCCATCACTGTTCTGACCACGAAGTGACTTTTCTTGGTACCTTCCCTGTCCCTCCCATTCTTCCACCAAAATTAAATACCTACTTCTTGATTCATCCCACTCATCCTACAATGTCCAGCCAGGGTCACTGCTTCCACAGAGCACGTGCAGGAGCCTCGTGTCACCAGGACAACCCTGGCACCTTCTAAGGGTCGCTAAGATGGCCTGCTGCTTTCCCTCCGCAGCTCCCATCTCTCTTGCATTGTCATTTGCTTTTAAAGCCAAGGACGGTGTCCTGTCCCACTGCACCATAATGCCTGTCAATGTGGCTTATTCCTCTATGCACACTGAGTCAGTGGTTGGAGAAAGGAGTCCCTCTGTGGAGCTCTGGAACAACAGAACTCTCATCTTGTCGAAGCACAGTCTTTTTATTTTCCCTGAAAGCTTTGCCTTTTTGTGTTTTTAGTTGAAGGACTCTCACATTCAGCTGCCAAGACTCTCTCTGTTCCCCAGGACTCACAGAAGAGTTGTATCCTAGGATTTCTCCCCAGGATCTACTGCCTCCCACATAAAGAACATCTCAGTACCCTCTTTTGGCATAGAATCAAGCCATTCCTAAGGTAACTTTTTAAAATATATTTTATTAATTTATTCATATTACATCTCAATGGTTATCCCATCCCTTGTATCCGCCCATTCTTCCCTCCCTCCCATTTTCCCCTTACTCCCCTCCCCTAGGACTGTGACTGAGGGGGACCACCTCCCCCTGTATATGCTCATAGGGTATCAAATCTCTTCTTGGTAGCCGCTATCCTTCCTCTGAGTGCCACCAGGCCTCCCGACTCTGGTAACTTTTTTTTTAATCTTAAACCGCTCTGGAATCAGAAGGGTTTTATCTAACCCAAAGAACTGTTTTCTGCAAGCAGAAGTCAGACATTCTTCCATTCGTTCATTAATTAATTTAGTATGTTCAAAGTGTTAGGGCTCAGACCTGGGACAAATGGCTAACTGAAGTGCCCATTAAAATAGCAAGGAAGACCTGGCTGCCAGGCTCCTCCTGCATCCCTCAGTGCCTACCTGTTACAGGGTATGGCTGGCATACCCCACCTCCTACCCTAATCTTCCCAAGCCCAAGGGCCGGGGCTGTCCTTTCCCCAGCTCCCTCTCCCTATATAAGTCAGCCATTTTAGTTACCTGGCTCTTTTTTTTTTTTGGTCTACCCTGTACTCTCTTGGCCAGCCTCTTGGCCCAGGCCACCCCTGTTGATGCGTGGCTCCTCTCCCTTCTCCCGTCTCCCTTCCCCATCTCCTCATCTGGCCCAGTCAGTCTAGTCATGTTCACTCCAGATCTCCCAAGTGTCTCTCCTCTGGCTGTGCCCTCCTTCACATTTACAATAAACCTTCTCCTCCACTGTACCTAGGAGCAGGCAGGTCCTTCCTTTTTTAATTCCTCTTTTTACTCACAAAGTATGTGCCCTGTGCATCCTTGAGTCCGCAGACAAGAGGAAGGCCAGCATAAGCCTTTGATTGACTTGTAAGGATTAAGCAAGGGAGAAACTCATTTTGAAAATTTATCCTGGAGAGAGCTGATCAGGGGATGGGGCAACAGTTCTGTTGCTTTGCAAGCATGACCCAGCACTTGGGAAAGAGAGGCAGGTGGATCCCTGGAACTCACTGGTGAGCTAGCCTAATTTGCTTGGATGCACATCATCTAAGGAATGACACCTGAGCCTGTCTTCTGACTCCCATAGGCACACACACACACACACACACACACACACACACACACACACACACACACACTTAAAACTAAGTTTCAAAACAAAAACCTATAGGATGTCTAGGACGGCAGAGGATGGCTCAGGAGTTAAGAACATTTGTTGCTCTTTCAGAGCACTGTAGCCTAGTTCCCGCACCCATACCAAGGGACCCACAACTGCCTATAACTCCAGTTTCAGACATCTGGTGCTGTCTTTTGGCCTCTTTTGGTACTACATTCACACATGCACATATTCACACACATAGATGTAAATAAATAGTAAACAATAAAATGACTTTTTAAAAGACAGCGCTATAAGTAGGAAGTCAAAGAAATCAGCATCGGTCTGTGCAGAAGCTGCGCAGAGCTCCAATGTACCAAAGTTCTCCATTAGCCAGCCAAGTGAAGCCATGCCCTGCCTGGTGGCTCGCCATCAATGCTGCACATCTAAGCTGTGCAGAGATCAAATGTACCAAACCTCTCCAGTAGCGAGCCAAGTAAAGCCATGCCCTGACTGGTGGTCCTCCGTCAATGCTGAACATCATGGCACCCAGGAAACTGACAACAGCTTGCTGCGGGGTTGCCTGTTGACATAATGGATCATGAACACTCAGTTGGCCCCTTGGTAAAGGATAAAGAAAAGCCGAGAAGAGGAAGAGACACAGAGAGAATTCATCCTAGGGGGAGATCTCTTGTAATATAAAGCGTTGTTGTTGTTGTTGTTGCTGCTATAAACTAAAGACAAAGATTATTTTCTTCCTCAATACAGACTATGGAAGGCGCTTTTTCTTGTGTGGGCAGCAGTTGTGAGTCTGCCCAGTAGAGGGCGAGCTCTCATCTGCTTATAAAAACATTTATTCATCTCCTTAAACTGAGTTCTCAAATTTATGGAGAAAAATGAACAAAGAAACAAGCATGAAGTTGAAAGTGGTTTGATATAAAATTGTGCCACCTGAGGTTATGATCAATGGCTTGGGTCCTACCCGCAATGACAGACAAACAGAACAGACTGGCCAAGCCCATGGAGCTGTGGTCCAGTCCGGACTGCTGCGCAGAAAGGAGTCTGTCACAGCCAGGCCTGGGAGCACGGAGTCTGCCGAAGGACTCAGCCTTTGCTCTCTAAGAAGTTCCAGCCAGGAAGATGGTGGCGTATGCTACATGCTGTAAAAGAGCATTCTGGGTGGTGTTTCAGGCAGAACCTGGAATTCTGAGTGTCCTCAAGCTCAGAGCAACATGAACAGCTCACAGAAGTTGCCACACATAGACAGGCACTTTGCCACTCTAGCCACAGACTTACTTAACACAGACTCCTGGTGAGATCAGCTTACTGTAGCTCCCCCTAGCCCCATCCCCCCAACACACACACACACACACACACACACACACACACACACACGGTTTAGAACCAGAGCAGACTGGCTGCTTTCCCACTCCTTTCTCCCAAAGAAGCCAAAGTTCTTAAGAATCAGCTAGTTCTCGCTTGTGTGATGGAACACAAGTGAGCCAACACAGCAAGCCCACGGAAGTCTTCCCATAGTTGCTGCTTTGCTCTTGGTGTGACAAAATTCCTGCCAAGAGCAGTGTGGGAAAAGAAGGGTTTGTTTGGGCTCACAGTGTGAGGCCAGCGATGAGCACTGGGTTCTCTGGAGTTAACATCAGTTGTGAACAGCCTGACATGGGAGCTGAGAACCAAAATCCAGGTCCTCTGCAAGAGCATCCGGCACTCTTGACCACTGAGCTATCATTCCAGAACCTTCATCTCACAGCAGTCTTTGGTATGCAATTCTATGTGGTTTTTTAGTATGATTGATAGATACATATTATTACTGTATGTATGCACAGAGAGAGACAGAGAGAGACAAAGAAAGGGGAGAGAGAGAGACAGAGAGACAGAGAGAGAGAGAGACAGAGAAAGGAGAGAGAAAAAGAGACAGAGAGGAAAGAGAGACAGAGAGAGAGGAGAGAGAGAGACAGAGAGAGGAGGGGGGAGAGAAGTAAAATAAGCTGTAAAAAAAAAATGGAGTCCTATATAAGGTCACAAACGTTCCATCAAATACCAGAATGAACTAACGCTTTTATAAGGCTCTGAGGGGAGGACATTTTAGACAGATCCTGCTATAATCAATGCATTCAAGTAACTTCAGGGCTGACCTGAGGCAGGTAACGCTTTGAGAGAAACGACAAGATCCTGCTTTGCCCGCACAGTAAAATCCGTGTCTATTTCCTGGTATGATCATTAACAGCTCCCCTTTCCCTTCTCAAAGGTCCCCTTAGTTGGGAAAAATCAATGCCGAGGTCTCCTGGTTATACATCACCTTCCGCTAGTGTGCCTGATGAGGGAGCGAAGGGGATCGAATCCCTGAGTTTGCTAAAACCAGAGGGTTCATTAGAAGCATGAAGTGCTAGACGTAGGGAATTTCAGAAAAGCAGCAATCACAGTCAGTCTTTAATAGGCATTTTATCTGGACACCAAAGCTGCCTGCGTCCTGTGCCTTTTTTCTAGAATTATGTCGCTTATAGCATAAGTCTGTGCCTATTATTCCTCCTAAAGATAGAACCGATGAAACAAACGACTTCAAGGTTAAGTTCACAGGCCTGACTGTGGACAAAAACCATTTGGGGTGGAGGTGAGGGTCAGGGTGCTAAAAGGTACGAATCCTTGGGTCACAGCATTAGGTTACTGATTTAAATCTGTAGAGTTGTGGCCCCGGGAGAGAGCAAGCTGTGTGTCCCCTGATCAAAGTTACTCCAAGTCCTGGGAGTGGCCTTCAGGCTGAGCCTTGCCCTGGGCGATGCCATTTTACCAGCCAGCCTTTCACTCCACTGAGAGTACAAATGCTGGGGGGAGGGGAAATGACAACACATAGACACCACTGCCTACGCAGCACCACCCATGGGGCACTGACTGATATCTTATTTATAAAAATAAAACAGTAGCGCCTATAAGCATGTGGAGTAGATTGGGAACATATGAGCACATGAGCGTATTGAAATCACACCAGGGAAAAAAAATAGACCTAAAAACCTTTTAGAACACGTTAGGCCCAAGCAGAATATAACATTCTCATCTGGACCCCCATAAAGAGGAAGATACCCTGTTGCTATGGTGATAGCTTCCACCGACCTCCCATCTGTCCTCTGCTATTTCTGTCTAGGGGTTGACAGACTGTGACAACTCCTAATTGTCCCCGGGGCTTCAGGTTGGTCACCACTTCTTGACACAGCCCATTCAAATAGTGCTCCCTCAGATCACCTGACGGAGCCATCCTCTGGGCCTTACCTGTACGACTCTGTGCCTCTACAACAGAATCAGCTCCTAAACTCAACCGTGCCTGGGCCCCAGCCCCCTTCGTCAGTTTCTGACTTCTTTGTCTCTGTGTCAGCTCCCATCTCAAGCCCCAGCAGGGCTTAAACTCTCCCTCCCTCTTTAAACTTTTGTAGCCGTTCCTCAGCCCACGCTGGTGTGTGATGTGGGGTCTGAGAGTCAACATTAATCAAAATTGGAGATTTTTTTTTTTTAACGACTGTGTTTGCCCTTGCCAGTAATGAAGGGAAATCAGGTGTACTTGGAGGCTATCGCCAACTAAACAGGCAAGCTTGTGAATTCGCTGTTACTCAATAAATTCTGACATCACGGAAAGACACAAATGTGCCTTTGTTTCTGCCATGGCATGGTCATGGTGTTATAAATTTGCTTCTCTTTCTACTCTCTAAGTTCCTGTGGTCCCTGGACGCATGGAATCTTGTAATAAATACCAGCGCCCCAGCAATTGTGTGATTTTTAAGCAGCAACTCAGGAGTGAGCACCAAGGTCTTGTGTATGAAACCATGATCCTCAGATTTCCGACATAACCCATCTTTACTTCTTGCCTTAGCTTGGTCTTTTCTAGCTTCACACAAGGCTTGTGGCTGTCCTTATATCTTAGGTGGGTCACAGAGGATGGATGTGTGCCATTCCCATCAAGACAACGCTGGGGCTGGGTAAGGAGCAAGCTTACAAAGAGTCCTTCTAGCAGCCCGAGAGCGAGGTGGTCACGAGCACACAGAAAATAACTCTGTGTCACAGGAAGGAGGATTCGTGGCTCAGCCCCCCCTCCGCCTTCCCCCCCCCCATGAAACAGTACCTCTAGTTCCTACCAAATGCCAGCAGGTTCTGGATGAAGTGTCAGCAAGCACGTGCCCTTCTCAGGAAGAATCCTCGTGGCTTCCCTCTCTTCTTTTTGGTTGTTGGAGAATTTCAGACACACGTGCGTGTTTTGTGCAGATCTGCCCTCATTTCTCTCCCGTACACTTCCTCCTTCGTGCTCACTATCACCCGCCTCTCTATCCCAACCCACCCCCCACACACACACACACACGACATCAGAGCACTGCTGTAAAACACACTGAGTCCAGCCAGACACAATGGTGTGCACCTTTAATCCCAGCACTCAGAAGGCAGAGGCAGCCACATCTCTGTAAGGTCGAGGCCAGCCTGCTCTACAGAGTGAGTTCTAGGGCAGCCAGGGCTACACAGTGAGACCCTGTCTCAAAAATCAAAACCAACCAAACAGGCAAACAACAATGAAAAGCCTGCTTGCTGTGTTCATTCAGTGCTCCCTGTTGGGGTTTGGCTGTAGGACCGTCCACTACGGTGTGGGCAGCCTCGCACATGTCTGTCATCTCTGAGGAAATCTGATTCGCCCTCCAATAGCAGTCATGACTTGCCAATGGCACCTCCACTAGAGTAATGTTATCCTGCTAAGTGGATATACCATTAAGCTACTGTAGGGAAAATAGCAAGCCTCCTAGAAAGAGCCTGTCTCCCTCAGAGACTCCAAGAGAGTGACGAAGACCATTCTCACTTTCAGCAAGGAAGTTTACAGGCTCACGTTGCCAGACTTCTCAGACTAGCAAGGGGCTGTGGGTTGTGGCACACGCCCAAACCATATAATGGGTACACTTTAGCCAAAAAGCATTACTCTTCCCCCACATCTTCAGAGTAAAGCATTCCTTCCCAACATTCCCCCCAAGAACCAAAACAGAAGGGCTGGAGAGATGGCTTAGAGGTTAAGAGCACTGATTGTTCCTCCAGAGGTCCTGAGTTCAATTCCCAGCAACTGCATGGTGGCCCACAACCATCTATAATGTGATCTGGCATGCAGGTAGTGAACTGTATACATATTAATAATAAATAAATATTATAAAATGATTCAAAACAGACTGATTACATAAAGCCTCTCCCTTTGCTCTGAGACCTATAAGAGACCTCCCCCCTGTTATTGGGGGTATGAACTCTTATTAGAACCCAAGCTATAAATCGGGCTTGGTAGAGCAAACCTTTTTAGTCCCAGCACTTGAGAAGCTGAGGCAGGTGGATCTCTGTAAGTGCAAGGCCAGTCTGGTCTACAAAGTGAGTCTAGGACAGCCGGGATGTTATATAGAGAAACCCTGTCTCAAAAACAAAAACAAAAACAAAAACAAAACAAAACAAGAACCCTAGCTATACTTCTGTCTGTCTGCCTGTCTGTCTATCTGCCTGCCTGTCCATGCATTAATAGTCTTGCTCAAAACGACAGCATGTTTCAGCGTTCCCCCTTGAGTGCCAAACTGAAACCTCTTAATTTTAATTGTATTAGTTTATTCAGATTACAGCTCAATTGTTATCCCATCACTTGTATCCTCCCGTTCCTCCCTCCCTCCCGCTTTCACCCTATTCCCCTCCCTTAGGTCTAAGACCGAGGGGGACCTCCTCCCCCACTATTAGGTCATAGGCTAACAAGTCTCATCTTAGTAGTCTGCTTATTCTTTCTTTGAGAGCCACCAGGCCTCCCCACCAAGAGGAGGTGGTCACATATGGAGCACCAAAATGCCAGTGAGAAAGGAGGAGCATGTGACTTCATCTTCTCTAGGGGCGCTACCTCTGAATAGCATCACATGGTCAACACGTGGGTTTGAGAAGAGACACATTCAAACCACAGTGCCTGGAAGCAAGAGAGGAAGGAAAGCAGGGGGAGCAGGAGAAGAGTTTGGGGGAGCCCAGCCCATGCAAGGGCATTAGAGACATGGGGGAAGGTGAGCAGTCACCTGCGCTTCACCCTGAGCCCCAGGGAACACAGACTGAGCACAGGGGTGTGCGGGCATTCAGGGAGCTGTCTGGGGCCAAGAGAAGCAAGCGTTCTCCTCTCTGTGATTTCTCTCTTTCCCACATTCACTCTCTGGGGAAATGGGGAAGGAGAGAGGGAAGTTGTGTGGGGTGGAGGAAGCGTCCCCCGAGAAGCTGACTTCCACCCACCAGCACACCTAAGTCACAAAGACTATGAGCACCAGGAAAGTGGATTGGCCTTCTCTGCCTCGCTGTAGGTGTGAGGAGAAAAAGCCGATCTGAACCAGAAACTGCTGTGCTCTTTGGGCCTCTCCAGCAGAGATGGCGTGGGCCTCCTTTCTGCACCTCTCCACGATGGCCAGTCTGATTAGCAGGTGTTAGGCCATGTCGGGCAAGGCTGGGAGAGGGCCTGGTGTCGGCCAATTCCTCAGAGATAAAGCCTTTGTCAAAGAGTCAGCCACAGCCCTTTCCCTGTTTGTGTTTGGTCTTATTCCATTCTTCCTTAAATGGACTCTCCAGGTCACCCCATTAACCTGAACTCCCACCCACCCCCCACCCCCTCCACCCCCGTTTCATCAATAACCCTCCGAGCTTTCCCCAGCAGCAGCCCTGAGGGCTGCATATTTGTTGGAGGACAACTTCAAGTGTGGTCTGAAGAACAGCCCACAGGAGGGAGACCCTACCCGTGCCCTACTCTTTCCTCTCTCGTTCCGCAAAGGTTCTGGGGCACAGTCCAGTGTGATGGCCAACCATCCCTGGGTTGCTCTGTCCCTTCTGTACCTCTGACTTGATGCCTCCCTAGTTCCTCCATCACCTTTAGTTGTGTTGTTCACTTCCCTATTCCAGGTTGTTAGACTTGTGCTGCTCGCCTGGTGGTGTTATTAATAAATACTGGTTAAGTAAGCCTGGTGTGGTGGCGCACGCCTTTAATCCCAGCACTCGGGAGGCAGAGGCAGGCGGATTGCTGTGAGTTCGAGGCCAGCCTGGTCTACGAAGAGAGTCCGGGACAGCCGAGGCAACACAGAGAAACCCTGTCTCAAAAACAAAAACAAAAACAAGACAAAAAGAAATGCTGGTTAAGTAAATGAAGTGTGTGCCGAGTGTTCCTTCTCGGCCAGGCCCTGAGGCTTTAGTGCTGGAGATGCCACAGCAAGCCAGGGACGCACGCATAAAGGACATCACGGTGTGGCTTCTGGTGCCAGGGGATGTGGAGGGCAGGAGAAAAGAAGTGGTCACACCGCGTGCATACTGGGAGCGAGGTGTGAAGCGCGTAACGAGAAGCGTGGTGGGAAATGACCGCAGGTTAGTTGGTGTGGCCAGGGAGCTACTGATGACAGAACGAAGTCCCCCTCGGCCTTGCCACAGTGTACAGGAGCCACATGATTTCTCAGAAGGCAGGGACGGTGAGGGGCAGGCAGTGGCCACTTTTGTGTCTACCTTGACCACTCTACAGAGAACAAAGCAGTGTGTACATGTGGTCTGTTCCACTCCCAGCACGGGGACGCCTGGCTGGAAGTCTTGGCAGGCCATAGCACTGTCCCCATCTTTGTGGCTTTATCCAGTGGGGCATGCACACATACTGGGAAACACTGGCTGAGCTCGGTCAGTAAAGTGCTTGCCATGTACACATGAGTGTCTAAGTTTGACCCCCTAGCACCCATGTTTAAGAGACCAAAACCTAAGTAAATCCAGGTGTGTGTTAATGTGTGCTTATAATCCCAGCATGGAAGAGACAGAGAGGGCAGGTCTCCGGTGCTTGCTGGCCAGCTAGCCTGGCCTAGCTCCAGGCAGGCCAATGAGAGACCCTGTCTCAAAGTCAAGTGGACCAGATGGATGTATGGGGTTGCACCCCAACCATCACACACATGCACCTGCATGCGTACTCTCATGAGCACACACAGGTCCAAACACACGCACATACACACACACACACACACACACACACACACACACACACACACACACACACACAGAAACACACATGTACATGCAAATAACAACCAAAAGAGTAATTTACAAAGCTAGCAGCCAGGCTAGAAAGCAGGGCATATGACCAGCTAGTTTTTGAGGAAGAAAGGACACAAATGGCCGAGCTATGTGGTCTGGACGCCGCCCCTCAGCTTTCCCCTCTGGGCTCTGCATACATGCTCCAACCCTCCCTTTAAATGTGTATTTTCCACCTTCACAGGCAGATTCAACTCTCTTTATTCTTTTTTTTTAAACCTTTAAAAATGTTTTTAAAACTTAAAAGAACTGTGTTAAAAAGCTTAAACCCATTTCGACGCTGTTCTTCTGTAACCAGGTCTCACTATGCGGTCCAGGCTGAACTCTTCTTGGTAATTCCCCAGTTTCACACTCCCTCCTAAGTACTGGAATCATTAGGTATGAGCCACACTGTGCCTGGCCTTTCTCTCTTCTAATGAACTACTGATGATCAAAATTTCCCTCTTTTCCCCCACAAGTCTACTAGGAAATTCAGGGATGCAGTAATGAGATTTCCCAGACATTGAACCAATTCGTATCCTGCTCTGGCTTGTTAAAAACAAAACAAAACAAAGCAAACAATTATTTTTATTTAGACAGCTGCACTTCAGCTACTTTTATTCTTGAGTGCTGTCATAACTTTGGAGAGTAGTCATCAGACAGGAAGTGTGGCTTTCAGGGCTGGAGACAAGGCTTGGTTGGTTGTCTTTTGAATAAATATGAGAACCTAGGTTTACTCCCCAGAACCCAAATGTAAAAAGCCAGGGAACTGGAGAGACGGCTCATAGCAACACTGGCTGCTCTTCCACAGGACCTGGGTTCAATTCCCAACACTCCTATGGTGCCTCACAACTGTCTGTAACTCCAGTTCCAGAGGCTCCAACAGACTTTTCTTGTCTCTGTGGGCACCAAGCATATACACAGGGCATAGACGTACATGCAGGCAAAAATATCCCACACATAAAATTAAAAAGAAACAAAACCCAAAACCAGCCAGGCATGATGAAACCTGCTTGTAAGCCCAGCTCTAGGGAGACAGAGACAGGCAAGCCCAGGGGTCCATTGGCCATCCAAGCTACCAGAACTGTCCAACCCCGGACCCATGAAAGACCATGTTTCAAACAGCAAGCTGGACAGCCGCTAAGGAACCACACTATTTTACTTCTGACCTCCCTATGTGTGTGCAGATCCATTAATGCACACACACGAGAGAGAGAGAGAGAGAGAGAGAGAGAGAGAGAGAGAGAGAGAGAGAGAGAGAGAGAGAGAGAGGGAGGGAGGGAGAGGGAGGGGGAGGGAGGGAGAGAGGGAGTTATTGACTGTGACAAGGTGAATGGCTGTTTTCTCTTGGGCTGCTGTAGTGTTGGCAGAGGGTCCCTCTTTTCCTTGCGTTGTCCCTCACCTCCCTGATAACCTTGTCTCCTGATTCCCTGCAGACACCATCCATTCCCTTCACGTCAGCTCTGCCAGGCTACCTAAGGCTGTGTGCCCACTGCATTTCCCTAATGCTGATGCTTCCCCTGTCTCCCAGGTCATTGCCACTGATGGTTGCATTTTCCTGAGTGGACACAGTGCCATCTTTTCACAGCAGATTCCCCCAGAGAAGTCAAGTACTCGTTGAGGAGGGAAGGCTGCTTAAGAGGAGTTCCCTTCGGGGATCCTGGCACTCCCCCATGCCCCCTCCCCACCCCCGCCCCTCACATTTATACAGTAACCTTGAGATCTTGCTGCTTGGGAGATGTGTGCTTGCTCATTCATAGCTGAGGCGCCTTAACCCAACTGTTTGACAGGCAGTGTCTCCCAAGCCCTTTGAATTTTAGATTACTGTCTCTACAATGTTATGATTTATTGTTTAAACACTCTCAAGACCAGGGTTGTGTCTTTTAAACAGCTTCTCCATTAAGGGGACACACACACACACACACACACACACACACACACACACACACACACACACACATTGTCCCAAGCCTCCTGCTCTGTGGGTGGTCTCAGCATTGAGTTCCAAATGCAGCCTCTGAGGAAAGGAAGGAAGAGCGGAGAGGTTCCTATGGGTGTCAGTGTCTCTATTTACTACTAAGTTTAAGTAAGGATACCACAAATATAAGTAATTCAGACTTCACCCTCCAGAGCTTCTTTCCCTCTTGTCCCTCACCAACAGTTGCCCAGGTACTGGCCAAACCAGCTCTATGGGTCCTTCCTTCCAGACTTCAGCCTTCCCAATCCAGGTGGACACTTTCTTGAGACACCGTGTTGTCATCTCTCTGTTAACATCTGTACGCCCACCACGGCTGGTGTTTAAACACTTGGTTCCAGCTGGCAGTGTTATATTTTGGAGGCTGGGGTATCTTCGGGACAGGGTCGATCCAGCTAGCTACCGTAGGATGTCAAGAACCTGCCGTGAGGATTCTGCCCAGTCTTGCTTTGGCCCAGGAGATCTCTGGTTCTCTCCTGCCGTGGATATGAGAAGAGCCCAAATCCCATGCTCCCACTGCTGCAAAGCTCGCCGTGCCTGCCCTGCTGAGGCACGAAACCTCTGATAACACCAGCCAAAATAAGTCCTTCCTCTTTTACGCTGTTTCTCGAAGGTGCTTGAACACAGCGTGAGTAAAAAGAGCTGCACACCGGCCTATTCTGCTGCCACACTGGAGGCCAAATGGCTGCATTCGCCAGCCTGTTCTCTGCATGCGTAAGGTTCCTGGGAATAGCTCCAAGTGACTTTCCAGAGTTCTTCACAGCACCCTACTTTTAAGCGGGGACGTTCTCACTGTGCCCAGATCTCTCCAGCTCTGCAGCCCCTCCTCTGTCCCTACAGCTGAGGCCCATCCTCCTCACCTCCTTTGGTGCCCTCAATCTTCTCGGGACCCAACTCCAGGACCTTGAGAGCCCTGCCTAAGAAGACTCTCCTGCCGTCGTTTTGGTTTTGAATGAGCTGATAGCCTGCATCACACAGATGTTTTGTTTTGTTTTGTTTGTTTTTTGTTTTTGTTTTGTTTTGTTTTTTGTTTTTTTGGTTTTTTTTGCTAATCTAATGATAGATAAACGTTGAAGAAGATTCCCTCAGAGACTTAGGTGACAGCTCAGTCAATAAAATCCCCGCCATACAAACATGGGGACCTGAGTCTGATCCCCCCAGAAACCGTGTATGAAAAACTGAGTGTGGTGATGTGCGCTATAAGGTGAAGACAGGCAGATTCCTGGGGCTCACTGGCCAGCCTAGCTTACATGGCTGGGTCCCAGCCCAAGAAAGACACTAACTCAAAAAGTTCAAGGTCCAAGGTCAGGCTGGAGAGATGATGGCTCAGCAGTTAAGAGAACCAGCAGCTTTTCCAGAGGACCTGAATTTGGTTGCCAGCGCCCACTTGAGGCAGCTGGCAACCATCTGTAGCCCCAGTTCCAGGCTACCTGACACCCCTCCTCTGGCCTCTGAGGGCCCTATATCCATATAGTTCACATGCATACACTCAGGCACCACACACACACACACACACACACACACACACACACACACACGCACACACACTAAGTAAATCATATTTTTTTAAGGGAAAGGTGGAAAAGGCCCTGAGGAATGACAGCTAACTGTATGCACAGGTATGTGCACACACATGCGCACACACACACACACACACACACACGAAATCCCCTCCTAAATTTGAATGTATTATTTACTCACAGAGGACTTCAATAAACAAGAAACAGCCTCATGTGCCAGACACTGGAAGGTACCAATAACTCTGCCCTTCCAGAAAAGGCTGCAAACGCTATGAGCACACGCTGGTCTTCAGATGTGCAGGAACTGTTCTGCTTTAGCAAAGGCTAACGCCTGTGCATTTACATAAATGTGCATTTGTGTCACTGATGTCAGTTTCCCTGAGAATGAACATGTCAAGGGACCAGAGGTGTCTCTCCCTGGCCACTTCTCCCCCCTCCCCCCCCCCTCTGGTTTTCTTTCCAGCCTCGGATGTTCTAAGCCCTCCTGTCTGCCTGTCTTACAATCGTCATACCATACCCGGCCAAGCAGCCACCGAAGACATTCTTGTCTCCTCTTAACCTCTTGATGCAGTGAGTGTTCAGCAAACACTGGGTGTCATGATGCCAGCAGAAATTCCAGAACCAATGCCAAGGGATTTGGGGAGTATTAAAGTATGAGCTCCTTATAAACACTTAACGCTTTCATTTTTTTCTCAAGTTAAATAACATAATCTTCAGATAGAACTACAAGCTATCTTCTTGTTTTTTGTTCCCCCACAGAAGACATGTTTCTCTCACTAGCAACGTCAACTCGCAAAGAATAACTCAAAGTTGTGTGTCCGGGATTTGAAACCCGCCCCCCCCCCCACCCGCCGTGTGTCAGCTCTAATGAGATGTTCCCCTATATTCTTTGGAATTTGAAAACTTGCTCTGTTTGGTGACACTATTTGGAGAGGTTTAAGCCTTGCTTGAGTCACTGGAATCATAATCTCAAAATAAACTCTACTGCTATTCGCTGCCTTGGTCGTAGTGTTTTAATCATTCAACAGGAAAGCAACCGATGCGCACAGCAATGGCACTACCTCCGAGTCTCCACAGCCCCTTCTGCTAAAACAGCATCTGACACAAGAATTCCACGTGAAAAGTCAGATTCAAAGCTACTTTGGAAAGTTCTCCCCAAACTCCCGAGCAGTTTTTGAGCTTTTGGAACTGAATTACATACATGTGGTTGCAATGATACATACATGTGGTTGCAATGAGCTTTGGTTTCTCACTTTCCAAGCTGTCAGCAACCACCATCACCAGCTCCTGGATGTTGAGGACCACAGGCCTGGCTTCATGATAGGAACACTGCTTTACCAATCTCATCCAAACTAGACTGTAATGTAGGAGACAGACAACCAAACAAGATGTTATCACACAAACATCTTTTATGCACTGATCATGAAGAAATGAGGGAAGCTCAACAAACCGCTTGCCTTTTCATTTGCAAAATGACCAGGGTCTGCTTCCCCTATGAGGAGGGTTTACCTGCGATCCTGTCACTTTTCACACTTCTGCAGGCAGGGAAGGGGATCGATCCAGCATCATTATATGTCAAGGAAGCCTTCAGGAATGCGTGTTTCCTTCCTGGTCCCTAAAGACGTCAGGACTACATATTGTCCATGCCTCCTAGATGGAGCTTGTGATGGTGGCTGCAGACACCTTGGGAAAAGAGACACCGAGGGTCATTGGACCTACGCATAACTTAAGTCACAGTTTCAAACACTAGTCGAGAAAGTCGGGGCTCAGTCGATGAAGGGTTTGCTGCCACGGGCATGAGAATCTTCATTCTGGCTTCAGCATCCATATAACACGCAATGGCATGTGCCTGTAACTGAGGCAGTGGGGAAAGTGGAGGCAGGAGCATCCCTAGGGCTTATTGCCCAAGCAGCCTTGATGAATCTGTGAGCTCCAGGTTTAGTGAAAGACATCTCCTAAAAAGTACATAATCAATTATAATGGATTAATTAATTAATTAAGATGGAGAAATGATTGAGCAATACCAGTCTCTAACATCCACACATGTGTACATCAGCATACCTGTACACACACACACACACACACACACACACACACACACACACAGAAGCCACTCAAGGGTTTGGAGAAAACTTCTAAAAAGTAGCTTTGGGTTTTGCTGTGTGGCTTTGGGATTGGCCTGGCCGGGACAATGAAAACTGAAGAAATGACAGACAGACAGGACACACATAGAGAGAAAAGTGAGGATCACGGGGGCCACGCTTTCTGATGGAGTTGTACCAACAGAAGGCTACGAACTCACTCAGCACATCTGTTTTCTATAGCATCATTTAACATGATGCACAGCATGAATCGGAGAAGGAGGAGAGCTAGCCAGTCTGAGCCGAAGGTCTCTGAGGGGTCTGGGAGGAGGAGTGTGAAGTTGGTAGTTTTTGCATACAGTGTCAGCATCCTTCCTCAGACCAGGAGATGGCCTTGCCCTTCCTCTGAACCCAACTGGGGAAGACCTTGCCATTCCCATGGGCTTAAGGCATTGGGGTCCTTGATGTGGCTAATGCTTGTGTCAACAATACACATTCACTCCAGACTTCATCTTCTCCCCACAGAAATAACTATGTATATATTCATAAGTAATTTAAAGATCTGTATTATTATGGACCTTCTATGAAAGCCTTGGGAATTCCACATATTGGACTCTCTTCCAAGACTTAAAACAAGTAGAAATTCACTCCAAACTCAATTCTAATCTAAATCTCTTCCCCAGTTTAAATGGTCTGGGTGAGGGTAGGCAGGGCACAGTGGCTGGTAACCTCCAGGATATAACTGAAAAATGTTGTGCCAAGGGGTGCTGGGAGATGCAGTGAATTATTTCTGGAATAAGGACATGATTTTGAATTACAAATGGCGTGTTTGTTGCAAATCATTGGTTGCCAAGGATACTTCTGCACATTTCAGAAAACATAATGAGCAGATGGATTCTTGGATGGAGGAAAGAAAATTCATCTGAACTTAAGAGGCAGGAGAAGGTGAGGGCACTGACTGGAAACGAAGCCACATCGTTTATATGGCTGACACACAAGCACACACCTTTGGTGTTAAGTCCCTTCTGTTTCTGATTGTCGGCCGATGAAGATGCAGTTAAGTCTCTGGGAGGAAGCCTTCCGGAACAAAAGGCTTGCTAACGCAACTGTGACTCTCAAATGCTTCAGGCATCTACCTGCCCTGGGCTTTCAGCCACACTTTTTTTAAAAAATGTATTTTTAAAAAAAAAATCATGTGTATGCATAAGGGTGGGGAGGGGCTACCTGTGCACACGAGGTCAGGTGCCTGTAGATGCTAGGAGAAGGTGTTGGATTTCCTGGACTTGGAGTTACAGTCAGTTCTGAGTTGCCTGAGATGGGTGAACTGAACTTAGGCCCTCTGCAATGGCAGCCAGTGCTCGTAACTGCTGAGCCATCCCTCCAGCCCCAGCAGGCACACCCTTCTCGGTGTTTCTGAGTTCTCACACAATCTCTTCCTTGTTGCAGTGGTTGGCATGAGAGTGCCCCTCCCCCATAGGCTCAGTTATTTGAACGTTTGGTTCCCAGTTGGTAGAACTGCTTGGGAGGGATTAGAAAGCTTACCTTTGTTGGAGGAGGTGTGTTCCTGGAGGTGGGCTTCCGCGTTTCAATCCCAGTTAGCTTTCCATGCCTCCAATTCACTGATAAAATAGAAACTCTCGTCTACATCTCCAGCCACCATCCTCCCCCCACTGCGGGCCGCCCCCCCCCCCCACCATGGTAGTCATGCTCGGAAACTGTAAGCAATCACCCAATTAAGGGCTTTCTTCTATAAGTTGTCATGTTCGTGATATTTCTTCACAGCAATAGAATAGTGACTAAGACATTTGTATGCCCAACGTTGTTCCCCACCCGACACCTCTGCCTCTGACAGGGTCTTGTGTAACCCTTGCCAGCCTTAAACTCACCCTGTAGCCAAAGATAAACTTGAACTTCAGTAAGAGGAGAGGTAAATTTTCCAATTCACCTCCAATCCCAGAAGTGGAGGCTTTGGTCTTTTTAAACCTACTTTATTTGAGGTTCTTTAATGCCTTTACTTCCCTTCCAATCCACTTACCCTAGATAGGAGAGAAAGAGGGTTAATAGGGACAGGAGAGGTAGACCTTTTTAGACTCAGTTCCTTGGGGGTGATTCTACTCTTTGTCTTCAGGATTCCAGCAGACCCATTAAACTGGAAGCCAGGAGGCCAACAAAAGTGACTGCAACCCCAGCAGTCTCTGGATGCTCTGGAGTGTTTCTCTTCAAGAGGTCTCAAAGCAAAGAGATGCAAAGCAAAGAAGCCAAGAGTTGTGAATTGATGCAAAGGTGATTCCCCCCCCCCCTCTCTCTCTCTCTCTCTCTCTCTCTCTCTCTCTCTCTCTCTCTCTCTCCCTCTCTGTTTTTGAGTCATTTATACCCTCCCATAGTCTGTACAGGACGTTTTTCAACTGGCAAAGACCATGCCCTTGGGCAACACAGTTCCCTTTCTAGCAGACAAACACCACTCGCCCTCCCAGGAGGCAGTTTCACATCCCACACTTGGGATCAAAACAAAAACACGTGTACATCCACTATGCAGAAGAAACATAGTCCTGGTTGAGGGTGTTAGCTTCATATTGTTGCTGTAACAAATTACCACACACTTGAGGGCTCAAAGAAAACTAGCATTTACAGTTCTTAGAGATCAGGATCTGCAATGAGTCTTAAAGACTAAAAAGGGGATACCCATGGTTCCATTATCTCTAGAGACACTAAAGAAGGATTCTTTTTCGAGCTTCTATAGCTTCCTGCATTCCTTGACTCGTGACTCCGTCATCCCAACCTTTGCTTATACTGTCACACATGTCCTTCTCTGAGCCTGCTCCTTCTTTTTCCTCATCTTTGTTTAGTTTTGTATTTTTTGTGAGACAGGGTCTCTCTGTGTTGCCCTGGCTGTCCTGGAACTCACTTTGTAGATAAGGCTGTCCTCAAACTCAGAGATCTACCTGCCCCTGCCTCCCAAGTGCTAGGATTAAAGGCGTGTACCACCACTGCCTGGATGAGCCTGATTCTTCTTGAAATTCTTGAATTCTTGAATTTATAATTTAAAATTCTTGAAATTATACTGGAGCTGCCCAGGTAACCCAGGATCATTTCCCAATTTTTGCTTTGGCTGTATTTTTTATGCATGTCCCTGGGCCGTTACTCTATAATGGAGATCATTTTTTTGTTTTGTTTTGTTTTGCCTTTTCAGAAAGTCTAAAATGCATTGGGTGTGTGTGTGTGTGTGTGTGTGTGTGTGTGTGTGTGTGTGTGTGTGTGTGAGATGAGGGAGGGAACACTTGCCACAGCGTGAGTGTGGAGATCAAACGACAACTCTATGGAGTCGGTTCTCTTTTTCTGCCTCTGCATGGATTAGGAGAGTTGAACTCATGTTGGCAGAGTTGCGTGGCAAGCACCTTCATCCTCTGAGGGCTCCCACAGGCCCCAGACCTTTCTTGTCTATGCCTATCGAGTGTATCTACAGAACTGGGCTCTTTATGTAGCCATCTGAACTGTAACTACCTAAACATGTAAACGCTGTTCTGAGCTTGCAAGCCACGCAAGGAGGTGACGGCTGATGAATTCTGCTCCACGAGCTCCTGTAAACACTACTTTAAAGGAGCACATGGTTCAGCTAAGTGACATGTCATCTTGCCTCTGTCCCTTGTTAATGCTCTGTTTGACTTTCTGGCTCACATTCCGGAGGAATCATCAACCCGGTAGGAGCAGCCTCCGGGACCCTCCGTCTGTCCCTCAAGCTTACTCGCACACAGTGAAGGGAGCACCACAAGGAGCTAACGTTCGTGTTCACGAATCCCCTTCCTACCAAAGGCCCTACCTTTTTGTTGCTGTAACAAATACCACAACCAAAAGTGACTTAAGAGAAAAATACTTCATCGCCACTAATGGTTCCTGAGGGATGAGTCCATCACGGTGGGGACGCATGGCAGCAGGCAGAGGGCAGTGGGCAGGGGGACAAGAGCAGGAAGCTCAGAGAGCCAAGAAGCAGAGAGAGCAAACAGGAAGTGGGGTTAAGGTTTTCAACTCTCAAAGCACACCCCAGTGATGTACATCCTCCAGTAAGGCCATGCCTCCTAAACCTCCCAAACTGGCACCGCCGAGCTGCAGACCAAGTGTTCAAGTGCCTGAGCTTATGGGGGACGTTTTTCATTCACACTACCACAGTTCCTGATCTACAAATTCACCCTTTCCATGTCAAAGCTCACTATTGAATGCCCTCCGTGGATCTCACCCACTTTCAGGGCCTCCTGCCCTTTGTGGATCCTGACCAAAATAGCTATTATTTTCTTTTTATTTTGTTTTTTAACAGGATTGGCTCCTGCTGTTATTTTTAATATTATATATTTCTTACCAATTCTTTGAGAAGTTCATACAATGTGTGTTCACCATATCTACCTCTAACCCTCCCTGACCTCCAAATTGTGTCCTCTTTTTTAAAAACAGTAACCCATGGAGTCTAATTTGTGCTCCCCATACACTCCCGGTTGTAAAGCCATTCACTGGAGTGTGCTCAACCAACCAGGACAGTGACCATCATTTTCCTTCCTTAAAAACATGTCTGGCTTGA
The DNA here is from genome assembly GCF_964271855.1 of Acomys minous. Classification (NCBI taxonomy): domain Eukaryota; kingdom Metazoa; phylum Chordata; class Mammalia; order Rodentia; family Muridae; genus Acomys; species Acomys minous. The sequence continues at coordinate 61,621,071 of NC_140500.1, forward strand.
TGTCATAAGGAGATATGTTACAGCAGATGATATCCATGAAATCATTGATAAAAAGCAGCCAGTTGTAAGACAACAAAGGAAAGTTTTCATTAATCATCCAGTCTTTTCTTTCCCCCTTATGGAGAGGCTTATGATGGTGAGTCTGAATTGACTGCCTAACGGCATGACCTCCAAAGCAGAGACATCTTTCTCCTTAGACTGCCAGACGTTCCTATTGGTTTATCTAATACGATACGGAAATAAATACTCTGTTTCATTTCTCTGCTCCATCAGGGGCCTAAATATCTGTCTATGACTGAACATAAGAAGACAAGAAGGAAGTGGGTGAGTAGGAAAAAACAGACCTCAATCCCTGGTTTCTTCTTCGGAGTGGATGATGTTTATTTCTTGTTAAATTTTTAGCAAACATGTCTGGGGGTCAAATCCTCAGATTAGACGGAGAAGAGAGGAGGTCTCCAAAGCAGGAGCACCAGGGTAGCATAAATAGGACAATAGACACCCCACACATACACACACACACACACACACATACATACACACACACACACACACACACACACACACACACACACACACACGGGCGGGGGGAGGGAGACTCAGGAGGCAACTCCAAAAAGTAAAGTTTTTCAAGTTTTCCTTTATTCAGTGTTAAAGACTTAAATATTGGTGTCTAGTGAGTTTACACACACACATACACACACCACACACACACACACACACACACACACACAAGACCATGTAGTTGAAGGATGTTTCTTCCTTCTGATTCTAAACCCTACCCAAGGTCCAGGGAGCATCAGGGAAGAAGGAGATGGAAGGAGTGCAGGAGCCTGGGATGAGAAGAAGGCTGTGAAATGCTGTCATCCTGAGCCTACAGCAGCTGTGCTTCTCTGCACAGGATCACACCAGTCAGAACTTCAGCACGGCTGGGGGCTGGCTCCTGAAGCCCCACCCTCAGCGGAGGAGCTACTGGCAGCTCATGGCTACTGGGGAGGAGGAGGCGAGAGTCAGTTTTCTCTGGGCTGTGGCTGCTGGTCGGCTGCCCATGCCCAGTGGATGGCCCCAGACCCATTAGCATATGGCCAGCACTAAGCGGACTTCATGGGCTATTATTAATTAAACTCTGAAGAGTTTTAGAGACTCTCCAGACGGTACGGAAATGAGAGTCCCACCGCACGCCCATCTCAGTTAACGCAGAGGAAGACAAGAGACATCGGAAGTTGAACAACGTAAGGAATTGTGAGCAGAGAAGGAAAGGATAAAGATGGCTAAAACAGATGTCCCCGTGACCTTAGGAAGCAACCCCCATCAAGGGCAGGGCTGGGGCGCTATGGAACAACACGCTGCGGAAGACTGTAATGCGGGTACTCTGAGACCTTGCTCATTTCTTTAGTAGGTTCAAAGGGATTCAGTCAGGTAGGTACAGTGGTGTGTTCACACACACACACACACACACACACACACACACACACACACACACAGAGGCACACAGTAATAACACTGAACACTGGAGATATTACTCTAAGATGGGTCCTATGTGAACACTGAGGATACAGAGATGAGCACTGAGAAGGAGAATCACGGAAAAGGACTTGTCTGCAGAGGCCAAATGATTAAAACACCAATGACTGTGGTGAATTTGGAATGCTGCAGAACCAGAGCCTAATTACAATGTATCTTGGGCAATCTTTAGCCTACTAAATAGCTATTTCTTATCTCACCTCTGTGTCACCTAACACCTTGCTCCTAGCAAGACCTAACATCCTAACTACAGACTTTAAAAAAAAAAAAAATTAAAAAAAAATAGTCGGAATGTATTAACTTGTTTAGACCCTAATTTTCCATCCACCAAAGTGTCGAGTCATCAGATAGCGCCTGAAGCCGACAGCTGAGATGTCTCGGCTGAGCTCTAACAGCCGCTCAAGGCTTCCACAGATGTATTTAAATGGTCCTTATCTTAGAGTCTCTGTTGCTGTGATGAAACACTGAGGCCATAAACAACTTGAGGGGGGACGGGTTTATTTCAGTGCATCACTATTCATCCCTCAGGGAAGTCAGAGCAGAACCAAGCAGGATAGGATCCTGGGAGCTGGAGCAGATGCAGAGACCGTGAAGGGGTGCTGCTCCTTCTTAGAGAGCCTTCTTAGAGAACCCAGGACCAACAGTGCAGTAGCAGCATCCCCAACGAACTGGGCCTTCCCGTATCAGCCATTGATCAAGAAAATGAACCACAGGCTTGCCCAGGGGGTCTAGCTGGTGGAATCATTTCCTCAGTTAAGGTTCCTTTCTCCCAGAGGACTCCAGCTTATGTCAAGGTGACATAAAATACTAGGCAGCACCACATTGATTTATGACTTTTTTTTTTCTACTCCTCTAAAACTTTATGAGACTACTTCCACACTGAGTCAGGCTAAGTGTGTACGTCTAGGCCACGGTCACTCAAATTTGGTGCCAAAATAAACATTCTTATCCTCTCTCCATTGAGAGCTGTGCTTTTGCATCAATAGCACAGTACGGTGCACTGTCAGGAGCTCAGAGCACAGAGTACTAAGGCAAGCTCATAAAAACCACATAGAGCCAGAATGTTCCAGAAACCATGGGGAAGCCATGGAAACACTTGACTTTATCTGGAGGAAGGAAGGAAAACATTTTCATGTAAGAGTTTAAAACGAAAAGCAATTTATACTTTTAAACTTTAAACTTGTCAATTTTCAAATTTATAATGAGCAATAGTATCATAGTACTGATGTGAATTTGCTAGAGGCCCTAGAAAGACCATCCTCCCCGTAAAGGCTCATAGGCTTGATACTGACATTTAAAGTAATAGACTCAATGTTTAGAGCCAGGAAACAATGTATTCTGTTCTAGAAAGGATGAATTGGGCTGACAAATGGTAAGATGAACCCCTTGTCTATCCAGTGTTTTTCAGAGGTGTTCATTTTCCAATTTGTGCAATCACAGCATGGACTGAGAAGCTGAAGACATACTTACGAAATGAGGTTAGCTTTGCTCTGCCCAAGGCAGACTAAAAAAAAAAAAATTGAGATGTTCAGAACTGCCACTCTGATGAGTGCGTGCTGGGGGAAGCATACCCAACAGCCATAGCGGTGGGGGCGGGGTGGCTGGACTCATGATTTCAGCAGAGTTGAATTCAAAATATGTACACATGCAAATAAATGATGGAATGCGAAGAAAGCGCCTTGATAAAGGCAGAAAGAAATTAGGAAATATTTCTCATAGAGAGATGACTGCCAAAACAAGTTGATTTTGAATTTAATGTGAGTTCTTGTATTTAAAAAAAAAAGATAAAAATATCTTATGACCACCAGGTAACTTCAGCTGAAATACAAAAGCTTAAAACCCAGTAACTGTTGATATAACAGCCTAGAAGCCCTCTTCCTGGGATGGTGTTTAGAGGCACTCGGAATGGTTCAGCGTTTGACACACCGTCGTAGGCTCTCCTACAGTTCGGCCTCTAACATAAATATGCAGCCTTTTAAAGTAATAAAAGTCAAGGCTTGATCTATATTTTTCTTAAAATAATCTAAAAAGCTCAGAAGAAGAAGGCTTCTTATAAAATTGGAGGCCTGGGCGCCTATTGGATAGCCCCGCCCCTGCTTCCGGTCCACACTGAAGGCCAAAGGGTCTGTACCCTGACTTTTGCATGAGATCATGGTGGTGAATCATTCGCCACACAAAAAGAGCCGAGCAGATGCCTATGTCGGAACTGGGGCTTTGTTCCATCAGCCAGGTCTCCCCACTCAGGCCACTGACCTACCTGGCAATCCTCTCCGAAAACGCCTTCCCAGACATGACCAGAATGTACGTCACCAATGGCTCAGGTTTCCTAAGTGGTCGCTCTCTATCTAGTCAAGTTGGCGACCAAGATTTACCCCAGCACCTGTGGTAAATGTTAGAAGGCTTGCTAACTAGTCACATGGGAGCCTCAGAGGAGAGGCTTTGGCCTTTGGCCTTAACCTTGTCACTTGCTGAGTATAGGTAGAACATTCTCCCAGGGAGGGCAAGTGACAAGTGGTGGTTCTTTTGGTCACTTAAAGGTAACTGGCAGTTGAAGAGTGAGGGGACAACCCCTGAGCTACAAGGCCAGTCTCTGATGAGGACCTTCTCAGTCACTGCACTGTAACATGGCAGAAAGGCTAGCACTCACAAGGAAAAACCATCGGACCTGCCTCACTGACTTTTATTCAGAACTCACTGCCTCAGGGAGGGTATTAATCCATCCATAAGGAGAGGACCCTAGTGAGTCCTCATATGGGCCCCAGCCCTCAGCACCATTTCCATGGCAACTAAATCTCAATTTCAGTTCTGGAGGAACATTGAGCCATAGCATGGGGTTGATTATATAGCTGTCTGTTGGGTAGTAAAATCCCTCAAAACTTTATTACAGAAAAGCAGTACTTTTAAGCTCATGAATCCCACAGAATCCCACTAGTGGGCATACGCTACACTTAGGCTCTGTCATCCTTGCCTACTGGGCGTTCCTCTCCTGTGTTCCTACCCTGGACTGATGTAAGTCTAGAAGGGCCCACAGCACACTCTGCCAATGGCAATGGCTCAGGTTGGGATGTGTCATGAGTTTGACAGTAGCCACCTGTACCGGCCAGCTCGGGAAGAGGCTCCCAAGAGAAGTGGGTGCGAGCTGCCTTACGTCTAGAGAGGCTCCCTTGAGCATGGAGATAGTTCACACTTCCCAAAAGTTTCCCCCGTGCTTCTGTCAGCAGGTAATTTTCAGCAGAGAAACCACACCCAATACAACACTCCTCTCTCCACCCCTCCCTCCTTCCTTCTTTCTCTCCCTCTCTTCTGCCATGCCCCCTCCCCATACACACACACACACACACACACACACACACACACACTCCATATGTGCTGCATGGAAGCTTAGCATTCAAGTTAATACAAGCGTGGTACAGTTGCATTTGCAGCGGAAACAAACACAAATCATCAACAAAAAAACGCTGAGATGAAGCAGAGCTAGGAGAAACCAGTCTCTTGGTGGTAGGTACCTGAGTCTCTGAACCCAGTCATCCCTGAAGCTAGATCCGTCGCTGCCCTTTGAGTTTTACGAATCAATAAATTCTCTTAAGCTGGCTTTCTCTCTACTACAAACACAAGTATTTTCCACAGAAACTGGAACCAGGGATTGTGTTATAAACCTAAATTAAAATATGAAACTGGACAGGTTGAAAAAAAAAAAAAAACAAAAAACAGGAATTTTTGTGAGAAGGAAGCTGCTGGTTAAAATATTGCCCGGTATGCTAGCTCCTTAGATAGTGTCTCCAGTGTCAATAATGGAGGAAAATAGCCTGGGCTTGGTGAAGAGGTATGAGGATAACCCAGTGAATTCTGGGATAGTTCTGTGTCTCAGAGCCCTGTCCAGCAAGCACATCCACTACTGCAGGCCCTGTCTAGCCAGGATCGTAACCTCTCCCTGCAATTAGCCTGGGCTACCTCCTGGAGATGAAAGTAGATAGTGACCGCTCCATTTTTCTAAGAAATGGAGGACAAAACCAGTGACGTCAGTCTAAAGGCCAGGAAACAGAACGACTCCCAAATGACAAGGAGATATATATATTCTGATCCAGAGATGCTAACTTACTGTGATCTTTGGCTCTCGTAATTGGCCAAGAGGAGGCTAATCTAAATGGTGTATAATCAGACTAGGCACAGGGAATTAAGAAAACTGTATCCCCTTGGCAACCGGAGGTTATGACTGCACGGTTAGTTCTCAGCCCCCCATGACTGAGAACGAATTTCCAAAAATGCTATACACTCCAAGGCAGAGTTCCATCTCTTAGGCCTGATGATAAGGCAATGAGAGGAGGAGGCCCTCCCAGTAAGAAGGCTCTGGGTATTACAACTGGGCTCAGTAAGGGTCCTTTTCCATAGCAGGAGAGGGGAGTGCCCTGTCAAGCCTCTAGTGTCCTGTTTATGCCCTAGAGCAGTGGTCCTCAACCTACCTGATGCTACGACCCTTTAATACAAACTCCACATGTGGTGATTCCCCCCTCTACCCCCCACACCATAAAAGTTATTTCATTGCTACTTCCTAACTGTAATTTTGCTACTTTTATGAATCAGAATGTATGTATCCGATCTGCAACCCCAAGGGGGCCACGACCCACAGGTTGAGAACCACTGCCCCAGAGGATGCTATCTCACTCTGTCACAAACATGGCAGTCTTCCTCCCATCCTTACTTAGGGCACGCCCACTTTCCCTCCCTACCACCTTCCTCTCTCCTTGGAGGGGGCAGGGATGGTGTCACTATCTTGTTTTTTAAGATTTATTTATTTTATTTATTGCATAGGAGTGCTTTATCTGCAGAAGAGGGTATCAGATTACATTATAGATGGTTTAAGCCACCGTGTGGTTGCTGGGAATTGAACTCAGGACCTCCGGAAGAGCGGGTGGCTCTCTTAACCACTGAGCCATCTCTCCAACCCCCATGGTGTCACTATCTTATCTCTTGCCTTAGGCAAGTTTTCAGTTCCTCTCTCTGCTTAATAACAACTCAACTACAAAGCTACAATGTACACACAGAACCATTGTCACCAGGAACTCTTTTTCACTGTTAATCCTTCAGGGGTCCAGCAGATGGCAGAGGCCATGCTTGCCCATAAATATGGGTCGTCATAGAGGCGTATGTGTGACCATACAGACAGACATGGGGCAAAAGGAGATTTTCATGGAATGTTTATTTTTAGGTGCCATTCTAATTTTGGCCTTAATCCTCACCTCCAGTTTCCATTCATTTCTTGGAAATCTAAACCTTTTAAAACAAAATATTATTTAAATATCTCAAGTCTCTTAAGTCATGGGAGACTTTTTTTTTCCTCTTCAAAAGGGAAGGACATACGGTTTCTATTTTTTATGCAGCATTTTCAAACACATGTGTCAATATATATTTTATAAACTACTAAAAAATAAAACCCTTTATCCTCTGAGGTTATTGATGTATTCTAAGTCTCCAATACATCGCACAACACAGTAACTTCTATTCATTTTCATGAATGAGGTGGCAACTAGACTAAAAAACTAGGATTTTAATCCCTGAGGTGTCAGTTAAAATGCAGAGGTTGCCAAGACTTTTTGTTTGCTTTAAACATTAGCTTTAAATAATTAGCACAGATCATGCTATCTCAATCAAAACCACTTCCACTACACGGAGTCCTTTAGAAATTTTCCTTTTCGGGGTGAAGGTCATCCCTATCTCCCTAGCTCTCCACTATGAGCATTTTTTTTCCTTTTGTAACGGAAAGACATAGCTGTTAAGTCTGCGCAAACTTCTGAGAGGCTCAAAAGGAAGGTCCGTCCGTCCATCCTTTCAGCGCATCACATCGCTTTCATGTGGTTGGAGAGGAAACTTCAGCACCATTCCAAGACCTGGAAGGGCTGGGCTGGTGTGCCCACGTGGGTGTCAAGGCCTGGAAAGGCAGGTGGTCCTGCTTAGGTTGTCTGTTTTTCCAGAGGTTAAGAGTCTAAAGCAAACCGCCATGCTCTTGGAAAAGTAGGCTGGCTCTGTGCTTCTCTTGAGCCATATTAGCAGAGCCCGCGGAGCCCACTCTCTTCGTGGCGGTCTGCAGAGGTTCTGGGGTCCACACTGAGCCCTAGTAGTAGCGGTTCAGGCTCCTGGTGCCAGGCACCTCGGGCTGCCCGTTCATCCAGATCTCCCTGATGATGCGTTCCCGCTCCTCCAGCCTCTGCGCACGCTCCAGCTCCTCTGCAGAGGTGAATACGTTCTTGTTCAAAGTCCTCTCGAAGCGGCGGTGCCTACGCACCGACAGGTCCGACGCAGTATCCTCCTCGCTGCCATCCTCGCTGTCGCTGCTGTCGTCGCTACTGCTCTCATGGTCCTGCAAGCACCTCCTCCTCCGAGGACCCCTCTGGCAGTCCGTCTGGCAGGAGATCCTCATCACCAAGGCGGCCAAGGTCAGGAAGAGGCCGATGCACACGCCGGAGACAAAGTACAGAGCAGCTCGCTCAGGGTTTTCTGTAGGGAGAGGAAGGAAGAGAACTCGTTGGACAGGAGCCATGGCTCCGTGCAGGATCAGGGACACAGGAACATCCCTTCACCAGGACCCGAACTTGGATGGCAAACAGTATCCCAGCCTTCCCAGGGGCAAATTTCACAATTCCAAATGGCATTATTAGACCAGTTATGGGGCTCGTGCCTACAAATAGTCCCAGCATTTGAGATACTGAGACAGGAACACTTAGGCCAGAGAGAGAGACTGTCTCAAAAAGAGACTAAAGCGGGTGGCAGGTTGGCTCAGTGAATACAGATTCTTGCCTCCAAACCCGAGCAAACCTGAGCTCTTATCCCAGGCATCTGCATGATGGAAAGAGAGAATGGATGAACTACCATTAATTGTCCTCTGACCTCTGCACGCATGCCATGGCACAGCACACCAGAAAACACACAGGCGCACAAATAAATAAATGTGGTAAAATGAAAAAGAAGAGAAAGACTGAATAGATAGATCAGTATTGACAACTGGCCAACAACATACCTGCTAGAGGCAAGGGCATATGAGATTTCACTTTTCTTTCAACTTTAACTTTGAAATTATTTCCAAATGAAAAGGCATTATATGTGGTCTTTGGGTCTGGTTAATTTCTCTCTCTCTCCCTCTCTCTCTCTCTCTCTCTCTCTCTCTCTCTGTGTGTGTGTGTGTGTGTGTGTGTGTATGTGTATTCATACAATCTTTTTATACTAAAGTTTAGAATAATTTTAAAAATTAAGACACCCAAGAAATTTAAAAGTAAAGAAACTGAAATTGCAGCCTCTCCCACATGGAGCAGCTGTGTTCATGATGAGCCACGTCTTTCCAAAGACCTTCTTCCTGATTGTCCGAGGGTTTCCATCCATCGACTTTCACACACAAGCCTCTGGATTACTGTCAATGCTCCACCTTCTGGTATCTATGGCCTTTGTCAGCTCCTTAAAGTCTGGAGCTTGCAAGTGTGTGCGCGTGTGTGCATGTGTGCGTGTGTGTGTGTGTGTGTGTGTGTGTGTACATGCATGTGGCGTCCAGAGGCTACTCTGGGGCGTCCTTCAGGCATGGCCAGCCTTGTGTATGCCACTCTGCCTGGCCTTTCAAATGTGGGTTCTAGGGACCAAACTCAGACCCCTCATGCTTGGAAGGCAACACTTTTCTGAATGAACTGACTTTCCAAGCCCTAGTAACTTAGTTCTACACAAAATGGCAAAAGCACCAGGTGATTCTAAGATGAAGTTATATAAAGCTTCAATACCCACGCCCCCCCCCCTCCTCACTAAGATGACGTCAGCTGCTGTGGGTTAACTTGCTTCATATATAGGTCCAAGTACCACAGAGACAACTATGGCCTCCAGCCTTGAAAGGACTGAACTTGCCAACAGGGATATGGGTGACCGTGAAATTCTATCGTCATCACAGCAGAACTTGGGGTGAGGAGATTCGCTTTCCAGCAGCCTTCTGAGGGGCCTTGAACTACAGACCCCGGCCAAGCCACGTATAACTTTCTGAACCACGGAAACTAAGATATGTGTGAAATGTTAAGAATCATGCATATTTACATTTCTGTTTATGTGGGGAGTCAGGGGCACACGACAGCATGTAGCCTAGGAGGCTAAAGGCCATAGAGTCCCCTAGAGCTGCAGTTACAGGTGGTCATGAACACCTGCTGTGGGTGCTGAAACTGACCTTGGGTCCTCTACCAAAGCAGTACCTGCTACTAATTGCTGACCCATTTCTCCAGCCATCTGTGTTGGGACCCTAAATTTGGGGTGATTAGTATACAGCCATGGAGATTATGGATGCAATCAATCACACATCTAAAGGCAGGGTAGGCATTGAGGTTCACTGGGAGAAGAGGCAGCCCTGAGGTGGCTGGTAAGGCCTTCCTCTTCCTCGTGCAGCACAGAGAGGGGCGTGGTCTAAGGCCCTGAGGATATACAGGAGAGCCCAGAGAGAGCGTGGAGTGGAATGTGGTGCTGGCATGCAGCACATAGCAGTTTGAAGAGACCAGAGATGGACGGTGTGGTGGTTTGGAGCAGGCAGATGGAGAGAGACACTTTGGGGTGCGGTGGCTTGGCAGAGACTGCTGGCTGCATCTACTGTTGGCAGAAACTGGTTTAGCCCCAAAGACCCTTTGACCCTCAACAGCCGGGAGAAGAAAAGGGGCCCCAGTCCTCACTGACCTTCTCTCTCCTATGTAGGGTTGGGAGGTCGAGGCCTAAACACCCCAAATAAAGTTTTTTTGTTTGTTTGTTTTTAAACAGAGAGCTACGAGCCTAGAATCCTTAGTTCAATCCTTGGAACCTACATAAAGGTGCGAGAACAGAAAACAGGACCCTAGAACGTGGTGTTCTCTCCTTCCTGGATGCTGTAAGGTGTACAGCCAGACTCTGCCACAGCTTCCCATCATGGCTGACTGAAGCATTAGAAATAATAAGCCTAAGCAAATCGTCCAGCTTTCAAATTGTTTCTCATATTTGGTCACATCAATGAAAAAAAAATGGGTGTCACTAGGTATGAGAAAGCATCATAGAAAAAACACAATTTCTGACCTAAGACCTCCGCCATGTGGAGGTCAAGGGAAGTATCTCAGAGGGCACATGGGTGTGCAAGATGTGTGGCTTTGTGGGGAAGCGTGAGATGTCCATCGTACTGAGAGGGTGTAAGCCCCTCGTCTCTAGAGTGTGCCAATCCTGCTTCCTATTGCTGTGATAAACAAATGATGAAAAGTAACTTGGACAGGGAAAGATTTATTTGCTATTTGTTATCTGTCCCAGAAACAGTACATCACCTAAGCAAGTCGGGGCAAGAACTCAAGTAGGGCAGGACCCTAAAGGCAGGACCTTAAGCCAAGGCCATGGGGGAATGCTACTTTCTGGCTTACACACACCAACCTGACTCCAGATTGCTCAGTTTGCTTTCTTAAACAACCCAAGACCACCTGCCCCGGGGAGGGAGGGACCAGCCACAATGCGCTGGGCCTCTTGTCAACCAATCAAAAAATGCCCCCATGCACTTGCATACAGGCTAATCTGATGGCGGCAACTCCTTCACCATGTATCATCCTCCCATTGTGTAGCAGGAGGAGGACACTCCCGTCAGTTTCCGGCTTCAGTCTGGGTCCATCTCAGACTGTCCCGCTGCACACGACAAAGTACAGGTGGATGGGGCTGGAGAGGTGGCTCAACAGGTGGAATGGCAGCCGCTGCGCAGGCATTAGGATCTGAGTTTGTGTTCCCACCACCCACGTAACAGCTGAGATGTGGGCACATGACCATAACAACCTCAGCCCTGGAGAGGCAGAGACAGGCTCGTCCCCGGGACTCACTATGCAGACAGCTGAGCCAAGCCAGAGAGTTCAACAAGAGACCCTGTCTAAGCCAGGTGTGGTGGCACACACCTTTGATCCCAGCACTTGGGAGGCAGAGGCAGGTGGATCGCTGTGAGTTCGAGGCCAGCCTGGTCTACAAAGTGAGTCTAGGACAGCCAAGGCTAACACAGAGAAACCCTGTCTCAAAAAACCAGAAGAGAGAGGGGGGGAGGTCCCTGTCTCAAAAAAATAAGGGGGAGAGTCTAGTCTAATAAAGGAAGACAGCTGACTTCAGCCTCTAGCTTTCACATGTGGCCTCACAGGTGAGTGTGCAACACACACACACACACACACACCACATACACTACACACACTATATACACATTATACACATACTACACACGCTACACACATACCACACTCACATTACACACAGCATATACACCACATACTATATACACTACATATACATTACACACGACACACACACACAGAAGGGGGGGGTGGGGAGAAAAAAATAACTGGAATGCAGACACAGACCTGGCAGTGAGATATGCCGGGCTTAGGGGCTGGATCTCTGAAAGGCAAGAAAATCTCAGTCTGGGTGACCTTGTCAGATCTCATTCTAGAGAGAATTCAAAAGCGTATCACTGGGGCCCGGGAAAAAAGTGAAAATCTATTTGCTAGGAAATGAGTTCTGTTGTTTACCAGACTCGAACCTCTCCCAGGGGCCATGTCCTGGCTTGGAGGCTCTGCAGAGAGATCCAATGGTCCCTTCCTTCTCTTTAAAGCAGGCTTGACTCAGCCTCAAACACCCGCCCCCAGGTGCTACCAGCATTGATTTTTTCTGCCACCATCTGCACAGAACAGAAATAAGGTCATTGTACCTTAGGTGACCGCTTGTCGGGAAGCCCAGAGTCCTTCCTCTACCCACACAGCCACCAGGGCCCTTTAGGCCACTGACCCTGCCTGTACTGCTGTGAAGGCCCAGAGAGCTTGGGCTCTGCCTGGGAGCTTTACTCTGAGGTAAGTCATCTTCACAGTGGAAAAGCATGTGTAGGGTGGGAATGGTGGAGAATGGTTCTTTAAAAAGATTATTTATTTTGTATTCTTGAGACAGGATGGTGGCTTTGAAATCCCCATCCTATGTCCCCTGTCTCCTAAAAAACTGAGATCACAGGCATGCACCATGCCAGCCTCACGGACGGCTTCAAGAGAACCAATTTCCATGCCTTTGACAGACATATTCTTGGTTCTTTCCATGCTATACTAAACTGAGAGGCACCTGTGGGGACAGTGTGTTCACCTGCCCTACCTCCACCGTGCCGCCAAGCCTCTCACTAGAGGTGACCTGTATGTATGTATTACAGTGAGCTACCAACAAGTGCAGAAACTGCCTCCTGACGGTCAGCAGTCAAGAGTTCCTTGGGACTAACATATAAGTTGTTTCCAGTGCTTACTTTCCTGTGTGCTTGTGTGTGGTGGAGTTACACGTGCATACATGGGCAAGCGGAGGCCCATGGCTGACATCAGGAACCTTCCTCCGTCGCTGTCCAGCTTATTTTTTAAAAGATATTTATTTATTATTATGTATACAGTGCTCTGTCTGCACATACACCTGGATACCAGAAGAGGGCACCAGATCACATTACAGATGGTTATGAGCCACCATGTGGTTGCTGGAAATTGAACTCAGGACGTCTGCAAGAGCAGTCAGTGTTGTTAACCTCTGAGCCACCTCTCCAGCCCTGTCCGATTGATTGTTCAGCTTATTTTTGAGGCAGAGTTTGCCTTTCTGGCTAGTCTTGCTAGCCAGCTTGCTCCTCGCATGCCCTGTCTCCCTCCCAGGACTGGAATCAGAGGCTGCCACATCCACAAACTGCCGGAAAGAGCATGGGAGATGTGAATCCAGAGCTCAGGTTCAAAGGTCAGGGATAAACATGGAGTAGGCTACCTTTAAAGACTCCTGAGAGGTCAGGCCACTAATGCAGTCAACAGGCTCTAACTTCGCTCCTGTCTTGGAAACTTACCTCCACCCACTAAAGACCATGGTCTCAGACCACGAGTTTTTTTTGGCACAATCACATTGGCTGGACGGACAGTGTAAGAACCTGGACAAGTCCTTCCCTTTCCAATCTCATCTCAAGTACTTTGTACCCCTTGATGTAGTCTGAATGTGAGATGCTCCTGCAGGCTCATGTCTGAACACCTGGTTATGGAAACGTTAGGAGGTGGGGCCCAGTTGGAGGAAGTAGGTCACCGGATGCGTGAGCCCGCAGATGGGTATCCCTGCCCCACTTCCTGTGCACCCTGTTCCCTGGTCCATCAAGAGGTGGTGAGTCTCCGAAAGGTTCCCACTGCCATAATTCCCCTACCATAGTAAACTTTATCCCCTCAAATAAGAGCTAAAACCCTCTCTTGCATTGCTTCTTACCAGGCATTTGATCACAGCAAAAGGGAAGAAACGAAGGTAACCCTTTTATAACACTGGACCCAAAGAATGTTCACAGACATAGACAGAAATCGGTACTGTATATCCATGCAGGAGGGCGGGACAGGAAGCAAAGAGGAAGGTTGGTAAGTGATGGACAGGTGAAAGATGGAAGAGAATCCATAGACGGGAAGGAAGATGGGTAGAGAGGAGACAGAAAGAAGATAGGGAAGCCAACGGATGGATGGATGGATGGATGGATGGATGGATGGACAGACCGACAGATGGGGCTCCCACTAACTGGATCTAGGGGAAAGTCTTTATGCTGATCTTCTACCTTTAAACACTAGCACAATTTAGGACAGTGGGTAAGTACTGATGCTCTTGGTTGAAACATTAAGACCAGGTGACCCATGTCTTCACTTGCATGAGAGGGAAAGCCGTACTTGAAGGGTAGGAAAGAATCATTCCGACTTCATACTCGGCCTCCAGCAACTTGCAACACAGGCCTAACTTGTATTGTTGCTGGGTTTTTGTTTGTCTCTTTGTTTAGGATTTTGTTATGTAGCCCAGGCTGGCCTTAAACTCTTGGCATCCAGTTCCCGAGTGCTGGGCTTGTAGCCATGGGCCAGCACGCCTAGTTAACGGGCCTCATTTTGGAAACTGCTATTGTCATTTTAGCCTAACTATAGTCTTTCTCACCCATCAGAAACCAGCATCGTAGATACAGATTCCAAGAGAGGTTCAGTAAAAGACACCAGGAAGAGCAAAGGCATTTGTTGGGACTCACTGGGTAGCAAACTGATGCATCAAAGCATCAGTTTACTTTGATTCATGCTAACTCACTTTTCTGCCTTCCATCAAACTGGAGTTCTAGGCTGTTTGTTGTTATTCTTCTAATACTTCCTGCTCCAGGTCACCTCCCTTTCAACCAATGACCCACCATGGGCTTGACCACCTTCAGACATCAGCTAATTACCCAGGAAGCATGATGAAGAGGGCTTTTGTTGGCTGTTTTCCTTTAACAAATAAAAATAAATCTATTACTCTATCTTGTTTCCTGCAGGGTCATTGTTTTCATGGGCAGGAAGAGGCCCTCTGGGGAGGTCCTGAGGCTGATTTCATTTGCATGCTGGCAAGTCAGACCATACCCAGGAAGCCATAGGAAGGAATGCCACACCAGCTCAGGCTGGTCAGCTGCTCTCCAAGCCAGCGAACCATGTACTCTGCCTGCGGTTTCTTGCCTTCCACAGTGTTCAGTCTTTAAAGGGGAAGGAAATGCGCTTCTGAAATGGGCTTTAACGAGAGTAGCAGGGTCTTGTGGAGCCGGGGAGGAGTCAGTGGAAGGTCGTCACTGAGCTCTACATCACTACACAGATGGCCCTTCGTGGGATTCCGTCCCACACCCCACACGTTAGAAAAGGGAAGTCTTTCGCTAACACTCCAGGCCTCTGAAATGCTGGGGGTTTCCCTCAGTCTCTTCCATCCCTGGCTGGTCCTGCTTGGGAACAAGGAATACTGCAGACTCTGTCCCTGCCGGGCCTGTCAGACTTCTGCTCCTTTGGCCCCATTCACCTTCTCCTCATGCCTCCTAGGCAGTTAAGCACCCCACAAGGAAGCTTCCACATTCCTGTGCTCACGCAGGCCACAGCTCACTTTTCTCTCCTCTTGGTGTACTCCTTTGTTTTTTGTTTGTTTGTTTGTTTGTTTGTTTTTAAGATTTACTTATTATGTGTATAGAGTACTCTGTCTGCGTGTACACCTGCATGTCAGAAGAGGGCATCAGATCTCATTATAGATGGCTGTGAGCCACCATGTGGTTGCTGGGAATTGAACTCAGGACCTCTGGAGGAGCAGCCAATCATTAAGTTAAAATGAGTAATTTCTCCATTTATTCTTTTTAATGACCCTATTAGAAATTGTTAGTGAGGCTATTATTATTAATGCTATTATCCTGTTTATAAAGCACTATATTCTGGCTAGTGAGTTGCTTACAAATGGTTAAGATGAGACATGTTAACTCCATCAATACAAGTGCTGGGACAGAAGGAATTAAGCACAAGACAAGGAAACGTGGATGAGTTAAGAGAAATCTACAGCCCCGTTAGAGGACCAAGATTTTACATGTCCTGCAGCTTTAAGATAGCCGTAACAATGAAGGCACACTAAACATTTGGATTGTTGTGGTATGTGCGTGTGGCCGTGATGTGTGCCTGCGTGTATCAGTGCTAACATATGTATGGACACATACCCATGCAGAGGCCAGAGGTGTCTTTCCTGATGGCCCCACCTTACATATGTCTCTCCCCTGAGCTCAGGACCCACCCATTTGGCTAGTCTAGCACTCCAGCTTGCTCCAGGATCCCCTGTCTCTGCCCGCCCCCCATGTGCTGGGATGGCAGGCAGGCCACCACACACACTGCCATTTCTCCAGGATCCCCTGTCCCCGTGTCCCCCCTCCCCCATGTGCTGGGATGGCAGGCAGGCCACCACACACACTGCCATTTCTGTGAGTGGCCCTGAACTCCAGTCTTCACTCTTGCATAGCAAACTCAAAATAGCAACAAAAAAATAAAGTGAACTGCATCCCCATGCCTGCACTTTGCTACAAAAATACAGATTATCGAGGCAGGATTGGAGGCAGAAAGATGGTGGACAATACCGTTACAGCAATTTGAACAAATACAAGATAAAGTTCAAATCAAGTCAGTGATGGGACACACGGGGCCTTCACAACTGAAGGGATGAACAGACTGACTTTAACCAATGGGATGTGGTCTATATAGAAGGCATCCAGAGATAAAAATGTTTCTGAGTTAGAGACACAGACAGGTTAGTCTGGGCCATGGAGCTCAAGAAGACAGAGAAATGGGAGTTATCTAATGCAGGTATGACACAAATGCTGAAAAGCAATGTTCCAGTTGAATGCTATTCTTACAAGGTGCCTCCAAAGAGTTACAGAATACAGTTAAGCAGCCCGGAGGGCGAGGGGCTCAGTCAGTACCACCAGTTTGTCTTATAAGCCAGGGATCTGAGTCTGATCCCCAAAACCCAGGGACGGGGGTGCGTGCTTGTAATCCCAGGGCCTAGAAGGTGGAGGCAAGCTAATCCTGAGGCTTACTGGCTGGCCAGCTTGGCCAATACCAGACCAGAGAGAAACCCAGTACCCGAGAGTGACAGGTGAGGCTGGCCTCTGGCCTCCATATGCACATGTGCGCGCGCGCGCACGCGCACACACACACACACTGTGACACACACACACACACACACTGTGACACACAAACAACATACAAAAAATAACTAATCAAAATAATAAAAATGTACACTGACACTTAAGTGAGTGTTCTAGCACCCACGTAAGGATTATAGTAGGATGCAGTCACATTTAAACCGGACAGACAGCAGGAGTAGATTACTACACGTTATACACGCATGTTCTTTATCCCCTCAGTAGCACATCATTTGCATATTTCCATTTCACTTCATATCCAGCACATTTTCTCATCTTTCCCATCAAAATGATTCTGAGAGTTCTTTGTCCTCGTGGTAATGTGTCTGCCTACATCTCTAATTATTCTCTTAGAAGAAATTCCTAGCAGTGGGATTCCTGAAGATGTAATCTATGCGTGCTTAAGGCTCTTGGCAGATAACTATTCCCTAGAGAGCTTGCATGCATCATCTGTGCCTCCATCGGCTTTGCGTGCAAGCGCTTGCCTCCCTGCACCCGCATCCCGTCCTCACTGCTCATGTATCTGCTAGAATTTGAAACTGTTTGGGTTTTTTTTTCCAGCCATTTGCATTTTTCCTTATGCAAACTATTAATTCTTTCCTTTGTGGCCTTTTCTCTTGGGACTCTTTCCTTGAGACTCTTTGATTAAATTTCTGAAATGTTTTTATGTCATAAACTTCAAAATTCTATCATTAGTAACATTTTTTTTTCTTAAAGGAAGAGTCAGTCTAGAATGGCGATTACAACTGCAATCCCAGCTCCTATGAGGCTGAGGCAGGAGCATTGCCATGAGTTAGCGGCCACCTTGGGCTACACAGTTCATCATTTCTTTCCAGGGAGTGCTTTTGTTGAACTGGTACTGTTAATTATTGGAATGGTTAACATTAGGGTGCCTGTTGTGAAGAATCGTAACAGTCTAATGTAGTCACAGTATAAAATTCATGTCACAGCCATGGGACGAGATGTATCCAGAAGCAAATAGGAAGACCACAGCACCATGTGACAGGCTCAGCTGGGATCAGCAGCCATGCAGGACTGCTGGCTTCCACTTGCACACAAATCAACCCTATCTAGGGAATCAGAAAGTAAAGCCAGCCATTCACACCTCCCCCAAAAAAATTTAATCAGAACTCCAGTTCTGGGGTTTTGTCTTTTAAGAGGAAGGGTCCTCTTTAAAAAAAATAATAAATCTAGAAATGCCAGCTAACACAAACACACACATGCATGCTCCAGCTACCAAAAGATGAAAGGAGCTGGGCGTGGTGGCACATGCCTTTAATCCCAGCACTCAGAGGCACAGGCAGGCAGATCGCTGTGAGTTTGAGGCCAGCCTGGTCTACAAAGCGAGTCCAGGACAGCCAAGGCTACACAGAGAAACCCTGTCTCAAAAAACAAAAAGAAAGAAAGGTTTCCATGTGTAACCAAAGAGCCGCTTCTGTATAACCCTGTCTGGTCTACAGAAATACCCTCAAGAAGTCAGTCATCTTTCAGAAAAGCACAGCTTTGGGCTAAGGAAGAAACAAACATAGGGGCCTCCCAGATTTACACAACCCCCCCCCTCTCTCTCCTGGAAGGTTCAAACACCTCATATGCTCATATGACCACTAAAACTCTCTGTCTCCCTGTCCCTGTCTCTATCTGTGTGTGTGTGTGTGTGTTTGTGTCTGTCTGTCTGTCTCTCTCTCTCTCTCTCTCTCTCACACACACACACACACACACACACTTGTCAAAGGACTAAGACAGTTTTGTGCATTAGCATAAGTAACCAGTGTGTGGCTAAAGAAATGGCCCTCATGGGATGGACAAGAAGCAACGTGTATTACTCAGGATTCTTTGGCGTAAGGCGAGGCAGAACTTAGACTTGTGATCAGAGGCAATAGTGTCCCGCAGGCTGCAGGCTCAAGAGCTGAGGAAGCCAACTGCTGCTCAACTGTTGGGAGTAGCTGGACGCGTACAGAATAAAAGGGACCAGTGATGCAGGATGAAGGGCTGGAAGCCTCCTGGAAGAATGCTGGTGGGATCTGATGTCCAATAATCAATGCCAGCAGCAAGAAACATGCCACTCAGGAAGTGCAACACTTCCCTGGGGCAGTTAGTTGTTAATTGCCTTACGGGGAGTGAATCTCAATGGTAGCTGTCTAGATGAAGTTGGCCTGTTTCCCTGTTTGTGGCAGATTGTGTTAATGGAGTTAACTGAGGTGGGAGGATCTGGCCCACTGTGGGAGGCACCATCCCTTACGCAGGGGATTCTATTCTGCTTAAGAGTGAGGAAAGTGAGCTGCATCCAAGCATGCACACATTCACTCTCTCTCCACTCTTGACTGTGGATGTGACTAGCTGCCTTTAAGTTCAAGCCACTCATTACTTCCCTGTAGTTTGACAGCAGAAGACAGCACAAACAATAACTGGTTTATAGGAAAGATTAAGCTTTGTCTCAGGTGGAAGCAGTCTTGGCGGGCTTTACCCTTGAGGCACACCATGAATACCTTGTGAGAGACTGTTTGGAGCCTTCCTGGGCTTGGAATTCAGGAAGCCTACCTAGGAACCCCACCGTGGCTATTGTTTTCCTAATTGACCCTCGAAGGGAGAAGGGACCGCCCTTTGCATATGACTGGGAAGAGGTAGAAGGAGAGAGAAAGAAGGCGCGGAGAGAGAGGAAAGGACCGGACCAGCTCGTGGGACTGAGACACCTAAGGACCTGTCCTGCCGAACGGATTCCAGGAGGTTTTAATCTTCTGTCCCTTTAACCTTTTTTTTTCCTTCTTGTATATGCTAGTTGGGTTGTATAATAAAGTTTAATTGTTAATAAACTGAGCCAACATCTGGCGCCCGATGTGGGGCCCGATGGGTTCCACAATCCCTAATGATATGAGGGAAGATTCAGTATTCCACGGGATAGAAGTGTTGTTTCAGGGTATTGGCAAAATTGCAACTGCTGTTGCAAAACTCTTTCCTGCATTATACTTAGAGGGAATTCTTTGTTTTCTCATTGTCCTTTTATTACAATATTTCATGCTTAGAAGGATTAGAAGACAGGCTAATGGCATAGAAAAGCCGGAAGGGTCAGTAAGTTCTATCCTTTTGGAAAAGATTGCAGATTTGACTGGACAGATAGAAAGGCTGAGGTATGAAAATGAAGGGATGGGAAAACGGATAGAATTTTTGGCATTTGGTAGTGATGAAGGACAGAAAATAGAGAGACCGGAAAGCCAGAAAAATCAGGAAGAGTCAATAAGCTCTATCCTTTTGGAAAGAATTACTGACTTGACTGAACAAATAGGCAAAATACAGAGAAAAGTGGAAGGGCTGGAAAAGCAGAAGGCACCTTTGGTTAAAAAGGGTGGAGAAGGTCAGAAACCAGAGGCAAAGGAAGCCAGACCGACCAAAAGGTCTTTGGAAGTAAATGTACCAGTGGAGGATACTTCCACAGTCACCCAGGCACCTTCAGCTTTTCCAGTCACTGTAAGACATGTAATCGAGCCAAATGGTGCTGAGGGTCATGACGAAATAGCCTGGTGTCCTGTAGACATGATGGATTTAAAACATTTTAAGGAATCCATCATCAGATATGGTATGCATTCTAACTTCGTTAAACAAACGCTAAACAGCTGGGCCTATCAGAATAGACTTGTTCCCCAAGATTGGAAAAATTTAGTTTCAGCGGTATTGGAAGCAGCACAACAGTTACAGTGGTTATCATGGTGGCGAACAGAGGCTATAAAAATAGAACAAGAAAATATCGCACAGGGAATAAATATTAATAGAGATCAGTTACTTGGTGATGGACCATATACTAACATGAGAGAGCAAATTCAAGCTGACGATAGAGTGATTGAACAATGTCGTAAGGCAGCCTTGAGAGCTTGGGAGCTGGTAGAGGAACCTGGGAAAACAACTATTTCTTTTACTAAGGTGTTCCAAGGACCTCTGGAGCCTTTACAGAATTTTTGCAGAGATTAGGATCTGCTATGGATAAGGCGATGCCAGATTCTGATAACAAAAAGGCATTAAAACTTATCATGGCTTATGAAAATGCAAATGCTGAATGTAAGAAGGTGCTTAGACCGTTAAAGGAAAGAGGCGCTCCATTAGATGACTGGGTAAAGGAGACAGTTAATATCAACTCTCAGGAATATCAGAATAATATTGTGGGACAAGCTTTAGTCAGAGAGCCCAGATATCATAATACTCGGTGCTTTAATTGCGGTCAAATCGGTCATGTGCAAAGAAACTGTAGAAATAGAAGGCGCACTAACCCAGGAGAAAACGTAACTTATAGAAGAGAACAGGGGGGTTCTGGTTATGATGGTAATGAGGTACCAAGACTCCCAGGGTACTGTAGTCGCTGTGGAAAAGGGAAACACTGGGCTCGGGATTGTCAATCTAAGCGAGATGTGCAAGGCAATATCTTGCCGACGGGAAACGGCAGGAGGGGGCCATCGGCTCGGGCCCCCGTAAACAATGCCAGCCGAATTCCTTTGGCCAGTCAGGAAGTGACAAACCCGCAGGAAAACGGGAACTGAGTGTTAGCGATCTAATGCATGCTACTGAAGGCAGTGCAGCCTTGGATCTGGCTTCAAATATGTCTCTTACCCTAACTCCTCAGGTTGAATGTTACAAATTAAATACTGGTGTTTTTGGACCTTTGCCTTCAGGCACAGTAGGATTGGTTCTGGGAAGAAGCGGGCTGACTTCTCAAGGTTTTATTGTGCATCCTGGTATTATAGATGGAGATTCTAAAGGGGAAATAAAAATCTTGGTATGTGTGAAAAAGGAGATGAAAATTGATGCCGGGGATAGGATTGCTCAACTCCTACTGTTTCCTTACATTAAGGGCAAAGCCGCTCCAGTGGAAAGGACTGGTGCGTTCGGGAGCACAGGGACCCGTGTGTTCTGGCAAACAGTAATTAATGATCAGAGACCTAAGTTAATTATACAATTGAATGGTATTAAAATAGAAGGCTTGGTAGACAGTGGAGCTGAAGTCTCCATCATTTGCCAGAAGTCTTGGAACCAAACTTGGCCACTTAAGAAGGTTTATACAGAAATTGTAGGAATTGGCAAGTTATCTCAAATAAAACAAAGTGTACAGTGGCTTGAGTGTGTGGGACCAGATGGGCAAATAGGGAGGCTGAAACCCTATGTGGCTGACATCCCTATAAATCTCTGGGGAAGAGACCTTTTACAGCAATGGGGTACTCAGATTACTATTCCTGCAAATACTGAGATAAAGAAGGTTGAAACAATGGGTGAATTGGTATGCGCTTCTAGGGAAGAGATTAATGTAAGTGATCAGAGGCGACCACCAGCTATGCCCATTGTCCAACCTCAGAATTCTTCAGATTTAGAGTGTCAAAATTTATAAGAGGGGCCACTGCTGAGATACCAACCGCCTTGCCCCTAAAATGGATTTCAAACAGACCTGTATGGCAGGAGCAGTGGCCCTTAACAAAAGAAAAGTTACAGGCGCTTCACGGTTTAGTGCAAGAGCAGCTGGAGGCTCAACACATCGAAGAATCTTCCAGCCCCTGGAATTCCCCTGTGTTTGTGGTAAGAAAGAAATCAGGTGGTTGGAGAATGATAACAGATTTGAGGGCCATAAACAAGGTGATTCAACCCATGGGTTCGCTTCAACCTGGAATTCCTTTGCCTTCCTTATTACCTCGGTCTTGGCATATAATTACAATTGATTTAAAAGATTGTTTTTTTACCATACCTCTACACGAGAAGGACAGGGAAAGGTTTGCTTTCTCAGTACCTACCCTGAACAGTAATTCTCCAATGAAAAGATATCAATGGAAGGTACTTCCACAGGGAATGTTAAATAGCCCAACTTTATGCCAGTATTTTGTACAACAACCTTTAGAAATACTTCGTAAGCTGTTTCCTCAATCTATCATATACCATTACATGGATGATATTCTGCTAGCTGATTCTGATCCTAGTATTGTAGAAAAAATGTTTCAGGAAGCACAAAGAATTCTGCCATGCTGGGGATTACAGATTGCGGTGGAAAAAATACAAAGAGGAGATTCAATTACCTATTTAGGCTATAAAATAACTGAACAAAAAATTCGACCACAAAAGGTACAGATCCGTAGAGATCAATTACAAACTCTTAATGACTTTCAGAGATTATTGGGCGATATTACCTGGTTAAGGCCTACAATCGGGTTAGCTACCTATGAGTTAAGTAACTTGTTTCAGATTTTACAAGGGGATTCGGATTTAAACAGTCCTAGGTGTTTAACTGCTGAAGCAGAAAAGGAGTTAATTCTGGTGGAACAAAAACTTCAAAAGGCATATGTGGATAGAATTGATCCTGAACTTGGTTGCATTTTGGTTATTTTGCCTTCAAAACATTCTCCTACTGGGCTTCTCATGCAAAGGGAAGACCGGATTATAGAATGGATATTCCTGCCAAATAAACAAAGCAAAAAATTGAAAACATATATAGAGAAAATTTCTGAATTGATTACAAAGGGAAGAATAAGGTTGCGTCAACTGTCAGGGATGGACCCGGCGGAAATTGTAGTGCCTCTTACTGATTCTGAGATTATGTCACTATGGGTAATTAATGAAGATTGGCAAAAAGCTTGTAGTAATTATTTGGGAGACATTAACAATAGATACCCAAAAAGCAAACGTATACAGTTTATAAAAAGAACTAATTGGATCCTTCCAAGTATTGTAAAGAGGTCACCAATCTCAGGGGCACCCACCTTTTTCACTGATGCAAATAAATCAGGTATGGCTGGTTATAAGTCTGAGAAAATGACCAAGGTGATTAAAAGCCCCTTTACATCAGTTCAAAAATCAGAATTATATGCTATCCTTATGGTTTTGTTAGATTTTCCTGAACCTCTTAATATAATTACTGACTCTCAATATGCTGAAAAGGTTGTTTTGCATATAGAAACTGCTGAATTTACTCCTGATAACACAGAATTGACTACTTTATTTATAGAACTGCAACAGGTCATCAGAAGCAGAAATTATCCCTTGTATATTACTCATATTCGATCCCATACAGGTTTACCAGGTCCATTGGCACAAGGAAATGAAGAGATCGACAAATTATTGATAGGTAATGTATTCGAAGCCTCAAAATTTCACGAAAAACATCATGTCAATGGTAAGGGGTTGAAGAAAAGATTTTCTATCACTTGGCAACAAGCTAGAGAAATAATTAATAAATGTCCTACATGTTCCTTATATAGTCAACTACCATTACCTGCTGGAATTAACCCTAGAGGTAACAAAAGGAATGAAATTTGGCAGATGGATGTGTTTCATTTTGCAGAATTTGGAAAAATGAAATATGTGCATCATACCATTGATACCTATTCAGGTTTTCAATGGGCAACTGCCTTAAGTTCTGAAAGGGCTGACTGTGTGATTACTCATTTACTAGAAATAATGGCATTTATGGGAATACCTGCACAAATTAAGACTGACAATGCTCCTGCATATGTGTCCCTTAAGATGAAAAACTTCTTTATGTATTATAATATAAAACATGTTACTGGTATACCTCACAATCCCACAGGACAAGCAGTTGTGGAAAGAGCTAATCGTACCTTAAAAGAAATGCTTATTAAACAAAAGGGAAGGGTAAAGACACCCAGGGATCGATTAAATAATGCTTTGTTGACTCTAAATTTTCTTAATGTGAATGATGAAGGGACGTCAGCTGCGGAGAGACATTGGATAATAGAAAAAACTGAAGAATTGGGGCAACCAATATTCTTCAAGGACTTGGAAAGTATGAAATGGAAACCTGCAGTAGTTTTGAGATGGGGTCGTGGGTATGCATATGTTTCCACAGGGAGTGAAAATATATGGCTACCAACTAAACTTATAAAGATTAGATCTGACCATATAACAAGTGAATCTTAAGAGCTACCTGGTTCTTAACAGCTTGACATTGTTCCTTACAGCTTGGAGAACTAATGCCCTCTTCCGTCCTATTGGTGTATATGCAGGTAGAGCCCTGTATTTGCAAAAAGCAGGACAATGCTGAAGACAGCAGGCAGCATGGGTGATTTAACCCCAAAAGCATGCCTCTGGCACCTCGAGCAAGATGCCTCAAATGATGTTCCCTTGAAAATTATATGTGTACTAACATACCTGTACTAATGATTTATAAAGTCTGCTTACTTTCAGAGCAAAAAACAGGACAATTATGAAGATCGAACTTCTGCCTCTGGCACTACTGCTTCTTCCAGAAATTGCATGCATATTAACAATAAATCGGCTAGCCGAAAGGATCGATCCCAAAAGGACTGGACAAAAAACAGCTAGCTTTTCCAGCGCTTGGCCAATATATTATTTTTCTTGGGTACCCGAAAAATATTTTTCTCTTAAACAGCATCAAGTAATTTTGAGAACACGACGCCCCCATTCCCAGTAGGTGGGATGTGTGTTTTTGGTGGGTTACCAATGCTCATCTTTGCCTAACGGGGTTATTTACAATTAATAAAAGTTCATTTGGGGATTTCTTTCTTCTATCTTTCTTTCTCTCTTACTTTCTATCCCTTTTAATATTAAGAAAAAGGGGGGAAGGAAGGGAGGATACAGGATTGTAGAATAAAAGGTAGATTATTGAATCTACTAACTTAAAAATTTCTACATTGGTATTGTAGATTGATGGAAATTTAAGACTTTTGATTGATGGAAATTTAAGACTTCAACTTTTGCTTCACATTGATATGAACTTAAATTGTATACTCCATTCATTTTTGCCTTATGTATTGTATGTTATATGTTGACAAAATATTGTATATTGTATGTCAGAAATTTACGTTCTTTTTGTTCAATGTTTATTTGATGTATTATTCATGTACCACTAATGTCTTATAAAAAACTGGAATCATCGGGGATAAAAGTTGGTATTTAGTTACGTAGAAATCCTATTAGATACTCACTTTGTTATAGAGCAGGTTTGTTTAATAGCTTGTCTATGTCTGCAAAGGAATAGATTGATAACTGTAAGAATAGATAGATTTGCTCTTCAAACTCTTCAGAGATCCACAGAATATGGCATTTAATGATGAGGGCTTTCCTGACAGAGAGAGACATCCGCTCCTGGCCGCCTCTCCATTTGCATCATTGAAGATGGGGGCTTCAAGAGACGCTGGTGACAGAATGGTCACTAGACGAAAAAACTGCTCTGCTACTGCTCTTATCTCTACGGCTGATGACAGGCTGACTGTCTGCAACGATCAACAATGATGCTGGAAAGATGACTGTCCAGCTTTAAAGAGAATAGATGGACCAGACCGTCGGATTTCCTGCTTCAAAAAGCAGTTCGTTGGATGTTTTGGGCCGAAAGGCTGAAGACTGATTGCCCCAATGAAGGAGAGAATTCGGTGACTATCCAGGCAGTCTGCTCTCTCTGTACTCTGCAACTTGGAAGTTGCCTGCCAGCAAAAGCAGTTCGTTGGATGTTTTGGGCTGATAAGGCTGAAGACTGATTGCCCTAATGAAGGAGAGAATTCAGTGACTATCCAGGCAGTCTGCTCTCTCTGTACCCTGCAACTTGGAAGTTGCCTGCCAGCACTTCCTTTATTAGATAGATTTTCCTTCTTGGGTCTCTGATGGGATTGAAGACTAGATAGCCACAGTGTTACTAGAAGCTTTAGTAGATTAATAATTACAATTTCTCATGAAAGAAAAGGACTCTCTTTGGTAGGATAGTGGTATACTTTCCCTTAGGTTAACAAGTATAAAAGGACTTTGTTATGTTCTTGATTCCTGATGAGTATGTATATATGTATATATGTATATATGTATATATGTGTATATAGTTCTTAATTTTTTAGAGAGAAGGGTGAGGTATAGGAAAGATTAAGCTTTGTCTCAGGTGGAAGCAGTCTTGGCGGGCTTTACCCTTGAGGCACACCATGAATACCTTGTGAGAGACTGTTTGGAGCCTTCCTGGGCTTGGAATTCAGGAAGCCTACCTAGGAACCCCACCGTGGCTATTGTTTTCCTAATTGACCCTCGAAGGGAGAAGGGACCGCCCTTTGCATATGACTGGGAAGAGGTAGAAGGAGAGAGAAAGAAGGCGCGGAGAGAGAGGAAAGGACCGGACCAGCTCGTGGGACTGAGACACCTAAGGACCTGTCCTGCCGAACGGATTCCAGGAGGTTTTAATCTTCTGTCCCTTTAACCTTTTTTTTTCCTTCTTGTATATGCTAGTTGGGTTGTATAATAAAGTTTAATTGTTAATAAACTGAGCCAACACTGGTTTTACCTATTTTATTTGTCGTTGTGTTTCTAATTTCTTTCTCATCACCTTTATAATTGAAGAGTGTTGCTGATTGCAAAATCATTTTTAAAAATATGCATGTATGTGTATATTCGTGTGTGAGTGTGCGCACCTGCACGCAGACGCCTGTGGAGGCTGGAAGAGGGTGTAAGCTCTTCTAGAGCCGAAGTTACAGGGGACTGTGAGTTGTCGCGTGCAAGCGCACAGAACTGACCCTGGGGGATCGGCTGCACGAGCAGTATTCACTCCTAACTGCTAAGCCATCTGTTTAGCCTCACAGAATCAATTGTAATCAGTCCTCTACTGTACATAATAAATTCTAGAGACCCAAGTTCCCACTTTCTGGCATTCCCTTTAAGTTTTCGCCTATGCTTATTTAACTAAAAAGGTGTTCGCGTGTATATATTTTGGGGGGCACTGGTGCCACAGCATGAATGCGGGAGGTCATAGGACAACTTACTGGGGCTGGTTCTCTCTTTCCGCTATGTGGATCCTGGGGTCTGAATTGAGGTTGTCGAGCTTGGTGACATGTGCTTACACTTGCTGAGCTGTCTCCTCAGCAGCCCCCCTCCTACATGCCTGTTTAAAAGAGGAAACAGTTTTACTGTGTCCCACGTAATACTAATTCCAGTGTAATGGCGTAGGGAAAAGGAAGGTTGGAGGAGACAGAAAGAAAGAAAGAAAAAAAAAACCCAAAAAACAGGGCCATGGGCTTTTTCAGACTCAACAAGATCACAAGCCACTCAGTAATCAGCAACCAATTCAATGAATTACCACATTCAGTGGTCACAGCCCAGGGTCAGGCTGGTCAAGTGGAAACTCTCCAGGTGCCTCCCATGCCGAGCAGAGTGCCAAAGTCCAGTGCTCTGTTTGCTGTCCTCAGAGGCGGTTTCATCCAACAGCTGGTTCGCAGGTATCCTTGAGACTGTGGGAATCCCAGGCCCATCTGCTGCCCCCTGTTTCACTTTGGGGAACTCTCCAGGACAGAGTAGGTAGACCCTCCTCCAGTCACTGTGCAAACATGTTGTCACAGCCCAGATGTCCCTATTCTAGCTTCGTTGTCCTTATCCCCTGCCCCTCCCCCTCCCACACAGCTGGAAAAAAATAGCAACGGAGCTGGAAGTGTGTAGAGTGCCTGCTAAGCCTGCCTGGGCTTAGTCTCCAACATAAACCACTTGTGGTGGCACAAGCGCGTGGGACATTTGGAAACAGCCTGTGAGACTCTGTCTCCCTGTGGTGTGTGGATGCCCAGGAGGAGGCAGCAGGTATGATTAGATTTCCTTAAATGGAGCAAAGAGTTGGATTCTCTGCTTCAGGAAAGAGGACAGGGCATATGGCACCCATAGACGCCCTGTGTTGATGGTGAGAGATTATCTTTTTTAAAAAATATATTGTTATTAACCCTCGGAGGATTTCACACTTGCATACAGTGTATTTCGACCATAATTAGCTACCCTCATCCTCCAGCTCCTCCTAGACTCACCCTTTCCCCCTCTCTCCCAATTTCACTTCCTTTGGGGGATTGTATTTATTATGTTAATTAAGATGTGAAAAATCAATCTCAGTTGGGAAAGGTGGACCCATCCCCTGGGCAGAGGATCCTGGCCGTGTAGACAGAAAACAAGACCCGAGTAGTGTCATGCCTGCACTTGCTACTTTCTGTTGCTGCGTGCAAGACAGCATGGAAGGCTGCTCCAGTGCCTGCTACCTCGGCTTTCCCACCATGTTGGACTATAACCCTGAACTATGAGCTAAAAAAAAAAATAAGCCCCTTCTCTCTTAAGTTGCTTGTCTCAAGGTATTCTGTCACAGCAACAGGAAAGCAGCTAAGACCTGCTCCCTCTTGCCAACCACAAATAAGCCAGATGGCTGAGCCATTGGAAAAAAGAAGCATCAGGTGTGCCATTTGAGCTCTTAAATTACCAATATTAACCCTGGATAGAAAATTAGGAAATAGCCAGGCGGTGTTGGCGCACACCTTTAATCCCAGCACTCGGGAGGCATCGGCAGGCGGATCACTGTGAGTTCGAGGCCAGCCTGGTCTACAAAGCAAGTCCAGGACAGCCAAGGATACACAGAGAAACCCTGTCTTGAGAAGCCCAAAAAAAGGAAAAAAAGAAAAAAGAAAAAAAAAAAAGGAAAGAAAATTAGGAAATAAAAACCCTTCTCCTAAAGAGAGCCAAATCAGAACCCTGGCCCCTTCTTCATACACTATCTCTACAATTCCAGGCAATACAAAACAAAATAAAGATTAAAATATTCACTCCAGCAACACAGAAGTTTGATCATTCAAAACAGAGCATTTCCATGTGTTATTAAATAGTAGCTTTAAGGAGAAAGTCGGCCATCTTGCTGAAGAATACAACTTTGAGTCAAGAAAAGGCTAACATTAGTGTCTCCAAGGCTCACGTACCTTCTAGCTCTCACTCTTCCAAAGGGCTCTTAAACACTTCAGATGGCCTGTGAAACACAGAAAACACACACACACACACACACACACACACACACACACACACACACACACACACCCTGTGTCAGGTTGAGATCCTACAGAAAGCCTCAGGCTGGTAGAGACCTCACTACCTTCCTTATTGGTTGACGTGCTGAGAAGAGAAACCAGCAGTGGCCCATGGCTGAAAGCAACTAAACAATTCCCTAGGAAGACACGGCTGTTAGGAGTGTTCACTTGCAAAATCAGAGACTATCCCACTTAAATAATAACCTGAAGAGCTTTCATCTCAAACCCAGTGGAGCCAAGCCTCCCTGTGATGACCACTGACTTCTCTCCAAGTGCAAGATCAGACCTGGCCACCGGCAAACAGGCCAGGACTGAGCCCCAGGTCACAGCCCCAGCCAGCAGACACCAGCACCCACCTGAGATATAGGAATAGGCCGCCAGGATGCTGCTGAGCAAAGCCATCTCTGAGGGCTCCGTGGCCACTGGCTCTGTGCTGGGGCTGAGGGGCAGCTTCATGTGGCATCGAGAGCAGAGCTCCTGGACACTTGTTCCGGATCAGCGTGGTCCCCGCCTTCTCTTCTCCTGTTTAAAGACATTAAGTGAGCAATCAGGCACAGTAGGCTTTCCTCGGGTTGTGTTTCCAGCAAGTCTGTGCTCTGTACCAAGGAACCAGGTTCCCAAAGGAAGCCACCTTTCCCAGGCAGGGAGTCACAAAGGTCTTGTCCTTTGATCAGGTGAGGTGCCTAGTTTTTCAAGAGGCAATAACAGTTGACTTTGTCTTGCCTTTTCTCCTTTCTCCACCCCACCACAGTCCTCCTGCAGGCCAGTCCTCCTATGTTTCAGTGTATCCTTCCTGGTTCACCTTTGAGGAACGGTCCATCAGTGACACGTCATCGCCTCCGTGACTGCTCGCTCTGCTCCTGTTGTTTTCTGGAAGCCTAAGCCTGCAGGGATGACTCGCGAGTACTTTGATCAGGTGCCTTGTCCCTCAGGTCAAAATGTGCCACCCTTGGCGGTGGGCCATCGGTGCCCGTCCCACAGATGCCATTGTGTGTCTGGCTCTAAAATGCCCATAAAGACTTCAGAGCTAGTCTGTTCCTGGATTCCCGCTCCATGCCTCCATGCCAATGATGTGTCAGGGATTAGAACTGGGGGGGTGGGGGGAGAGAGGGGGTCAGGGGGGATGTTGTAGTTCAGAAGGGAGAGAGGGGGCTTTTTAAAGATAAACACAAAGCAGACAACAGGCAGAAGGAAGGCACAGTGAGGTTGTTTCACACATGGAAGTAGGTGACCCCCGCCCCCGGGGAAAAGTACCCAAACTTTTTTTTTTCTAATCAGAACATCAGAATGAAGACTAGGGGCTAAAGGGGCTCTCAAAAAGACTGGCTTGGAGGGGGGTGGTCCCCCCCAAGCCTTTGAGCCACGCCCTTCGGTAGCCATTAGCATTTCTGAAAGGTGAACACTGAGGGACACAGGCAAATCGTGGGAGGCCAGGCCACTGGCCAGCTCCTTACCACATCCCCTTGGGCTCAGAAGGTTCAAGAACCCCCAGGATCCAGAAGAGAAGGAAGCCGCTACAATCTCAAGCTCAGACCCATTCCCTCCCACCTGCCCCGCCACCAGTGTTCCATGACGCAGGCCACACCGCTCCCGTCTGGGTGTCGCAACAGTCTCCCACGTGCGCATTTTGATGACTCGGCTTCCTAACTCAAGTGAGCGTCTTTCTTGACTGTAGATATGATCACACGGCCACAGCCTAAGCCTGCAGCCAATCTCCATTCACTTTCTTAACATAACCCCTGCGACAGAGGAGAGGACATTCTAGTGGGACTCTAGATGAGAGAAGCATGGGAGAATGGCAAAGTAGAAGGACCCAGAGGGTCCTAGAAACCTACAAGTAGAACATTATGATAGGCAGATTTGGGCACAGGGGTCCCGCTCAAACTAAGGCACCAGCCAAGGACAATACAAGCGGTAAACTTTAAACCCCTACCCAGATCTAGCCAATGGGCAGAACACTCTCCACAGTAGAGTGGAGAGTGGGATATGACTTTCTCACATACTCTGGTGCCTCACCTTTGACCATGTCCCCTGGACGGGGAGACCTGGTGGCAATCAGAGGAAGGACAGCAGGTTACCAAGAGGAGACTTGATACCCTATGAACATATACAGGGGGAGGTAATCCCCCTCAGGAACAGTCATAGGGGAGGGGAATAAGGGGAAAATGGGAGGGAGGGAAGAATGGGAGGATACAAGGGATGGGATAACCATTGAGATGTAACAAGAATAAATTAATAAAGGAGGGAAAAAAAAACATAACCCCGGCACTTCTCTGACACTAACCTTAGTTGCTAAGGAAACGGGGAGCCAGCCCACACACCTCCAGGTACAGATATAAGCTCATTGAATGCTCCAACAATGCCAGATTGTTTTTTGATTCCCCAAGGGCACCACACTCCCTCATCTTTCCGTGCAGTTGACTGTGATCTTCATTAGGCACCTATTGTTTTTACAGAGGATCCGAGTTTGTTTTTTAGCATCCATGTTGGGCAACTGACAACACCTACTACTCTGCCTTGAGAGAACCCAAGGCCCTCATTTGGCTTCCTCAGGTACCTGTAGTCACATGCAGATAAACTCCATTTTTTTTCATTATAATACATATAACTTAAAAAAACAGGAGCCGGGCATGGTGGCGCACGCCTTTAATCCCAGCACTTGGGAGGCAGAGACAGGTGGATCACTGTGAGTTCGAGGCCAGCCTGGTCTACAAAGCAAGTTCAGGACAGTCAAGGCTATACAGAGAGACTCTGTCTCGAAAAAAAAAATAAAACAAAACAAACTTTAAACTGGTGGTGGTGGCACACACTTGGAGACACCCGTGTCTCTGTGAGTTCGAGGCCACCTGCTCTACAAAGCAAGTCCAGGACAGCTAGCAGTACACAGGAAAACCCTGTCTCAAAAAACAAAAAAACTAAACAAACAAACAAACCAAAAACTTTAAATCCCACAGTGATCTAAACAGATCTAAAACTTTAGATTCCCCCCCCACACACACACACAGTGATCTCAAGATGACTCTGGGACCACAGGGTGTAGATGCCTGGCCTACAGCCTCACTGAGTATCAGGAGCATCAACATTAATTGACAACACGTTAGGTCTGCATCATCGTATGGCCCACCCCAGACATAATAAATCCAAATCGCACATTCTGAGACGCCCAGTGGAGTTTAGGAAGTGTTGTACTCTCTGACCCTTGTGGGCTTCCGTGGCGAAGCATGCAGGGAAGCTACGCACCAGCACAGAGACAGAAGCATTTGGCCACTCCCACCTGCTGGGTTATGCCATGTCACTCCAGGAAGCTCCCTGTCCCTTCTTAGCTCCGAGAAGACTGGTTCTCAGCCCAGGGGGCTTTGCCTCCCAGCACACATTTGATAGCATTTAGCATCATTTCTGCTTGTCACAGCTACAACACGAGGTGACACTGGCTCCAGGGTTGGAGTCAGAGATGCCGCTGAATATTCCATTCTGCCACAATGAGCAAATCTGGTCCAAAAGTGTTCACAGGGTTCTAGAGTGAGCAAGTACCACTATTTCAGAGCCCAATTTATGCCATGCTCTGGCTAAGGATCTTGTCCAAGACTGGAAGGTGTCAGAGAGGAGATGCCAGTGCCTGCCCAAGGGAGCACTGCTCTGAACCCTGATCCAACAACAGCGTTCCCAGTGAGCAGAAGTGACTGGCTTCTTGGAGAATGAATTACAATACCAAAGTCCTCAAAAGAAGATGGCTTACTAACCTGTACGCAGAAAGCCCCAAGCTCAGAACGGTCCATCCTCCAGGAACCTCCACACAAGTACTTCCTTGGTTCAAAGGGTACAAGGCCCATGCCAAGGCTGGCACTCAGTCCTCCAGACACACTGATGCTAGGAATGATGGGAATCATTGGGAAAGGAAGGATAAGGGAGTTGGGTATTGTCAAAGCCGGAACATTCTCCAAGTGATAACCCATTGGGTTCCTACCACATCCTTCTAAAGAAAAGTGTCATTTCTAGAGAATGCCCTGTGGACAGTCACCTGGCAAAGCAGCAGCTACCAACTCTCGTGTGAATGAAAGAGAGGGTGTGCACACACGAGTGCACAGCTGCACGTGCCCGGGGAGCGTGTCTGAAAAGCAGAAGAGGATGGCAGCTGTCCTGCTATATCACTCTCCACTTCATGTCTTGAGTTAGGGTCTCACTGAACCTGGGGCAAGCAACCTTCTAGTCTCTGGCACCCACAGCCCTGGGATCTTAGGCTTTTTAACGTGGGTACCGTGAGTTCGAAATCAGGCCCTCATGATTGTGCACTCTGTGTACTTGCCCACTGAGCTACCTTCCCAGGTTTCCAACTCTTTTTTTTTTTTTTTTTTTTTTGGTTTTTCGAGACAGGGTCTCTCTGTGTAGCCTTGGCTGTCCTGGACTCGCTTTGTAGACCAGGCTGGCCTCGAACTCACAGCAATCCTCCTGCCTCTGCCTCCCGAGTGCTGGGATTAAAGGTGTGCTTAACTCCGTAACAGCCTTTTATAAATTGCTGCATAGCTCTCCTTCAGCCAACTACTGAGAAACTGCAAAAAATAATGGAAGGAAACAGCTTTCCTATCACATGTATCCCGGGACCTGACCACATACTGCTCTCCTGATGAAGACAACAGCGTGCCCTGTCTTAGCGGGCCACGCCGCACGCAGCTTTCCCTGCCTTCCACTTTACACGTAATTTCATTCCCACAGTCACAAATTCACACTCGCTGGCGCCTGGAGTCCATCTGTGTCCACAGAGCGTCACCACAGAAATGAAATGTGCCTGGCGGATACTCCACTCATATACTCAGATGCAGTATGCCTCCCCTGGGAGATAAGGCCACCTCCACCTGCGTGCAGGTAACGCTCAGGGGGCAGGGGGCTACCTGGGGGAGAGGTGGGCTGCCAGGGACAGAGAAATGCCTGGTAAGAACCAGCCATCAGAGTTCTAAACGTGCTTGGTCCCAGTTGACTTCTCAGATCTGAAAGGAGAAAAGAATGGACACACACACACACACACACACACACACACACACACACACACACACACACACACGCCTGGGAGATCACTTTCTGCTTGGTGCCATTATAAGTCCAACAGAGGTGACGGGGCCAGCGAGGAGAGTGTCCTTGCAGAGCTGAGTAACACGCTCTCAAAGGAAAAAGCCCATGAATAAGGGTATTTGTTTAAGATTTATACATTTTTTTAGTTTATGTGCATGAGTGTTTGTCTGCAGATATATACGTGTACTTCATAAATACATATGCTTGCAAAGGCCAGAAGAGGGCATCAGATTCCCCTAGCACTGCAGTTACAGATAGTTGTGAGCCACCATGTACTTGCTGAGAAACAGGCAGAGCAGAGGAAGAGCAGCCAGCCAGTGCTTCTCAACTGCAGAGCTGTCCGCCCAGGTCCTGTGGCTGGGACTTTTATCTGGAATCTGGACTAGGCAGTTGGAGAATCCAGTCTCCTCTGTTCGTGACAGAAAGGAAGCAAGAGACAGCGGATCAGAGGCATCCGTTTCCTCTTCCTTCTCTTCAGCCAACATCCACAACCCAGGGAGTGAGGGACCAGTCGGCCTGGCCACACATCAGTGAAGCCTTCAGGCCGCTCCCCTGGAACAGGAAGGAAGGGAATTCAGTTCCCAGATAGCAATGCCCAGATGCACCAAGGACACTGTGTGGACGCTGAAGCCCAGTAAATTCTGACATGACACATCTGTTCCCCCAACCTGTTCCTGCTGCTCAGGAAACCTCTCTCTTCAGCCCAGGACCAAGGCATTTTTGTCACCAGCTTCGTTTATGAGTGTGTGGGAAGAATAGCAGGACCAGTGGAGGAGCTCCCAGACTGCTCAGTGTCTGGCTCTCTGTGTAGATGGCCTCCGGCATGCTTATGTTTATAGATTTAATGCCAAGGTTTCCCCTCACAACTGGGGGCGGGGCCCGCAGGGCCATTTCCCTTTACAGGAAAGTAATTGACAAAGAAGAGGAAGCCTGGGCTGGGGAGGCTGCATAGTGGTTAGGAGCACTGGCTGCTTTTGCAGATGGTGTAGGTTCGATTCCCAGCACCCACATGGTGGCTCACAACTGCCTGTAACTCCCTCTTCTGACCTCTGTGGGCACAAGGTGTTTTTCTACACACATGCAGGCAAAACATTCATACAAATTTAAAATTTTTTTAATCTTTTTTAAAACTATTTTTAAAAAAGAAGAGGAAAGTTGAAGTACAACAACTTTATTTCTTTTTGTTTGTCTGTCTGGTTTATTTGGATTGGTTAGATTTTGATTTTTAGCCAAGGCTACCCTCAAACTCTGAATCTTCCTGCCCGCAGCTTCTTATACTCTAGATTCACAGATAAGGCAGCTGGCTTACGTCTTCATTTTTTTTTAAAGATCTATTTATTATGTTTATAGTGTTCTGCCTGCATGTGCACCTGCATGCCAGAAGAGGGCACCAGATCTCATTACAGATGGTTGCGAGCCACAATGTGGTTGCTGGGAATTGAACTCAGGACCTCTGGAAGAGCAGTCAGTGCTCTTAACCTCTGAGCCATCTTTCCAGTCCTCATCTTCAATTCTTTTGTTGTTATCTTGTTTTGCTTTCTTAATTTTTACAAGAATTTTGTGCCTATATATTGTATACTGAGCACATCTCACCCCGACTCTCCTTAACTTCTATGCCTGTTGGGTTTTTTTTTTTTTTTAATTTAAAACTGATATAAACTAGAGTCCTCTGGGATGAGGAAACCTCAAATGAGGGATCACCTCTATCCGACTTGACTGTGGGATATTTTCTTCCTTAATGACTGACTGTGGGAGGGTGCAGCCCACTGTGGGCGGTGTGAACCCCGGGGCAGACGGACCTACGAAAGCAGGCTGAGCAAGGCAGAAAAGTGCTGTTCCTCCGTGGCCTCTGCTCCAGCTTCTGTCGCCAAGTTCCTATCCCTGGCTTCCCTCAGTGACGGAGCCTAAGTGAAAGTGTAAAGCAAGGGTGGGTCTAAGTAGAAGTTTTAGGTTGTTAAATGCAAGCTGTAACAGGAAAAGATTTGAGAACAGAATTCCGAACTCACCATGGTAGGGTAGACAGTAGAGTGCTTTCTCCTAAGTTGCCAAATATAAATGGACTGGACATTGTGAATGTAATTACTGCATAACAGTTTTCATAATTGGTTCTTAGTTGTTCTTGCTATATGTGGTTTATTATTGTGAGAAAGAATTTTTTTTTATTTAGACAAAAAGGGCAAGTGTTGGGGGTGCTGTGTATACAAATGCTAATTTCGGAGCCCCTAGATCTGGTTGCAATCCAGACAAGTACACTCTCATGTACACCAAATGATGTTGTGTAAGCTTTCTCCCCAGTTATCTCTGGTTGGTTAATAAAGTTTCTGACAGCCAATAACTGTGCAGAATAAAGGTAGGCAGAACTCCTGTCCTGGGCTTGGGGTCAGAGGTAAGGACCATGGGGCGGGGAAGGGGGTGGGGACGGACAGAGAAGGGGAAGAAGATGGAGAGACAGGACATGGCCTTATGGGACACAGCCAGCACAGACAGGACTTATACTGGGGAGTAACTTAGGGAGTGTGGCTGGGAGGTAGCCAGATTAGCTTAGAAAATCAGCTTAAATAGTATCTGCCCAGTCATTAGGCTAAAGTTGTTCAAATAAATTGCTAGGTCTCTGTCTCAATTATTGGGGAACGATCCAGGTCACAGTAGACCCCTTTGGAATCAATAAATATTCAACAACAAACACCCTTTCCTCCTGAAAGTTGGCTGAGTCGGTATTTTGTCCCAGAAATAGAAAAGCAAACTGAGACAGCCTCCATTTTTTTTCTCACCCGTCTCCCTCCCAATAGTACCCGCCCCCCTTGTCCTGTAGATAATTTCATTTCTACTTTCATGTCATACATACATACACCATTTACATGTCTACATAAAATCTAGGAATTTTAAAGAGAGGAAACATGTGATATTTGTGTGTTTCTGGGACTGGCTTAATTCACTTTTTATGATTCTTTACAGTTGCATCCGTTTTCCTGCAAATGGTATAACTTCATTCTTCTTTGTAGCTGAAAAAAAACTCTATGTGTGTGTGTGTGCGCGCGTGCGTGCATCATATACTCCTTTTCTGTTCCTCTGTTACTGGACACCTAAATTGGACCTATAATTTAACTGTGTGAATTCTGCTGCAATAAACACTGTCTTGCAAGAACCTCTGTGACAGATGGACTTGGAGCCTTTTCATATAAACCATCAAGAACTGTGTGCACAGGTCATATGAAGATGTGTATCTAGTTTTTGCACAATCTCCGCGTTGATTTCCTCAGTGGCCAGACTGGTTTACATTCCTGCCAACAACGTGCAACAGTCCCCATCTGTGCACAGAACTGTAGGTCTTTTACACACTCCCGCATGGACATGCACAACCGAGGCTCATTGGTTCACACTCACGAAAGCAATCAGGGACTGACCATTAAAGCTTGAATACGAAAGATCCCATAGGCTCACGTAAAGCAGTTCGGCGGCCAGCCAATGGGCTTTGGGAAATGGTTTGATAATGAGAGCCCTACCTTCATGAATGGATTCCTGTAGCTGGTTTTAATGTCGACCCAAGAATCACCCAAGTAGGGAGCCTCTACTGAAAAAAAAACTGTCCTGACTGCCTTGGGGAAGATCAGCCCTGTTTGTGGGCAGCACTTCCTGGTAGCAGTGCGGGTTGGGGTACATATGGCAGAAGGAAGACCTTCTCGTCTTCGGCTCGCTTGGGCTCCCTCTTGCCGCTGAGTTGCCTCACCTT
Organism: Acomys minous; assembly: GCF_964271855.1. Classification (NCBI taxonomy): domain Eukaryota; kingdom Metazoa; phylum Chordata; class Mammalia; order Rodentia; family Muridae; genus Acomys; species Acomys minous. Next base: position 61,659,649 of record NC_140500.1, read on the forward strand.
GTTACTGCTGCTACTGCTGTGCACAGCCCCCCATCCCCCAGGCCCCCCACCCCCATCCCTGGTCCCATTCCAGTCTTCTTGCTTGTCCAAGGAAGTGACATCAGCACTTTCATTCAGATCACTTCCGCCTTCCTACTGGTAACACTCCCACAATGATTCTTCCTTTATTTTTCCTTTTCTATCTCATCTTCATCTTTCATATAAAAAGAAGTGGGCACACAGGCAGGATGCAGTAACAGAGAAATGACATGCATGTGTGTATAATTATCAAACTTTCTCCCATTCTCGTCCTTCTTACCCTTTTCTCCCTATACATGTGTGTATATGTATGCAAATGCACAAATATGTGTGCACATAATACCCATGAGTACTCACATATACAAATGCATGTGTATGAGTGTGTTTGTATGTTACATGTATGTCTTTCTCCAGTATTTCCCTGTTCTTTCCAATCACTCCCCCTACCCATCTTTTTGTCTATTTACCTCATCTACTAGAAGCTTCCGTAGTTGCCTCCACACTTGGCTGACCCTGCCTTAGGTCTACTTCCTCTATAAGCCTTGGCACTCACACCTCTTGCCTTCTTCCTTAGTCACTTTTGCTGCTGCTGAGACAAAACACCATGACAACTCACGGTGGGAAGCAACTTCGGGTAGGAAGGGTTGGTTCTAGCCCATGGTGGGTTCAGTCCATCATGGTGGGGACTCACGGAAGCAGGAGCCTGGGGCAGCTGGTCACCAGCATCCTTGTAAGGACGCAGACAGCAGCGAGCGTCTCGCTCAGCTCATCATCTTCTCCTTTTTATTCAGTGCTGGGACTCCAGAACACAGGAATGGTCTCACACACACACACACAGACACACACACACACACAGACACACACACTTAGGATGGGTGTCCCCGCCTTATTTACTCTCATCAAGATGCTCCCACACAGGCGTACCCAGAGGCCAGCCTAATCTGTGCATAGACACTTACTTCTTAGTTAACCCTAGATTCTCACTGACAAGCAACACCAATCATTGCACATTCACAAATATCTTCACAAACATTTACACTTCGCGTCGTTTTCCTCATTCAATTCTTGGGTCTGTAAAAGTTGCCTCTGTGACCAGCATATCTTGTCATTCTCCTTAGCCAGGCAGCCCTGATGACACCATCAAGGCTGAGGTGCCAAAGCCTGTTTCAGGAGGAGACTGGCTGTCAGGGTCTCGTGCGTCATCACTTCCCAACAGCGATAAGCAGCACATTGCCTGCATGTGACCATTTCAAAGCAAATCCCATGGCATGGTGGGAGGAGCTAAGATTTCCAGGCTTTAAAGCAAGAGTTGACACTGTCTGGACCACAGTAGCCTTCCTGTGGCTCCTGAGAGACTGACCTGGACTTTTGTCTTCGTTGGAGCAAAAGTTCTGAGGTAATGGAACTTGGTTTGACCTGGTATGGCTCAGGCCAGACTCAATGTGACAGCTTCTGAGCTTGGAAGTCCCGGTGCTGCTCTGGCAGGAATCTATTTTTTTATTTTTTTGTTTTTTTGAGACAGGGTTTCTCTGTGTAGCCTTGGCTGTCCTGGACTCGCTTTATAGACCAGGCTGGCCTCGAACTCACAGCGATCCTCCTGCCTCTGCCTCCCAAGTGCTGGGATTAAAGGCATGCGCCACCACACCCGGCTCTGGCAGGAATCTAACAGCCTGGTGCTGTCACCGAGGACTGGACAGGGGTCACCAGTTGGGAAGAGCTCACTCAAGTTTCTAATCTTAACCAAATGCCCTTCAGCTGGAAGGTACAGTACCTTCCTGTTCCAAGGCAGACAGCCTGCCTAGCATAAGGTCTCCTCTGAATGAAGGAAGGAACGTAGAAATGAATGAACACGGCCCGTGAGAGAGATCTGCAGTGTAGCCACCTAAGAGGCAACAAGAAGGAAGCCTAAAAGCAATGTAAATTAAGGAAGCTTAAAAGCAATGTAAATTAAGTGGTACAGGGGCAGTGGGGAACGGGGAAATTAATTCAAACAATGGAACAGCAATAGGGAAAGCCATAAAGGCTCCATTAGAGGCAGTGCTCAGAGTATCGGTTTCTAATTATATTCTCTGCGTGCACTGCTGAGGCCTTCCCCTTGAAATGGCTGAAGGCTTCTGCCCAGGATGTGGGTGTGGTTGTTGCTGGTTTTCAAATGGGAAAATGGAGGCATGGACAACTGATGGCCAGGTGGAAAGTAGCAGAGGGCTGCAGGTCAACCTTAGTGCTCTGAACTTCTGAGCTATCCTTCCCAGAGGAAACACAAGACTCCCACCTCAGCCCATGCAGTGAGACAGAGATGACTCAAACAGTGCTGGGACTGTGAAGAGCCTCAACTCCAAGGGGCCGCGGGCACGGGCAATTCAAGGCCTGCCTAAGCCACAGAATGAATCCAGCTATTCTAGCAGCTTAGTAAGGCCCGGCTCAAAATAAATTTTAAAAAAATAAAAGAAAGATATGTCTCTGTGGTATAGGAGTTTCTTCCATGTGTGGAGTCCTAGATTTAAACCCCAGACACTAGGGGTTTAAACACACACATGCGTGCACACTCGCACGCACGCACGCACGCACATGCATGCCTGAGGATGTACACAGAAGAAAAGAAAAGGGAAAAACTTAATTACTAATTTAACTAACCCCAGCCCCATCCTCAGATCTTAAGATCCAGATTGTTTTGCTGGTAAAATTCTACCAACTATTTCCAGAAGAACTAATCTATAATCTATGTAAAAGAGAAGAGTGCATTTCACCAAACTATACCCATCCCAAACAAAGAAATAACAGGAGGGGAAAAAAACCCTAAGGTCATACAGACATTAAAGTCCTCAATACAACATCAGCAAACAGGATTCAGAGAGCTTTTTCCTCATGACTTTTTATGGCACGGTAGTGTGGGACTTATTCTAAAGGTACAAGATTTATTTGCTGTTGAAAAATCCAATTAATGTGATCTATCATATTCACAAACCTGATGAGTAGAGTTTGAGAGAATCAAAGCCCAACGCGTATGTGACCAACCCTAGCGAGGCCCTCTTAGCTACGTCACCTCATGGAGGACGGCACGGCAATGGAAGAACACGGAAGTGGGAGAGGTCATGTGACCAGACAGGATGCTGGAGAGCCTCCTGGGACGAAACAGGGTCCCCTTACAGCTACATTAATCCCTTCCATAGCTCCACCTTGTGACGATTGGTCCTCACCAACCTGACTGGATTTGGAATAACATAGCAAACGCCTCTGAGTGTGTCTGTGAGAGGGCCATCAGGAAACGTTTCCCCCAGGAGGGAAGACCCATGCTCACACTGAACAAAAGGAGAAAGGGAGCTGAGCAACACAATTCAGGTCTCTCTAGTTCCTGACTGCAGAGGCAATGCCACCTCACATCCCAGCCACCACGCGGTCCCTGCCGTGCCACAGCCGTGCCACAGCCGTGCCGGAGTGTGAAGTGCCTCAAAGTCGAAAGCGAAATAAACCTTTGCTTCCTTAAGTTGTCTTTTCAAAGTATTTTGTCACAGCAACAAAAAAACAACCATTAACACTCAGCCACTGATGACTTAAAAAGACTTCCCACAAGGTCCCATCACCCCCCACATACCCACGCCACAGACCAATCCTCCAATCCTCCGGCACATTAGCTTTCAGGGAACCAAAGACATCACAGCCAAACCACAGAGTGCTCAGTAAGTAGCAATTACCATTGCTGTGTGCCCGTGTCATACAGTAGCATCTAGGGCCACGTTCTCTCCGTTTTCATGTCTGGGGTTCATGCCACATGGGTCTGCTAAGAGTGCTCTTCTTCATTTTTTTTTTTTTTTACCAAGAGAGCATCCTATCCCAGAAAGGGGGGGGGGCGGGGGAAAGGACTCAGAAAGCAGCTTTGTCCTGAAGTTTTATTGTATAAAGCAAATGTTGAGTTTCCACAGTTTCTGGCTTCAGCCTACCCAAAGGAATCCTTTCAACGAAATAGTAATCACCGAGAAATCCCACCCTGGGATAAGACTGCACAGTAATTCAAGCAGCATGTGTAAAAATTTATTTAGTGTTTGGCTGGGAATGGTTTTAATTATGTGAAGTCTCCGGGATGGGAAGGAAGAGACTGAAGATGTCTGACGTAAGCCGTCCTGGAGGCGCTGGATGCTCCCGGACCTCTCTCCAGTTTCAGTCTACTTCTGCGGCCCCCAAAGCACAGCACACAGGCGGCTCACATGGCACACCATGCCCAAGATGCAACCATCAGTAGAAAAAACTGAGGAGACGCCAGAACCAGCCCTGCATGGACCTCCAGTGAGGAGCACAGGTCAGATATCCAGCCATAGGTCCCTACAGTCAGAGGCGAGTGTTCAGAACCTTTGAGGCAGGGTGCAAGATCCTTTCATCCCTGGTCCCAAGCCAATGGGTCCCAAGCACAGGGTGTCACAGGGTGTGCTTTGAACTAGGAATGTGAGGAAGAGTGCCAAGGCCCATCCCCCTCAATGGTACGGACCGGACACTGAGCCTTGCAGACAGAAGAGTTGAGCTAACTCTGTGGGACTTTCAAACAATCCTGATGGAGGTCTTGAGGTGTAGATTTGTGGGTAGAGTGTGTGACGCATATACACAAAGCTCCAGGTTCAAAGTCACCTCTGGCTACGTAGCAAGTTCAAGGCCAACATGGGCTACTTGAGGAGACCCTGCTCCTTCCCCCAAAACAAACTGAAGATGAGCTGCTCCGAGGTGTCTGATAAACAGGTGAAAAGGCCAGGAGATGGACTCTAAAGCTAAGCGTCCCATCACCTGTGGGCTCTGTCCATGGACATAAAGTTCCTGGAGCCAGCCTGAGGGCTGGGGGGGGGGGGGGTTTCAATTCCAGTAGGACCTGTGTGAGGCACAGCGTCGGAAAGGGAGTAAGAATGTTCAAAGACAACCACAGCTGGTTCTGTGAAGTAGAGCTCACATGCTGGAAACAGATACCAAGGTGCCACATATGAATGACCTGCTGGGGACTGAACCCAGTTGGTAGAGCGCTTGCCTGGCATGCATGAATCCCTGGGTTCAAGTCCCAGCACCACATAAACTGGGTGAGGTGGTGCACTTAGTCCAGCACTCTGGAGAAGGAGGCAAGAGGATCAAGGGTTCACAATCTTGTTCATTTGGCAGAAAAGAAAAAAAGAGGAGGAGGAAAAGAAGAAGATGATGAGCTCCTAGCGAGGCCTAAAATTCAACCCTCTAATCTCTATACCCACTGCACGGCAGGCAGCGCTGAACCTCAAGTGTGTTGAACATGAAAAAGAACTCAAGACCCTGAGACTGGGTGAGGAGCTCCTGTTCCAAAGACCTGACCTCTCTTCCGGCTTCTGTGGGCACTGCATGCATATATGCATATACAGCAATACGGGCAAACACTGATGCACATAAAATAAAAATATTTCTCTTTTAAAACAGAGTCAGCATAAGGCAGGTGGTGGCACACCTTGGCAAAAAGAGACACGAAGAAGATCCTAGGGCTCCCTGGGCCGCTTGGCTGAAACCAGTAAACTCCAGTTTTAGTAAGAGGCCCTGTCTCTAAAAAGAAGACAAAGAACAATTGAAACACACACACACACACACACACACACACACACACACACACACACACACACGCAACCGCGCACGCAGGAAACACTTGTATGGATTTAAAGACAGGCACAAAAGCCATACCACACTAGGCATAGAAAAAAATCTCGGCCTCACCACCATGTGCGTGAAAAATCCAGACCAAACCCTAACCAACCTTTCTAGATTTGCAAAGGGCATAGGAAGGACGTGCAGGCCCAACCCTGCCTCCTTAACGCAGGACACCTGGTAAAACACATGATCCACTAGTCACCGTTTTATCCCCTAGCCAGCCTTCATCCACAAAACCTTCATCTTCTACTGCAGGCCTCCTGAGCTGGACTTATCTGAGGCATCTTCAAATGACAAGAAACAACACAGACAGACAGACAGACAGACAGACAGACAGACAGACACACACACACACACACACACACACACACACACACACACACACACGCAGAGTGTGGGGAGGGAGAGAGGGGGGTAGTTTTCCTGCTCATCACTTTCTTGGCTGCATTGACCTCACAGTTCCAAAAGTGACTTGTAGAGACATTATCGTGGCTGAAAACAGAACCTAATGTGGATGGGGGAGGGGCTGGTGAACCACCCAAGTTCACCCCCAACTCTGGCCCAAGGAACTGTTGGCAAGTTATGGCTGCTGCTGGGTTGATCTGATTCATATCCCCCCCCCCCCCCCCCCCCCCCCCCCCCCGGTGGAGCCATTAGTAAGTGGCTGTGGCTTTGGGAAGAAAGCATCCCCATCCCCCCGCCATACTCATGCAAATAGCCCTAATTAAACTCAGAGGGTCACAACAAACAAAACGAAAGACAGGGAAGGCAGGCCATGGACTGTGTGTATATGATCAAAATATATACCTGCATGGAATTATCAAAGACTAAATCAAGATCTATTTCATTAAAAAAAAAAAAACAACAGAGTATACAATATAAGCGGTCTGAGAATTCCAAAAAGAAACTTAAAAAACAGAACTTTGGAGACCCTGGGAGCTCAAGGAAGAGCAGCAGCAGGGTTGTAGAGGGATCTTGAGGGAAGTCCTAGGCTGACTTGAGGTTGAGAGAAATCATATTCCACCTGTGCAGTCCGGAGCATCCCTAACGTGGGGAGCCAGCCTGGGAGCCACACAGAGGCTGCTCTGCGCAGAGTCCGCTCCACGCGGCACAAACAAACTGCTGAGCACCTGAGCAGGGCCAGAGCCGGAGCTGGACACTTAATTGATACAACACAGAGGTCCTTCCCAGCCAACCCTGCTCAGCATCCCAGCCAGGGCCACTGCTGTCTTACACCTTTCTCCCCCAACACAGTGGCACACGTTCTACCTGTATCCAGGGCTCTAGAGGTGTTTGGACCACGCTGTACCGAGAAAATATTTTTAAACTGTGAACAGGGTAGCTGGAGAGATGATTCAGTGGTTAAGAGAGCACACTGCTCCTCCAGAGGACCTGAGTTCGGTTCCCAGCACCCACATCACAACCACCTGTAACCCCAGCCCCGGAAGACCTGAGTCCTCTGGCTTCCATGGATGTCCACCTTCATATGCACATAACTACACAAGAACACACATACACAGAGTTAAAAATAAAATACAGCTCTTTGAAAAGATGTGGGCCACAGACATGGTTCACTGGTCAATAGCACTTGTTCTGGCAGGGTACCCAAGTTCAATTTCCAGCGCTTAAAGGGTGGCTCAAGGTGGTCCATAAATCCTTCCAGGGGATCCAGTGGCCTCTTCTGACCTCCTTGGACACCAGGCTTGTGCATGCCTGGTGCCCAAACATATATACAAGCAAAATACTCATATAGGAAAAAATAGAATTTAAAAATCTGAAAACAATCTTTTTTTTTTTTTTTGAGTTTTCAAGACAGGGTTTCTCTGTGTAGCCTTGGCCATCCTGGACTCACTTTGTAGACTAGGCTGGCCTCGAACTCACAGCAATCCACCTGCCTCTGCCTCTGAGTGCTGGGATTAAAGGCGTGCGCCACCACGCCCGGCTAACATTTTTTTTTTAAGCGCTCTTTCCAGAGAACCTGGGTTTGATTCCCAGACAGCTTTCATAAGAATCTGGAAACCCAGCGCCAGAGGGTCCAAGCACATCTCTGGCCTCCGCCAGTACCCATCACCCAAGGAGTGCACAGAGGACACACAGGCAGACAGAATACTCACATAAAGTAACAATTAAAATGCAAAGCTATTTTTTAAAACCTGGAAGCAGACACTCACTAGTGGTCTGTGCCCACTGTGAACAACCACAGGTTCCGTGGGTTTACAAGCCCAGCTGGCTACGCTACTACCCACCTCAGAATGAGGGTCTCCTGCCAAAACCGATGAGTACACCATCACACGTGTGGATGTGTCATTCATTGGGAAATCTGGAGTTGCAGAAAGATCACTTAGCAATTCAAATCCACACAAGTCTTTTCATGCAGGCAAACTGTACACACAAGCACACTGTCACCACTCCAGCCTTCTAGTGTTCAATTAAAACAGCAGGCAGGCTTTGGCTGCTTCCGTGGTATGCTTTCTCTTATAAAGATACAATTGTGCAGAGCGGGCAGCCCGTATCTGCCATCAATCCCAGCACTCTGAAGGGTGAGGTCGGACAATGGTGACGGTGAGGACCGCCTGAGCTGCACACCGAGTGCCAGCCTCGGCTGTGTAGTAAGACCATCTCAAGACAGCATCGAGAAAAAGGGGAGGCCACAAATAGAAGTACACATTATGCAGCAGGAGGGGGCCACATATGGATGGGCTCCCATAGGTTTAAGTGGGATTGGCCGCTTCATCGCTTGTTCCAATCCATTATGTAGTCGGCTTTAAAACTCTGCCCAAGGGGCTGGAGAGGCGGCTCAGATTGCACTCAGGAGCACTGGCTGCTCCTTCCACTGGTCCCAGGTTCCATCCCCGGCACCCAAATGGGTGGCTCGCAACTATCTGTAAACTCTAGGCCACTGCACACATGTGGGGGCACAGACCTACATTCAGGGAAAGCAATCATAAACATAAGATAAAATAATAATTTAATTACCCTGTGTGGGTAATAATTTAATTACCCCTTGTGGGGGCCACTCTTCTCAGTCTCCTCCCAGGCTGATCAAGGGGTCAAGGACACAACTGACCAGTGAAATTGGGGCCAGTGTGCCAAAGTAAGCATGGCTAGGCAAGGGCTTTAAGACTGTGCTAAAGAGAAATAGAAATTTCTTGGGGGGGGGCAGGGAGCAGGGGGAGGGAGTGGGGGAGGGGCGGAAACAGTAATGCAAGTAGCATCCCATGACCGTACGAAGTCTTTGCTGCCAAACTAAGACATAAATTGGTAGAACACATAATCCCAGGCCTTGGGAGGTAGAGGTAGGAGGTTCAGGGGTTCAAGGTCATCCTCCACTACATAATGAAGTCAGAGGCTAGCCTGGAACACCTGCGCCCTTTCTAAAACGGGAAGCGGGACTGTTAGAATAATTTGTTCATCTATTCTTTTCGGTTAATTAAAGTCTTTAGAATTCTAAGACCCAATAATCGTTACACAGTGTTAGTGCCAAGATTAAAAGCAAACTTTCCTACGTTCCTGTGCTGGCTGGTTTATGTCAACTTGACACAAGCTAGTGTCACCACTGGAGAGGAGGGAGCCTCAGTTGAGAGACCGCCTCCAGGAAAGTGGGCTGTAGGCAAGGCTGCAAGGTGTTTTCCTAATTAGTGAGGGATGGGGGAGGGGGAGGGCCCAGCCCACTGTGGGTGGGACCATGTCTGGGCTGGTGATCCTGGGTTCTGTAAGAAAGCAGTAAGTAAGCCATGAGGAGCAAGCCAGTACGCGGCACCCCTCCGTGACCTCTTGCATCAGTTCCTGTCTCCAGGTTCCTGTCCTGTTTCAGTTCCTGTCCTGTCCTGAACCTTCAATGATGAACAGTGATGAGGAATTATAAGCCAAATAAAGCCTTTCCCCCCAGTGATGTTTTGGCCATGTGTTCCATCAGAACAAAAGTAACCCTAACTAAGACAATTCCTCTCCAAGATTTGAGACCATTCATTCGCTTGTTTGTTACCTTTCTTTCTTCTTTTTCCTTTGTTTGTTTGTTTGTTTGTTTCTCTGTGCAACCTTGGCTGTCTTGGACTCTCTTTGTAGACCAGGCTGGCCTTGAACTCACAGGGATCCACCTGCCTCCGGAGTGCTGGGATGAAAGGCGTGGGCTACCACGCCCAGCTGTTTGTTTTCTTTAAGAGAAGAAGGTCACCCTAGCCCTGGCTGGCCTGGAACTCACTATGTAGACCAGCTGACCTCAAACCCACAGAGATCCGCCTGCCTCTGCCTCCTGCGGGCTGGAATCAATGTGTGGACCACCACACCGGGAACAAAATCTTTTTTATCGGGATAGGCTGAATCTACAAAGCATCCTGTCTAAAGCACCATCACTCCCAACACCCGCATCGTCATAATCTTCTCCAAACTGCATTTGGCCATGAGGATGCTGAGGCTGGACCTGTCAACCCAGACCTCAAGTCCAAGCATCTATGTGTACCATGACACTCCAGTGTTCTCAATACTGAGGTCTAGAAGATAAACTCTATCATGTGACACCCAGTTCTCTGCGTTCACTCCACACGCCCAGCCTTTTCCCTTGACAGAACATTCAGACCCTGAAGATAAAAACCACATAATGGGCTCTGTGTCTTCATGAAGTCCACACCTGTGCTGAGCCTCAGGCACACCCTCCTGGGGAAGCACGCCTGGTCCCCCTAGGTCTCCCAAGGAAGGGTGGGGCAAGGCAGCTGTGACTCCTCTCCCTGCTGCTACAGCGCCTTGTTTGCGCACACCACCACTCAGCCAAAGGCTCTGAGTACTACAACCACATCCCCATTCATTCTTGGTTCCTGGAGTGTGTCTGTCTCTCCAGAGACCCATGAAAACGCCGAGTTTGACACCCAGAGGAAGAAAACAAAGCAAATTGATTCAGTTCCATTGTGGAGATACAAAGACACACACAGAAGCACATATGCACACCCAGACATACCCATACATACATACATACATGCATACATACATACACACATATAGACACAGATACACATATAAACACAGAGACAACATAGCTACAGAGGGACACACAAGCACTCCCAGCATGTCTCTGAGAAAGCCCTCAGAGGCCCTCTGTGAAGGTAGCTACAGATGGATAGACACACACACACACACACACACACACACACACACACACACACACACACACACACTCCCAGCATGTCTCTGGGAAAGCCCTCAGAGGCCCGCTGTGAAAGTAGTTACAGATGGATGGACGGACACACACACACACACAGACTCCCAGCATGTCTCTGGGAAAGCTCTCAGAGGCCCTCTGTGAAGGTAGCTACAAATGGAAGACACACACACACACACAGAGAGAGAGACTCCCAGCACGTCTCTGGGATGGATGGACACACACACACACTCCCAGCATGTCTCTGGGAAAGCTCTCAGAGGCCCTCTGTGAAGGTAGCTACAAATGGAAGACACACACACACACACACACACACACACACACACACACACACACACACACAGACTCCCAGCACGTCTCTGGGAAAGCCCTCAGAGGCCCTCTGTCAAGGTGTATACATTTCACTGAGGTTCTACCAAGAGCAAAAATGCCATTTCAACCACAGAATATTTACAAGGTTGGAAGCCAGGTCTCAATGCTAGCCCTGTGCCTCCGGGATGTTAGCTCCAGGAACCAGACAAAGCAGCATTTCTTGCTTGAGTCAAGACTTAACCCTTCATGGTGCCTGTCTGAAGAAAAGAATTCTAAGTTCCAAAGCTCAGAAACTGTTGTTGCCCCAAAGATAAAGAAGTCACCTCAGAGGGCCTATTGCGCCTGTGCTCCTTGTGCCTGGCAGCAAAGCATTACAAGGGATCGTGTTTTTCTCATTATGACAAATTTGAATGGCAGAAGACAAATCACCCAGGGTCACTGGAAGCAGAGGCCACTGAAAGCCACACACCTTCCATTTCCTACAAGAGACACAACCATGTTCGGCACCCACACTGCCTTCAGCCTCACCTAGTCCCCTCTGCTCTAAGAACCAGATTCTTGTGTCCAGGCAGGAGCTGGTGACTCTTCCCCCCCGCCCCCACTCCTCCTAGGGCTAGGGGTCCCCGAGAGGCCTCCCCTTCCTCTTAAGGCCTTATGCTGTCACTCTTGCCTCCCTGGCATCTACAGAGCAGATGCTTGCTCCCACAGAAGATAAGGCAGCCCAGATCGTTATGGTGCCTTAAGACTCGTCTGAAGGCAGACTACGCCCCTTACCCCCCCCCTATAACTCCCCAGCTGGAAGGAGGGGGGGTGGTATTCTCTTCCTGAACTTTACCTGTCTGGATCCTACAGGTGCTAGATGACTCACTGCTCGCTCGGTCTTGTGAAAGAAAGTTTCTGTGCTCCACCTATGAAGAGTGGGGTGTTTGAAACACCTACTACCCCTGGCTTTTTTGGGTGTGCACATGTGTGCATGAGTATGTGCAAGCGTGTGTGTGTGCATGTGTGTATGGAGGCCAGAGGTCAATCTCACCTCGGATGCTATCCATCTTTTCTATCCACTTTTTTTTTTATTTTCTTTTTTGGTTTTTCTTTTTCTTTTTCTTTTTTTTTTCATTTTTTTTTCTCCTTTATTAATTCTTTTTTGGTTTTTCAAGACAGGGTTTCTCTGTGTAGCCTTAACTGTCCTGGATTCGCTTTGTAGACCAGGCTGGCCTCGAACTCACAGCGATCTGCCTGTCTTTGCCTCCCGAGTGCTAGGATTAAAGGCGTGCACCGCCACCACCGCCCAGCACTCTATCCACTTTTTTTCCTTTTGAGACAGGGTCTCTCACTGGCCTGGAATTCACCAAGTATGCTAGGCTGTCTAAGGCTGGAGAGTCAAGGATCCATTCTCCCTGGGGTTTCAAACATACACACACCACCATGACGTGATTTTTCACATAGGTTCTGGAGATCAAACATAGGTCTTAGACAGCAGACCCCTTCAGGACTTCCTTAACAATACTTTGCTGTGTGTGTGACCACTGCCCAGAACACAGGGCAAACTATCACCGTTCTCTGTGGAAAGGAAAAGGAGCAAAGAAGACACTCATCCCAGGAGATGGCATATGGCTGTTTCAGGTGGATTCTCAGATGCTTTAATTCAGCAGAGACTCAGAAATGTTTGCTTACACCCATTACATCCAAAGGCTTCCCTTCCGTGGGAATGCTCTGATGGTGAGAGCTGAGCTGTACCTGAAGGCTTTCCCACACTCCATTCATAGGTATCCTCTCGTGTTCATGGTTAACTCTTCCCGGCCTCCTTGGACTCACCCTCTTCCTATCTTCTCTTTTCCGACCTCCATACGAGCTCTGTCAATAACGGCTTGTGGAGCTCAGCTCCACTTCTTCACCTTCTATTTGTTCATTAGCCTGGTCTTCTCACTCACCGCCTCACCAGCTCATCACTCAGGGGCCTTCTAATCCCCCAGTCAACAGTTCCTTCCGGAGTTGACCTGATCCTGGGCTGTTGATCCCTCCCTCCCTCCCTCCTTTCTTCCCTCCTTCCCTCCCTCCCTCCCTCCCTCCCAGAAATGCTTCCTTCTCATACTCCAGTCTCCTGTCCTCCTGCTTGCTGCAGTCTTCCCCTCCAAGGCTGCCTTCACGGAATCCTCTCTTCTGCTCTCCCGGAGCTCGGTGTGGCATCCCAGCAACCCCTGCTCTCGGAGCAGACCAGCACGGACGTGGATCCTGACAACTGGGTGAAAATCCTGAGTCTGTCATTGAAAGCTAAGTGGCTATGTCCTTGGTGCGGGCTGTACTCTGAAGGTCCGGCGCTTCGGCAATCCCCTTCCTGACAGTGTTTCTTTGTTCCTAACCAGGATCAGCACACGGGTTTAGAATGCACAGCACACTCCGAAAGCACCTTCTGGACCTAGCGATGTGGCTGAGTGCGTAGAGTGCTTAACAAGCATAAACCACAGAGAGCAGGCTTGGTAAGACACACCTGTAACCCCAGAGGCAGGAGGATCAAAAATTCAAGGTCACCCTCAGTTATATGGAAAGTGTGAGGCTGGCAGGTGTGACATGACACCTCGTCCCCAAAATAAACAAGAAATAATTATTGAAAAGTAAGCGCTGCTTACAGCCCTTTTCCCACACTCCGTAACTCCCTGATGGAAGGATACATGACTTCACCGCCTTCTGCTAAAAGCTGGCTCATGAATCTCCTTTAAGGCCGCTCTCTTGAATACCAAACTCATGAAGCCATCTGCCCACAGACACATCTCCCCACCTGGCCTTGAGGTTTACCAGTTGGCCAGTCTGAAACCGACTTCGTGGCCCTCTCCCATGCTGCACTCTCCGCCTCCCCTACTGCTCCTCCTCCACCCCCTCTGCCAACGAATGACTCTACTACCCTTCCCCCTGGTTGCCTAGGCCAAAATGTCCCAGTCATGGGTCCCCGGCCTTCCGTAACTCCTTCATCCAATCAGCCACCAGATCATGGGTTCTGGGCACTGAGCTCTCAAGCCCTGTTACCAGGATCTCAGAAACTTTCTAGTTCTTGCCTGCATGATAGTAACAGTATTAAAAATAATCACATGTCCATCGTGGCTATAACATGATCAGAGCCCTATCATGTCCTACAGAATCCTGACTTTACCCGTGTTGCCCATGAATCAGGACTCAGTGTCCCTGTGTTCAGAGAGAACACAGACTCTAACGCAGAGGTGCTGGAGGCAAGGAAGCAAACATCTGACTCCAGATTCCAGGCCCTTTACACACACACACACACACACACACACACACACACACACACACACACACACACTCCAGTGACATCCTGGAAGCTCAGGTGACATCCGCTTAGCTCTGTTCTAGTGCCTTCTCCTCAACCAGGAAGTTCAGTCCTAATGATGCCTGGATTTGGTCTCTCCTCCTCCCCAGAGCCTTCGAAGTTCAGACACTGTGAGCAAGACCCTTCCTGGTGGAGTGACTTTGTTCTTTTTTTTTTTTTTCCCAGACTCAGCTCCCTTCTCTCCAACCACGCCTCCCTCATCAGCCCCTTTACATACACATCCAGTCTCACTCTCCCTCCCCATGCCCCTCCCTGGGACTTCCGGCAGAAGTGTCCCTGCTCTGGGAGCCCACAGGACCTTGTCATTCCTTCCGTCTTAGAACATCACAGGACTTCAGTGGCTTTCTTGTGTTTCCTAGAACTCACTTATTAAAACCCTACTTGCCAAGTCACAGGTAAATGACATTTGCAGGTGGCCTTTTGGAGTCCATTAGAATAAGATGAGGTCACAGGTTAAGTCCTACGCCTGTCAGTGTGAGTGGCTTCTTTTTTTTTTTTTTTAATATTTATTTATTTATTTATTTATTATGTATACAGTGCTCTGTCTGCATGCACACCTGCTGGCCAGAAGAGGGCACCAGATCACAGTACAGATGGTTGTGAGGCACCATGTGGTTGCTGGGAATTGAACTCACGACCTCTGGAAGGGCAATCAGTGCTCTTAACCTCTGAGCCATTTCCCCAACCCTGTGAGTGGCTTCTTAAGAAGAAAGGGCAAGACCTGTTCCGGACTGCTTGCTCTGTCTGGCCACACAATGGCCTCTGCAGTATCATGGTCCTGTAGGGAGTGCTAAGCTAGGCTTTCCGAGCTATGTACCAAAAAGACCATTTTAAACAAAATAATAATAAAATGTCCAGTCTGGAGCACCCAGCTACAGCCACAGAAAACAAACGAGGAAGACATTCATTTATTGAGACCTTGGAATATGTGAGAAATCAGACGCATAGTGGGCCTTGGCAATTTAGGAATTGTCAGGATTCTCCCTGCTTCCAAAAAACGTATTTCAAGACATAGGATGGACGGTGAGACTCTGGCCCTACTTCTGACTCCATCTGTCCCTACACTGGGTCTCTGAGTTCTTGGACAAAGAGACCTTTCTTGTCTATGTCTCCAGGGCTTAGAACGAAGCCTGGCCAGTATGTGAGCTCTCAGCAAATGGTGATGGGTTGAGCTGAGCAGACACATCAAGGCTCTCAAGTCATCTATGTGAGCCGAAAGGATGCCTCATTTGCACACGGGACCTTCCCAGGCCGATGTCCAAGGTGCTGCTTTTAGAATCTGCTTGAGCTTTTCAGGGAGTGTCCCTTGCCAACCATTTCTTTCTGCCCCTTGTGACTGACTGAGAGAGGTAGCCGGGTGGCAGTGTGGAGCCCCTTCAAGGAGCCAAGCAGCCTGGAGACAAGAGAATGCTGTGTCAAGTTCAGCAAATACGGGGCTGGACAGAGAGCTCAGTGGTTAAGAGCACTGCCTGCTCTTCCAAAGGACCCGGGTTCAATTCCCAGCACTCACCTGGCAGCCCACAACTGTCTGTAACTCCAAGATCTGACACCCCTATGCCAAGGCACATAAATTTTAAAAAATAAATAAATAAAATATTAAAAAATAAATCAACATATACAAGTCATCCCTGGTAGAGAAAGTGGATGCCCTTCCCTGTCTGGACTTCACACAACGAACTGGAAATGGCCTTCAAAGGGTCACTCAGCCCAGGGACCAGTGATTTTTGAGCAGGAGTTTTCCTCAGCTCACTAACGCACTCTCACTCTTGGGAGTGAGGGCCTTTCCTTTTGTTAACAAACTGTTTAGTCCTATTTCTAACCATGAGTCTCTGGGCCAGTTCTCTGCAGTGGGACATAAGAAGCTGGCCACTTCAGCAGGTGGCCCCTCAGGATTCCGATCCACACCTGTAAAAGTCGCATCCCCATCTGTGGGTTCACTACTGCACCTCAGGGTGGCAATGCAGGGTGCTGCCGTTAGAGGTGGCTCAGCCAAGAGGCATGCAGGACAGAAAACCTTGAGGAAGCAATGCTCCTGTCATCTTCTGCTAGAGGTGCCACCTGCCCTTCCTTGAGGGCGGCTAGGACCTGTCTTGTCATAACAAGACGAGCAATCAAGAGGACAGCTGTCTGTGTTTGTACAGATGCCCGAGGGGACAGCCTCAGCCAGCCTTGGTGACTCTCCCTCCCTAAACAGGAACAAGATCCCCTGAAGTATGCTCCCTCAGGCTACTGGCCTTCTGAGCTACAGAAAAAAGCACGGGGCAAGGGGAGAAGTGTCACTCCTCTCAGGTGTTCTGGGCAAAGCTTTGTTTTCATCAAAAGTTTATGGTGGCCCCTCTGCTGCTGAGCAGCATTTCCGCCTCCTGTCACAGTGGAGGACAAAGTGCAGGCTGCCACTGGGATCAAATCTGGGGCAAGAGATGGAGGAAGAAAATAAAGGAGCCTGCTCCAAAGCACACTGCTCGCCTTCTCACCCCAATCCCCCGACCCTGTTTCTTCCCTCCCTCCCAACTCTCTCTCTCTCTCTCACACACACACACACACACACACACACACACACACACACACACACAAAGTAGAATCAATGTAAGAATCAGTAAGACAAATATACCTAAATAAAGCTCCATCCCCAGGGCCTAACACCCACGTCAAGGACTCCTTAATAGCCAGGAGCCCCTTCACAGAGTCCTTTTCTCCAGGGTAGGCTATATGGTCTTCAGAAGAGGACACCCTCTCCTGCCTCCATCCCCTGAGCTCTGGACTAAATGATTTTCCTCAATTCCTGTTACTGGAGTTGTTAGCGTCAGAGCCCGGGCCCTGGTGGCACTAGACTCGGCTATCCGCCCTCGCTAAGCCAGTTAAACAGACACTAGCCAAAACCAGATGAAAGGCGTGTAATAAGATATTAGGAACAGAAACAAAGAGGCCCAGTGGCACTCCCCACCCCGGGTCCTGATGTAAAATTTAGGTTTAAATCTAAGCAGTGCTGGTGCTCTATCCCGCTGTCTTTGGTGAGGTCTGACAAGTGGTCAGAATTGTATATAAAGTCTCTCTGGGAGACAAGCTCCTGCTCTGGCTGGTGGCAGGGTCCCAGCTTTTTCCTTCTTCCATCACGAGATTTCAGGGGAGAATCGATTTTTGGATTGTTACATTATCATCTTCATCTTGTCCTGGATCGTCCCTGTGTTGTGCAGCTGTTTTCCTATCTCCTCATCCAGCTGTGGATAGCCTGAAGTTGGGCCTGGGGGGCTCCTGTGCTAGGTCTCTCCATGCAGCCATGACAGGCAGAAGGTGGGGTGTGTGTGGGACCCCTGTCCTAGGGTTTTTGCTCACTCATCTCTCTATACGTGCCTGCATGTGCCCAGGGGATGTTGAATAGTAGACAGAATCAAGGTTTACGATGACCCGCAATGGTACCTTCATCAATTATCCAATCAGCAAGCAGATGAGCCCATCACTTCTGGGAGCTTTAAGCAGTAAGTGGACACAAAGCGCTTCGGATTCAGGGAAGTGTTGTCAACCCTGATAGCCACTGGCCTGCTGGATTAGAACAGGCTCAAGTATCAAATGCCATCTCTTCCCGTTCACCCTCTCCACGAATCTCTGTATCACTTTCTTTCCCTCCCTCTCTGTCTCTGGCCCTCTCTCCCTAAATCTGAGAAACTTATTGTGTAGCCATCCATACAGACTTCTAGATGCTATAAAGGGAACGGTCCCAAAGCCAGTGCTCTAGAGGGCCCATCCACATAGTTTTATCAGCCAGGGCTTTGAAAAGAAAACAAAACAACCACGCACTGCTCCTGAGTTCAGCTTTCTTTTGACAGTGGTTTCTTTGCTTGCTGGAGACAGTGTCCCTCCTCCACTCCCTGGGCTCTGGTCCCCTGGCCTCAGGAGGAAACAAGGCCAGCAGAGAGTGAAGGCAGAGTCACCATTCAACGCAGTCTGCACACCTGAACTGGGAACGCCCATCCCATTGTCTCTAGCAGTGCAGGGACAGACAGCTGGACTGCTGACAAGCCACACCTCCCCAGGCCCGCCCATCCCTGGGTCTCCAGTCCTCACTAAACCTCCAAAGATCTGCAGAGCTCTTACTTAGTCTACTGCTTTGTACATGCGTATCCTGACACTCATGCTTTTTGATCACCCAGCCTCCCCCTCCCCCTAACACACACACACACACACACACACACACACACACACACACACACACCAAATTCTTCTTCCCAACTCTTCTAGCAGGATGGACTGACTTCATAGAACAATAATTTTCTCTCCTTCTTACTGAACACACTAGTGATCACGTGTCTATCACATCAGAGTCTATGACCCGGTTGAGAAAGGTCGCGTTTCCTTTGTCTGTGTATCTCTTGCACCCAGCACTGAGCTGCACTCACATTCCAAGCTCAAGGTAACACTTGAAGATTCAGACAGCGATGATAACACTAAACCAACACACCTCATCCTAAGCCCAGTGGGATGTATTTCGCAGAGACTAGGAAGAATTATCCATAGAGAGAAACAACAGGGTCTGTATGACATCACAGGCCCTGGTCCTGAGACCCACTCTCCACCCCACAACTCTGAGCAGGTTAGAGGCAAACCTCAAATAGAAGAGATGCCCAGGTCTTGAATCTGGCTCCCCCCCCCCCCCCCCCCGTCTTACCTTTAATAGCCTAGGGAAATCTGCATCTGGCATCAGCAGCTGGTGACCTAGGACCCAAGTGACTGAAAGGTCTGGAGTGGGAAGGGGAAACAGTTCTCACACATGGACTAACAAACAGGAAACCAACCGCTCACCCTGTGAAACAGCCCTCACTAGAGTGCTTCCAGGACCCCTAACAAAACCAGGTCCCCACACCACACAAGGGAATTCGCCCCATTATAGTTTAGGGAACAGCCTGCTGCAACGAGCAAACTATGAGTTATGTGTGTGGAATGGCTGAGCTGGAAGGCAGAGTACACACACACACACACACACACACACACACAAACACATACACACACAAACATACAGACACACACACAAACACACACACATACACACAGACACAGACACACACACACAAACACACACATACAAACACACACACACACAGACACACACACACACACACACAGACATATACACACACACATGTTCGGCCATTTACTAAAAGAAGTCAAGCATGGATCAACAGAGAAAGGCCCCGGAACCAGCAAGGAGCAGATTCAGCTCTCAAAGCCAAGGCTGCTTTGAGGGAAACCGGAGTCTAAGTTGATGAAGTGACCAGCTATAACCTGGTATCTGGTGTCACACAGGGGGCAGCAGCGGGCCTCAAACCTGGTTCCTAAATACTCCACTATAAGGAACATTAAGATCCCTTGATGAATTTTACCTTTAATAGACAAATGCCTTTGGTTAACCCTCAGAAAGAAGGCACAGACTGCCATGTAATGGGGAGAGGCATCTATTTACCCAGAGTTCCTTACTTCCAAGTCTGAACTACGTTCTTCTCAGCCCTTCCCCCACAGAGTAAGTGCTGTCACAGCTTTGACTAGGCACACCTAAGCTCCATCTAGCAGCAAGGTCAGTGTGACAAGGGGCCAGTATCCTACCCTTTGGAAGCTGCAAGCAAGGCAAACCAGAGAAGGAAAACCAGGGCTGCTGATAGGACAGTCTTGGATCCAAAGTGTGGTACAGGTTTAAAAAAGAAAAGATGGGAGTGTGGGGGGGTGGGGGTGGGGAAGATGGCTCAGAGGTTAAGAGCACTGGCTGCTCATCCAAAGGTCCTGAGTTCAATTCCCGGCAATCACATGGTGGCTCACAAGCATCTATAATGTGATCTGATGCCCTCTTCTATCTGATGTTCTCTTATGTCATGCAGGCATACATGTAATAGAATGCTTATATACATAAATAAATAAATCTTAAAAAAAAAAAGAAAAGACATGCTTTTAGGCCCCCACTAATACAGTCAACAGATTTCAGCTCACAATTACTGAGTCCTATACAAACTAAACCCCTTACCTAGCAAAGAGTGTGTTGGCCCCACCACTAAAGAGCTGCGTGGCCTTAGGCAAACTCTGTAGTCTCTCTGTGCCTCCGCATGAACTTCAGAGCGATGATATAAGGATCAATCGAGCCAAAACTCATGAAGTGAGCATGGCACTGAATAAAGTATTACCCTATTAGTTAGTCACACTGGTCTGGAGAGAAAGCAGTCTGTTTTATTTTTGTTTTTTTGTTTGTTTGTTTATTTGTTTCGAGACAGGGTTTCTCTGGGTAGCCTGGGTAGTCTAGGTTGTCCTAGACTCACACTGTAGACCAGGCTGGCCTCAAACTCACAGCAATCCACCTGCCTCTGCCTCCCAAGTGCTGGGATTAAAGTCATGCATCACCACACCCAGCTAGTCACACTGGAGAGAAGGCAGCCTGGTCTTCCTGTAAGACTTTCAGAGGGTCCAAGCCCCCTTGAACAATGTCCAAAGCCTGTGAGCTCAGGAGGCACTGTGAGCAAGGCTCTGCGCTGTGTTCTCTCAGTACGTGGGTATCAGTGGAGAGGTGAGCAAGGGGTCCCCTGCTGTAAATTCTACAAAGGGTATGCTGAAGAGATAAAGGCAGACTGGATAAGGCAGCAGGAGACAATGATGCTATCTTAAGGACTGGAGAAAGTGACATCCAGAAGAGACCGAGTTCTAGACCAAAGGATGACGAGCCGTTTGCCAAGCCATGGGAAGGAAGGATTCCAAAAGGTCAGGACAGCAAAGGGGCAGTGAGTTGGGATGTGTTGGGAGCATGGCCCAAAGGGGTGGGGTGGGGGACGAGGATGGGCAGGGAAGCCTAGGGCTTGGATGCAAGGTCACAGGTTAGATTTCACCCTCCAGAGACCGGCTCAGGAACAGGCAGAGGGGCTGTTGTTAATGCCTGACAAACACCTGTGGATGCAGGTCCTCTCTGTTAACAGTGGAGAACCAAGGAGGTGCAGGGCTGGCCAGGAGCAAGGCCTGGTGGGAATTCAGCAACAGAGTGCTGGCCCTGGGGTTGCAGGTGAAGGGTGGGGGGCAGGTATGAGAACAGGGGCTGGGGTAACCAGCTGGTGAACAGGGGAGAGTTGGAATACTGGCTCTCTGTGCACTGATATGCTAAGCTACGGTGCCTCAACAAAAGCACTGGCATTGTGGGCCAGAGACCTGCACTGTGGGGGGGTGGGGGTGGGGCTGTCCTGAACAATCCACCAGGTGAACAACAGCCAGGGTCCCCCACTTCCTTGGTGATGTCCAAAAATGTCTCCAGATACTACCAGACTTCTCTTAAGGGGCACAATTAAAACACGTGGCAGACGCACACACGTGCATAAACACAAAATAAAATAAACGTAAAAATAAAAACAAACTCATCCTTACTATTTTTGCTGACTTGGTTTGTGACTTTAGTATTTTGAGACAGGGTCCTGTGGAACCCAGCTTGGACTGGAACTCATTTTGTGGCCACAGATGACCTTGAACTCCTGCCTGCTTCCACCTCCCCAAGTGCTAGGGTCTCAGGTGTGCCGCACCACACCTGACCCATTATCCAAATTTCAGAAGAGAAAACACAGCTACAAGGAGGCATCATCAAAGCTGGTGGTCTCACCCAATTGCCTAGCCTCCAAGACACAGGACTTGACCTCAAACCTGCCTGCAGTGACTGAATACAAATTTGACTGCCTGGAGCGGAAGGCGGGGCTTAACGAGTCAGGCTGCCGGGTAAGACCGTCATTGCTGAGCAGAGACTGGAGCGGGTACTACATAACCGCTTTGGATTTCAATGGAATCGCGATGTGTTTGCTATAAAAGGCAAAGGCTTGGGCTCCCCGGATGTAAGCAGGCAGGAGGTGGCAGATTCTTGCTCGGACTGGACAGAAGAAGTATCTGTAAGGGTTGGACTTGCGGTGTGCAGCATAGACCAGCTGGGATCCAAATCCAGACTAGACTTCTTTGCAAACTGTTTGGCTCAAGGCCCCTTTATTCTCTCCTTTCATTTTGTCCATTTGTAAAGCCAGCACTTGTAGAAGTTTCCTGCCACAGGATTGATGTTGAGAAAACGAGCTTAACTAAGGAGCAAAAATGAAACTACCCAACGAGTTCCAGTCTACTCTGCTTCAGAACCCTCCTGTCCTCCTGGACTTCCTGCCCCAGGACAGCCCTTGCTTCCCTCCACCCCAAGTCGTCCGAACCCTTTCACCCACAGATACGCGCGGTGTGGCTGAGCGCGCCCCTCTCCAGCAGCATAGCGTCCCATTTAAGGCTTTAGGGGGCGCCAACAACCTTTGCACGCCACAGTCCACTCTGATTTCGGGAATCTGGGGGACGGGAGGGGGGGCAGGGTTGGGGGTCGCCAATAGTTCAGTAGCTCAGAGAGGAGCCAGGTAAGTACTTCGCTAGACCGACTTAAGGTGGGTTGATCCCCAGCAAAGCCAAAGGCCACCGCCGCCGCGGGCTGGCCGGCTCAGCCAAGCTCCCGAGAGTTAAGAGAAGAGTCCAGATTTGGAACTCATTAGCTCTCCAGAGCCTGGTTGCGGAGGCAGGGGAATAAGAGTGGTCTGACCAAGCCAAAGAGGAGCAAGAGGCTGGGGAGACGCCCGGACGAAGAGGAAGCAAGAGAAAAGGGCAGGACCCGTGCTAACACCTGGACGAGAGTTCGGTAACAAAGCGGAGGTTTAGGATCGGAAGAGCGGTAAAAAGGTCCCGCTCGGCAGAATTGGGGTGTCCCTGCGCCGTGAGTGCGCTTACCTTCTCTGGAACCGCAGGCGTGTACTTCCGGGGACCGAGCCGGGGGACCTGGAGTAGAAGATCAGATCACCCAGAGAGAGACGCCTGGGAGAGGCAAAGTGCAGCTTCGTCCTGTGGCTTGGCACCCGCGCGCCCAAGAGCGATTTGGGACTGCCTTCCCTGGTCAGGGCTGATCAGGGGACGCGTAAGCCCGGCCTCAGGGCTCTCCTAGCCCTGCACACTCTAGAGGAGCCAGAGTCCGTGGGAGGAAAAGGTTGTCTCATTTCCTTCGGTCCCCCACCCCACCCCCGCCCCTCAGCTCAGGACCTGCCCTCCCTCCCGCTCTCCGCCCCCTTCCCCACGTGGGCGCCGCGAGACGCCTAAACCTGAAAGGCTGCGCCAACTTAGTTCAACTCGGGCTACTCTTGCCTACCTCCCCGCTCTTCTCACCGTTCCCTGGGCCATCTGTGGTCCCCACCTTGTCCCAACCTTCCAACCTTCCCCTCCCTGCTACAAGGAGCCGCAATCTGCAAGCCGGACCTCCAATCGAACCCCGCAACTCCCATCAACTTATTCCTGCCTTGTGGACTGCACTGTGTTAAACCAGCTTTAAAAACCCCAAGTCCAGACAGGAAATAACCACTTACTTTGTTGCTTTTTTTTTTTCCTGAGTAGAGAGCTTAAAGCCTGATGCATAAGCTCCAAGGAATGTTCCTTTCTATCAGAAGACAGCCATTGCAGATTTTGGCCTTGCTCGCCTAGGTTTGAAGTTTTGTTTTGTTTTGTGTTTTCTTTGTTTGTTTGTTTGTTTGTCTCTTTGTAGCCATGGCTATCCTGTGCTCACTTTGTAGACCAGGCTGGCCTTGAACTCACGAAGATCTGCCTGCTCCTGCCTTCTAAGTGCTGGGGTTAAAGGTGTGTGGCCACCACAGAATCTGAATGGTAGAGCTTTCCTGGTAGTGAGGACAGCCTAGACTGTCAGGCTCTGCAGCCCAGCACACAGCTAGAGTTGTGAGAGGCAGCCAGGGGGAGGAGGGGCCAGGGATGGGAATGCCTTGGCAGCCCAGGCAATTGAAAACCAAGGGCTCAGATGGAGAGATTGGGTGAAAAAAACCAGGAGCAAAAGAGGGGTTACCAGAATCCCAGGTACCCTCAGGAACTGTTATCAGAAGCATGACCTAGAAACGGCAGCTGTTCTCCTGCGCCTCTGGACCAAGCAACTGAGAGTCTACGTTCTGACAGAATGCCCAGGTTCAAACACTATCTGGAAGCCTTGCTTTGTAGCCCATTGACAGCATAGCAGACTGGCTCTATCAGACCACAGAGCCCTGCTATTAGGTTCAAAAACAAAAAAACAAGACAAACAAACCGGGTGTGGTGGCCCACGCCCTTAATCCTAGCACCCTGGAGGCAAAGGCAGGCAGATCTCTGTGAGTTTGAGGCCAACCTGATCTACCAAGAGAGTTCCAGGACAGCCAGGGCTATTACACAGAGAAACCGTGTCTCAAAAAACCAAACCCAAACCAAACAAGCAAAGAACAAAACAAAATTAAAAAACAAAACAAACAAACAAACAAAAACAAGGAAGAGGAACACAGCTCCACTCATACACACACTTAATTGGTCTGAGAAGGGGACCCTAGGAGTGAGTACTTCTGAAAGACTCTGCAGATGATCTGACAGAGCCAGAGCTGAAAGCCACGGTCAACACTTGTTCAAAAGGCGCTTGCTTTATTTAACCTTAAAATGCAGCGATTCCCCCAAAGAAAACAATTTCAGAGTCCCGATGTAAACGTACACCAGCTGCCCTCTTCTCATATGGAAGCTACGGGTCTGGTGGGAAGGGTTTTGTTTCCCCAGTGCCTTGAGAAACCTGTTCTAGCCTTGGTCAGCCACTAAATTACTCCTTGGACTTGAATAAGGGAGAACTTCTCTCTTTCTCTCTCTCTCTCTCTCTCTCTCTCTCTCTCTCTTTGTTTTTTTTGTTTTGTTTTGTTTTTCGAGACAAGGTTTCTCTGTGTAACCTTGGCTGTCCTGAACCTGCTTTGTAGACCAGGCTGGCCTTGAACTCACAACAACCCACCTGCCTCTGCCTCCCGAGTGCTGGGATTAAAGGCGTGCACCACCACGCCTGGCTAACTTCGGTTCTCTTATCTGTAAAACATAAACACACTTCGCCAACTCCAAATTCCACACCCTGGAACTCTACATGTTCCCCATAAGCGTCCAGCTGTGTCAGCAGGCAGATGGAAGGCAGCTCAGCAGACGCATGATGGAACACTGTGTTTGCAGCCACCTGGGCACTGCACCCTGGGATGCTTGAGATCCAAGGTTGGATCTGGGCCACACACATAGCTGATGATCAGTAAATGTATGCAGAATACCGGAATGAACAGACCACAGCTGCTGGTAGGTGAGCAGAGGCCTTCTCGGGGACCATTTAGCCTTAGACTGTTCTATGGAGAACATTTGGACCAAGTCCAGAGCCTATTCACTTGTCCCTCAGGCTGAAAAAAGGACATTGGAATACTCGGACCCCATCTGGCTTTGGATATAAGTTTATTATTGCTATTAAGAAATGCCAGTGTATGTTGAATTCTTAGAAGATGCTCGGCCTACTGAAATGTGGCCTCACTCCATGATAACAAAGCAGATACCATTGAACTTCTGCTTTTCAGCAGCTTGGGGGAACCCCAAGTGTGTGAGAGAATGAAGCTGTCTGTCTCTTGATGTGCAGCCTCACTGATATGGAGAAGGGGTGCCCACAGGCTGGACACCCCTGCAGCATGCACAGGGCTCCCTATATTCCAGTGACCAGAGCAAGGATCACTATCTCTGGCAACAGACTGACAAGTTTATGGAGAAAATGCAGACCACTGGAGTTTCTTCAGTTAGCAAAAGGGGATAATGGTAATTTAGGACTTCCTCCAGCATCCCGTGGCTGGCACAAATACTTATGTAACATTAACGAGATCTGACCAAAGAGTAGCTATATCCCTTTCTTTCCTGTGCTCCGTTCCTACTGTTGTCACTTCAAAACCTCTGTTTGTGTTTACATGACAACAATTTTTTTAAAGATTTATTTATTTATTATTTACATAATATTCTGCCTGCATGTACACCTTCAGGCCAGAAGAAGGCACTAGATCTCATTATAGATGTTTGTGAGCCACCATGTGGTCGCTGGGAATTGAACTCATGACCTTTGGAAGAGCAGTCAGTGCTCCTAACCCCTGAGCCATCTCTCCAGCCTGACAACAATTTTGTAATATTACAAAGGTTCATGTGTTTGCTTCAAAACACAGCCTCAGCCGGATATGGTGGCTCAAGACTAATTCCAGAACATGGCAGTCTGACATAGGAGGACTGTCACGGGTGTAGGCTACATAGTAAGCTCCAGTGTGAGACAGTTTCTCAAACAAACCAAATCGTTCGAACCCAAAAGATGGCTCATTGGGTAATGATGTTTGCTGCCAAGTCTGGGGACCATCAAATTAAATCCCACAAGCTGTCCTCTGTCCTCCCTCCCTCTCTCTCTCTCTCTCTCTCTCTCTCTCTCTCACACACACACACACACACACACACACACACACACACACACACACGAAAAGAAATAAAGCCAATCAACGAAAACCCACCAACCCAGGTGTTTTTCATTCACTAATGAGCAGAGCAGGACACAGAACTAGATGCCATGGGTAAAAGAAACAGGTACGGGCTGGAACTAAAGTGAGCTTTGGGCCACTTCAGTGTGTTCTAGAAGATACATTGCTCAAGGGGCCACAAGATGCCTGCACAAGATGTGTTAAGAAAGATCTTCATCCTCTGGCACCACCATGTGCGTGCAGTCATTGAAGCAACTCAACTTACCTGTCACTTCCTGGACACCGCCTGTCCATCACAGGAAACTGTCCTGGTCACCGTAGGCAACTTCAAGGCACATTATACTCAGTGTTGTCCTGGGAACTGGCCTCAAATCACAGGGTAGGATCCAGACCAGGAAGTTTTATTTTTATTTTTATTTATTTTTGGTTTTTCGAGACAGGGTTTCTCTGTGTAACCTTGGCTGTCCTGGACTTGCTTTGTAGACCAGGCTGGCCTCGAACTCACAGTGATCTGCCTGCATCTGCCTCCCGAGGGCTGGGATTAAAGGCGTGCGCCACCACGCCCGGCTCAGACCAGGAAGCTTTTTAAACAAACCCACTTTGGGGGTTATAAGGGTTCACGTGGAGTCATGGTCTGCACTCCTGTGTGTAGGAATGTAGAGAAAGAACTTATGACCTCAAAGACCAGGAGCTTCTAGAACACTGAGGAGTATAATAGCCCAATAAAATCTGGCCCCTGATTGAGGGGGTAACAGTGTCAAGCTGGGCATGATGGTGCCTGCTTATAACACCCCTTCCCACACACCCTTTCCACTCGGGAGGCTGAAGCAGAAAGGTTTCCCTTAGCTGCAGGACAGCTGGGCTACATAGTGAATTTCAAGCTAGCCTCAGAAACACAGTGCGACCCTTGCCCTAAAAATAAAATAAAATACTAAATAAGTAAATAAACGACAACAATAAAATGCCAAATCTACAGTGTAAGACTCTCCGTTTCTTTTCACAGGCCTTTAATCCCAACACTTGGGAGGCAGAGGCAGGTGGATCTCTGTGAGTTCAAGGCCAGCCTGGTCTACAAAGCGAGTCCAGGACAGCCAAGGCTACCCAAAGAAACCCTGTCTCAAAAAAAAAAAAAGTTTCAGGTTGCCGCCTGTCATGGCAGGAAAACCACAGTGGAAGGAGATTGTAAGAGCCAGTCACGAAACATCTGGAACCAAGAAAAGGAACCGGGTGGGTGGTGGTGGTGCACACCTTTAGTCTCAGCACTTGGGAGGCAGAGGCAGGTGGATCTCTGTGAGTTGGATGCCAGCCTGGTCTACAGAGAGTTCCAGGACAGCCAGGGCCACACAGAGAAACTCTGTCTTGAAAAACCAAAAAAGAAAAAGGACCAATGATAAAGGCACACTCCTTCTCAGCTCACTGTCTCCATGTTTTTCAATCCAAAAATCTTCTGGTAGGGAATATGTCCCCTATAGGCGCTCCCAGAGGCCTCTCACCCCAGTGATCCTAGATTCTACAGACCATCCAGCAAACAGCAATGTCTAGTGCACCCACAAACCCAGCCAGGATACAGGAGACTCCCAGGGAATCAAGGATTACATAGTGAGTTCCAGGCCTACCTCAGAAATATACCCTACCTTCAAACACCAACAAAGGGCAAGCCAAATGGGAAAAAAAAAAAGCCTGGACTTGCCTTGTATCCTGACTGGCGAAGTTAACCCTTATGGTTGAGGGGAAGAAATCTGGTTCCCTCGTGAGAAAGTATGAGTGATTGAAACCAGAGTCTGTCCCCCATCCTGTGGCAATGCTTTTACAAGAAGCTGCAAACTCAAAGCTCTGATTAATCCCAGAAGCAGTAAATGGTCTCCAGGAGCGCTGGGGGCAAGTCGGGCGTGTACACCAAATAGCAGGAGACAAAGGAAATTGCCTCACAGCCCACCAAGACGCTAATGCATGGGCAGACAGAGACACTGGTGTCACCCTCGATGATGTCACTTGAGGAAAATCAGGAGGCTGAGAAATTTCTTTGAATGTTCTGCCCTACAGTTATTCTGTATCTATTCATCTGGGCACAAGAGAGCTTGAAAAGAAAGTGGACAGTCTTTTATGATGTTAGGATGGGGGCGCAGAGGAATCTCAGCATTTTAGAGTGTGCAAAGTCCTGACTTCACTACATAAAGCTGGGTATGGTGGTACACATCTATAATCCCAGCCCTGAGAGGGGTAAGGTAGGAGTAGTATAAATTCAAGAACATCAGGCCGGCCGTAGTGGCTCATGCCTTTAATCCCAGCACTCGGGACACAGAGACTGGCGGATCGATGTGAGTTCAAGGCCAGCCTGGTCTACAAAGTGCATCCAGGACAGCCAAGGCTACACAGAGAGACACTGTCTCGAAAAACCAAAAAAAAAAAGGAACATCCTCACATCCTCAACCATATAGAGAGCTTATAGCTGTCTTGAGCAACATGGGACTATGCTTTGGTTTTTTGTTTGTTTGTTTGTTTGAAATCAATAAAATAACTAAACACTCTAACAACATGTTAGTTGGGGTTGTGCATGGTGGGGCGTACCTCTCACACTGTCACATGGGAGGTAGAGCCAGAAAGATGATGAATTCAAGGTCATCCTCTGTCATATAGTGATGTTTGAGGACAGCCAGGGCTACATGAGACCCTACCTCAAAAGAAACAAACAACCTCATATAAAATGTCAGTTTTTGGAAAGGCAAAATACCCAGCTTCCTCCCTCTTCTCTCTTTCTCTTTGTCTTTCTTTTTTTTTTTCTTTTTCTTTTTTTTTCAGCCCAGTGACTCGTTTTGACTATTACATCCATGGAAAGGGGATTTCTGTTACGTCCCATGGGACATCATTAACCAGGTGGCGTTTAAATCCATCCAACCCTTGGCAGCCTCCTAAAGCAAAGCTAGTCATTTGGCAGTGTTAGGTACTAACGCCTTCTAGTCTTCAAGAGCACCTTACCACGTATTGGTAGCTCCAGACTGCCCCAGACTTTAAAGAGCAAAAACAAATGTATTTACTCATGTTGTGTATGTATGTGTCGGGGGCACATGGCCACTAGTAGAGGACAGAGGATGACTTGTGAGAGTCCGTTATCTCTTCCTCTCCTGTAGGTTCTGTGGAGAGAACTCATGTTGTCAGTGTCAGCAGCAGGCACCTTGACCACTGAGCTGTTGCACCTACCAGCCACCAATCACCAAGTCTGATGGGTCCCTCTCTCTCTCTCATCGCCAGAGAAGTGACAGTTCACAGTTAAACACTCTCTGAGCTTCTACCTTACAAAAAGAAATTTGTCTTCTTCTTTGCCTAGAAGTGAAACTTTACTCACACAGAGGGCTAAAAGGGGCCAAGGATGGCATTCTGTTGTCTAAAGGTCTGTCTAGACCTGTGGGTCCAGAGCCCCGTGGGGGCCTTCCTTATATAAGAAAGTCTGCATGCATGTATTTACATTGCAATTCATAAAAGTAGCAAAACTACAGTTATGAAGTAGCCATGAAATAGTTTTATGGTTTGGGGGGGTGTCACCACAACATGAGGAACTGTATTAAATAAAAGTTTGCAGCATTAGGGAGGCTGAGAATTGCTGAGCCAGAGGCTTCTGAGAAGACAGTCAGTCGCGAAAGTGTTTGATGTTTAGGTGTGAGGACTTGAGTTCAGGTCCTCAGAAGTCCCACAAAGCTAGGTGTAGCAGCTGGGTCTGCAGTCCCAGCACTCCCAGCCTGAGTTGGGAGGTGGAGACCAGAAAATACCCAGAAGCTCCAAGATCAGCTGGCCCAGCAGGAAAGAGGGCGTGGGGAAATCTCAGAAATGGGTGGAAGATGAGGAATGACACCAGAGGCTATCTTCTTACCTTCCGACACACGCTACAAATATAAAATGGCTATAGGGCAGACCATTCAAAACATTTTTATCCCCATCTCCCAATTTTCTTTTTAAAAATTGAGTGGAGAGTGAGGTCTGACTTTCATACAAACTCTGGTGCCCCATTTTTTTTTTAACCATATCCTCTTGATGGGGAGGCCTGGTGGCACTCAGAGGAAGGATAACAGGTCACCAAGAAGAGACTCAATACCCTATGAGCATATACAGGGGGAGGAGGTCTCCCTTAGTCACAGACATAGGGGAGGGGAGTAGGGGGGAAGCAGGAGGGAGGAAGGAATGGAAGGATACAAGGCATGGGCGAACAACTGAGATGTAATATGAATAAATTAATAAAATATTAAAATAATAAAATAAAATAAGTACATACATAAAGGAAGGAAGGAAGGAAGGAAGGAAGGAAGGAAGGAAGAAAGAAAGAAAGAAAGAAAGAAAGAAAAGCACTTTTTATTTTATGAGTTAGTAGCACTGAACCTAGGGCCTTGTCCTAGTGTTAATGGTCAACTTACCAGAAGCTAGAATCGCGTCTGAGATAGATGAGCACACCTTTGCGCAGAGCTATGTAGGTTAGACTAGCCTCTGGGGCAGCACGCAGTTATCTTGATTGAGTCCTGTCCACCGCTGTCAAAAGATGCATTTTAATTGTGGGCGCGACAGTTCTCTGGGCGGGGATCCTGGATCTGTAAACAGGGAATTAGGCCGAAGGAAGCATTCCTCACCCAATGCCTTTTCACTGGATGTCATGTTACCCTGGCTCCTGCTCCACCATGAGATGAGCTGTTCCTGGAACCCTGGGATAGACAGAATAAGCCCTTGCTTCCTTGTACTGCTTTTTCTTTTCTTTTCTTTTTTTTTGGGGGGGGTTGGAGGGGTTGGGTTGGTTTTTTTTCAAGAGAGGGTTTCTCTGTGAATCTTTGGCTGTCCTGGAACTCACACTGTAGACCAGGCTGGTCTCGAACTCACAGCGATCTGCCTGCCTCTGCCTCCCAAGTGCTGGGCTTAGCGACAGATGAGCCATTTCGCCTGTCAGGCAAGCTCACCAAGGTGCTGTAACCCCAGCTCCCAAAGCTGGAGGCTTTCTTTCTCCTAGGAAGAAAAAGCATGGTTAGAATAAAAGGCAAGAAAAGTTTGTGATAAAGTATAAATTTGAATTCAAGTAGCTCAAAATCAACATCGCCAACCAGAATCCGATGCTGTGACTGCTAGCATCATCCCCATACGGAAGGAAGGCTGGTTTCTCTAGCTCTGTGGAAGATGTGGGCTTCCCCCACCCTGCCCCACCCCCACCCCCACCCCCACCCTTCCGAGACAGGGTTTCTCTATATAGCCTTGACTGTCCTGGAACTCACACTGTAGACCAGGCTGGCCTTGAACTCACAGAGATCCTCCTGCCTCTGCCTCTCTAAGTGCTGGGGTTACTGGCATACATGACCTTAATAAAGCAAGTTTATATGAAAGCTAAGTGGGAAAATGGGACAGAGGAAAAACTGGTTTCCTTGAGGTATGAAGGGTGCTGAGGGCTCCAGGAGATCCAACCGACCTTTGTGGGTACCTCAAAACAATACACTTATTAAAAAATGTTAAAATTTATTTTTAATTAAATTTAATTAATACACGGAACATGTATTTATCATCTCATAAATTGTGTGGTAGCCCATTCTAAAACATGTTTTCCTTATGCACAGATAAATTACCCCAGGACGGGAGAAAGAGGAAATAGAAGGATCCAGCGGGTCCTGGAAAACTACAGGCGAGTATGGGCCCTGGGGTCCTCCGCAAACTGTGGCAACAGCCAAGGAAAAAATAGGCAGTAAACCTCGAACCCCTACCCGGACTAGCCGATGGACAGGACATTCTCCACTGTTGAGTGGAGAAGGAGATCTAACTTTCACACAAACTCTGGTGCCCCATATTTGAACATGTCCCTTGGATGGAGATGCCTGGTGGCACTCAGAGGAAAGATAATAGGTCACCAAGGAGATTCTTGATACCGTATGAGCATATTCAGGGGGAGGAGGTCCCCCTCAGACACAGACTTAGGGGAGGGGAGGGGAGTAGGGGGAAATGGGAGGAAGGGAGGAATGGGAGGATACATGGGATGGGCTAACAACTGAGATGTAATATGAATAAATTAATTAAAAAAATGTATAAAATAAAAAAAATAAATTACCCCAGGTCAATCTAACTGACTAGTAATATATTTATGACTCTAGTGGCCTAAACCAGAGTCTGTCTCAGTCATAACTTGCTATATGCAACCAGCAACCTGGTCAGCCTCCTGCACAAGCACATCTGACCAAATTTGAGATCAGCTGCAGATATGAGCAAGGTATCTAACATTTGAACTTAAAATGTAATTTTTAAACAGGGCGTGGTGGCACACGCCTTTAATCCCAGCACTCGGGAGGCAGAGGCAGGCAGATCGCTGTGAGTTCGAGGCCAGCCTGGTCTACAAAGTGAGTCCAGGACGGCCAAGGCTACACAGAGAAACTCTGTCTCGAAAAACCAAAA
Source organism: Acomys minous (assembly GCF_964271855.1). NCBI lineage: Eukaryota > Metazoa > Chordata > Mammalia > Rodentia > Muridae > Acomys > Acomys minous. The sequence goes on from NC_140500.1 coordinate 61,692,851, forward strand.
AAAAAAAAAAAAAAAAAAAAAAGTAATTTTTAAAAAAGGCTTCAGCTAGGAGTCATTTAAACTAAAAAATGTGGTTGGTTATATTTGCACTGATTTCTACTGTGGGCCATTTGCCTCATTTGAAATGGTTTGCCAGGCTTCACAGAGGCCTAGGGGTTCCTGGTAATGAGATGTGAAAAGCTGGCTCCAACCCTTAGGCATGTGGGAATTTGGGGGTGGGCTCTTCTCTGAATTTCAAGCCCCTGCTTGCCAAACCTTTGCTCTCTGCTTCACTTCCTTATTTTTTTTTACTTTAATCATTCTACTGTCTCCTTTCCCCTGCTTTGAACATGCTCCAACCTCCCGCATCATTTGAAATGTGTTGTAGCAACCATGGACCCCCACACAGAACTTCCTATAAGAACTAAAAACAGAATCCTGATAGGACCCACCAGTCTTCCTTCAGGATATTTACCCAGATGATTTGAAATCGGTTTACCAAAGATGTCTGCACTTCATGTTCCTTGCTGTACAGAGCCAAATAGCCAACGGAATCCACTTGGTGTGTAGTGGATAGTTAAAAAAAAATAAAAAAATAAAAAATAAGGTGAACGCCGGGTGTGGTGGCGCACGCCTTTAATCCCAGCATTCGGGAGGCAGAGGCAGGCGGATCGCTGTGAGTTTGAGGCCAGCCTGGTCTACAAAGTGAGTCCAGGACAGCCAAGGCTACACAGAGAAACCCTGTCTCAAAAAACCAAAAAAAAAAAAAAAAAAAAAAAAAGGTGTATACACCCATGGCGATATCATCCATCGTTCAAAAGAAAAAAGTCATGCCATTAGTGACGTGGATGGATTAGAGGGTATTGTGATAAATGAAATATGCCAGGCGCAGAAAGAAATATTCTACGCATTTCCATGTATGTGTGGAATCAAAAGCAGCCAAGCTTAGAGGCAAATGGTAGAATGTTAGCTATGGGCCTGGCAAGTTGGGGGAAGAAGGGAGGGATGATGGTTCAAAGGTATAATGTTGGGGTGCTCTCTCGTGCGTGGTGTAAAGGTTGTCTTTGTATTAGTCAAATGCTGAGTTCTGTATCAGGAGAGCGAGCGCTGAGGACAAACCAGACTTTGTTTGTAAACGCTCCCTCCAACAGCTTCTGATTGGTTTCATAAAGAGCAAAATTGCCTATAGCAAAGTCAGGAGAGCATAGGCAGGACTTCCAGGCGGAGAGAGGAACTCTGGGAAAGAAGCAGGCACACGGAGACTCCCCAGCCAGGCTTGGAGGAAGAAAACAGGTGCCTGGACAGATTGTGTAAGAGAGAAGTAAGAAGCCTTATGGCGCAATGTAGATTGGTATAGAATAGTTCGTTTAAGTTATAAGAACTAGTGGGAAAAGGCCTAAGCCAAAGCCAAGCTTTCATATTAATAAAAGGTCTCGGTGTCATTACTCCAGAGCAGGCAGTCCAAGAAAAAGCCGTTATAATTGGCACACACATAACCATTATAGTATAAAATATCAGATAGATGAGGGGACTATAAGGCTTTTTTTCTAGCTTTATTGTACAGCACAGTGACTCTGGCTAGGAATGGTATTGCACATTTCAAAATTGCTGAGAGTAAATTTTAAATGTCTTTCTCACAAGGAGTAAGCATTTGAATTTTTAAAAGTGTGTGTGTGTGTGTGTGTGTGTGTGTGTGTGTGTGTGTGTGTGTGGTGCGTGCAGGCGCACTTGCTTGCTGCATGTGTGCAGGTGTCCATAGAGGCTGGAAGGACTCACAAGTAATTGTGAGCTGCCTGATGTGGGTGCAGGGCAAGTCTGGTCCTTTAAAAGAGCAGCCGGAGCTCTGAAATGCTGAGCCATCTCTCCAGCTGGAGAACAAGTGTTTGAAACCAAACATGGTGGCTTTCTTCAGCATTCTTGAGGGTTGAAGCAGGGGAACAGCAGAAAGTGTGAGACCAACCAACAGAGGTACAGAGTGAGGCACTGTCTCCAAAGAAAATCCAAAAGTTAAAAAACAAATAAATAAGTGTATGAGACACTGTGTATGTTAACTAGTTTGATTTACTTATCACAGCTTACACTTATAAATCATAACATCTCATAGCCCATAAATACATAGTCATGCCAATTTATAATAATATAAGATACATAAAATGAATATGAATAATTGCTATGGATAGGTTGCTGTCTTCTAGATCCATTTCTAGACATTTCTCTGTATTTTTCTTTCATTTGTTTTTTTTCTACCCAGGCCAGTGGTATTGCACTTTCTTTTTTCTGGAGGGGGGTTATTTCTTAAGACTTATTTATTTATTTATTTATTACATATACAGTGTTCTGTCTGTGTGTATGCCTGCACACCAGAAGGGGCCACTGGATCTCATTATAGATGGTTGTGAGCCATCATGTGGCTGCTGGGAATTGAACTCAGGACCTTTAGAAGAGCAGCCAGCACTTTTAACCTCTGAGCCACCTCTCCAGCCTCATCCCTGCAACTTTCTTAACTGCCCTTTAACTTTCAGTTTGTGCCAGACCTACTTTTGTACTCAACACCCCTCATCAGCACCTTCCCCCACCCTGCCCTGGGTCCCCATCTCTACAGCATGCTTTACTGTCAGCCACATGTCCTTCAGGCACCCCCATCCCTAACTCCGAGATCCTGGCACCTCTACCTTGCACTAATGTTGCTTCCCTACAAACGCCTCCAGGACAGCTGAGACTCCTTAGTGCAGCACACGAGGCCATTCAGAGTAGGAGCTACCTGGCCCCCAACAACCTGTCGTACTAAACCCTCAAAAAAAACCAAAGCACCTGCTCCCAGCCCAGCCCAGGGGTGGTTTTCCTCTGTGACAACAGGCATTTGGAAAAACGAAGGGCAGATTGGTGCCACAGGCCAGCGAGCCCAGCTACTCTGGGAGGCTGATGCTGGATGATCCTGAGCTGATGGCCAGTTTGGGCTTCTTAAGGAGATCTTGTCTCAAAGCAAGAAGGGTCAGGACGAGGCATTGGCCTGCCAGGTTTGAGAAGCTCCCTGCTTCGTTCCCAGCACTGAAGAAAGTCAAGAATAAAAATAGAAAAATTCTGGCAGCGTAGTTCAGTTGGTAGAGTGCTTGCCTTGGTTCAATCCCAGAAGCACAGACCAGCAATCACATAGTGAGAATCTGTCCCCGAAATAAATAAGCCAGGCAACAGATAAATCGTCATTTAGTTACGGATTTGTGAGATTACTTAATTAAAAGCTGAAGCACTCATGAACAAATGACTAGAATTCTCCCAAAGAAAGACACCTCCACCAAGCAGGCCTCCTTCGCTTCTCCTTCCTCCTCGTTTCTTCCTGAGGAGGAAGACTACGGGGCTGAAGTGTCCAGGGTTCTCGGAAACCTAGGAACAGGGCTGGCTCCCAGGCTGTTTATGTGAGCTATTGATTTGAGCTGCTGAGGCAGGGTGTTCTCAGAAACTGAACTAACCTTTTCTCTCTGTCTCTGTCTCTCTGTCTCTGTCTCTGTCTCTGTCTCTCTGCCTCTCTCTCTGTGTGTCTCTCTCCCTGTCTCTGTCTCCTCTCTCTGTCTCTCTCTCTCTGCCTCTGTCTGTCTCCTCTCTCTCTCTCTGTCTCTCTCTCTCTGTCTCTGTCTGTCTGTCTGTCTCTCCCTCCCTCTCTCTCTCTCTGCCTCTGTCTGTCTCCTCTCTCTCTCTCTCTCTGTCTCTCTCTCTGTCTCTCTCTCTTTCTCTCTCCCCTAAGCTCATCTGTTCTTGCCCACCCAATGAGTAAACGAAAACCACAGTTGGGAGAGAGTGGGTGAAAAAGGCCACAGGTCATGGGCTGAGTGGCAGCTAAATCCAGCAAGAGGAAGCCAGGGCGAGTGTAATCCTCTCAGGAAAGCGAGTATTCCTGGAGGGGAGGGGGCTGCCAATGCAACTTTGTTCCAAGGATAAATAGCACATTTTGCCTCCATGTTTGCTTTTCTCTCTTTGATCCCCTGGAGCCCCGGTGGAAATGCCTGGCCAGCAATTTTTCTGCCCTCTGAGGCTTAGGGAGTAGAAGCCACAAGTGCTCGTTTGAGAGTCCTTCAACCCGGGCCTAAGTGGGGGACGCGCAGGAGCCACCCAGGCTTGTGGAAGCCTGGAATCCAGATGTTTCCGTGAAGTTTAATCACCACAAATATGCCACAGCGTTTCCAAACACGTTGTCACGATGCCCAGAAGCCGTTTAAAAGAGCATAATAACGGCCGGGGTCTAATGTGACCGAAGTCACTGGGAGCCGTGAGAGTTGGAAAAATGAGAACCTCAAGGCAAAGCTCGAATAGGATAATATTTAACTCTGGGGCCCAGGTGAAGTGGATGCCTGCACACAGCCAGGCTGACAAGCGTGGCCTCAGCCCGGGCGGTTCACGGTTCAAGGGCTTTAGAAACCACAGTCTCAGCGGTTCACACGGCTGCCCCATCTGTTCCCAGGGAGCTTGGCTGCACGGGAGTTAGAGGCTGGGCAGAGAGAGACAAAGAAAGCTATAAAAATCTTAGCAGCATCAGACAGATCTCACACTCAATACTAATTCGCCCTCTTTTTGTTTGTTTGTGTTTTGAGACAGGGTTTCTCTGTGTAGTCTTTGCTGTCCTGGACTCGATCTGCAGACCCAGCCGGCCTGGAACTCACAGCGATCCACCTGCATCTGCCTCCTGAGTGCTGGGATTAAAGGCGTGGGCCACCACTGCCTGGCTTGCCCTCTTATTAATAGGACAAACCAAAGCAATTTAAGAGACTAGGTTCTAAGCCGGACGTGGTGGCGCATGCCTGTAATCCCAGCACTAGGGAGGCAGAAGCAGGCAGATCGCTGTGAATTCGAGGCGAGCCTGGTCTACAAAGTGAGTCCACAACAGCCAAGGCTTCACAGAGAGACCTTGTCTTAAAAAAAAAAAAAAAAGAGGCTAGGTTCTGGGCTGGAGAGATGGCTCAGTGGTTTTGAGAACACTGGGTGATCTCCAGAAGACCAGAGTATGGTCCCTAGTGCCTATTTAACCGGCTCACAACTTCCTCTAACTCCAGTTCTGTGGGACCTGACATATATGTAGGCAAAACACCCACACGAATAAAAAGGTTTTTTAAAAATTAGGCCAGACACGGTGGTATTTAGTGCCTTTAATCTCAGCACTAAGGAAGCAGAGGCTGAGGCAAGCAGATCTCTGAGGTTGAGGCCAGCCTGATCTACAGAGCGACTTCCCAGGGCTACACAGGGAAACTCTGTCTCAAAGAAAGGAAAGAAGGAAGGAAGGAAGGAAGGAAGGAAGGAAGGAAGAGAGAGGGAGAGGGAGGAAGGAAGGAAGGAAGGAATGAGAGAGGGAAAGGAAGGAAGGGAAAAGAAAAAGAGGGAAAAAAGCAAATCGAACAAATATATATAAGAAATATAAAAAGCTATTTAACCCCAGCACTAAGGAAGCAGAGTCTCTACGAATTTGAGGCCAGCCTGTTCTACATAGTTATTTGCAGGCCAACAGAGCCTACACAGTGAGATCCTGTCTCAAAAACAAAACAAAAACAAACAAACAAGAAGACCTCAGCTTCCTCTTTTGTCACCCGTGAACATAACCCTGACTTCACAGCATGTTCTGGAAGAGTGTGTGAGATGACGCATGTAATCTTATGCTGCCCTCGCTTTTCAATAACTGTCAATTCTCTTCCATTCACTGACTCTCACCAGTGTATCAGGCCTATAGGAATTTAACCAAGATTTATAAATTATAATTATACCAGAATATAATATTGCAATGATTCGGATAGGAAACCAAGTATAAAATTTACTCAGTGGAAAAAAATGGCGTTCAAAATGAAGAGTCAGTCTCAGAAAATGTCCAACGACATCTGTCCACCAGATCCGTCTCAACACCCATGTTCCCACCCTCAATTACAGGACATCTCGAGGGTGGGGCGTCCAATAAAAGCTAGGATTGCTCTGGACAGAAAAGGTAAAAGAACAGCTAGGCTTCCGGGAGGAAACTAAGTGTCCTGTGAGGAGCACCGGGCTGCTGGTAGATGACCGGTTGAAACCTGAGATGAATATTAACCGCGGCCTCCTGAGAGGCAGGTGTGTACCTCTTTGTGTGACAGGACCCTGGGTAACGTCTCGGGGTCCGCTTCCTGTCGGTGTCTGCTTCCTGTCGGGGTCCGCTTCCTGTTGGGCTGAGTTACAGAGATGAGTGATGGGAGGGCAAGGGAGCTGAGGAAGGAACACATGGCCGCTCCCCCGGTGAGCGCCTGTGTCCATTACTGTCCTGTTGCTGCCGTAGCTCACACACTTAAAGGAAAGGTGGGCTGGAGAGATGGCTCAGTGGTTAAGAGTGCTGCCTGCTCTTCCAAAGGACCTGAGTTCAAGTCCCAGCAACCACATGGTGGTTCACAATCATCCTGGCGTACAGGTGTATATGCAGGCAGAACACTATACATAATAATAAATAAATAAATCGTAAAAAAAAAAAAAAAAGAAAGGAAAGGGTTATCTGGGCTCACAGTCCCAAGTTAGGGCCTATCGTGGCCTGAAAGGCATAGTGCTAGCAGGAGCATGACGCAGCTGGCCACTTTACATCTGTATCTACAGTGAGGAGGGAGGAGGAGGAAGGACATGGGGGGGGGGGAACGTAGGGGGAGGGAGAGAAAGAGACAGACAGGGAGACAGGGGGTGGGGAGATTATTGGATTGAGTTACAGGCTGTGATCTACCTTGTTATAGGAAATTTGATTCCATTGTGAACCCCAAGATTGGGAACTGTAAAAACCTGTTTCTTTTCTTTTTTTCTTTCTTTCTTTCTTTCTTTCTTTCTTTCTTTCTTTCTTTCTTTCTTTCTTTTCAAGGCAGGGTTTCTCTGTGTAATAGCCCTGCTGGCTGTCCTAGACTCACTTTGTAGACCAGGGCTGGCCTTGAACTCACAGAAATGGGCCTGCCTCTGCCTTCTGACTGCTGGGATTAAAAGTAAACATGTTAAAAAAAAAAAAAAAAGTAAAGCTGTTTCTTGTTTGCCACGATTCAGCCCTAGCACACACCTTTAATCCAATAACTTTCTGTTTAAATCTAAACAGGTGATTATGGTGTGGCTCAGCCCTAGCACACGCCTATAATCTAAGAGCTTTCTGTACGCAGGAATTAATGAACGTTAGCCCTAGGTCAAGAGGCAGAGCAAGAAACCAGCTGACAAGGATTAAAGAGTAGGAGGGGCTTTGAGTTGAAGGGTACTTAAGACATTTAAGACAGCGTGGCTGAGAAGAGGCTTGTTGAGCTTTGAGCTAGCAAGCTCTCTGGCTTTTAGTGTTTTGTGTTTTCCTCCTGGGATGTCAGCTAAGCTAGCAAGCTTTTGGCTTTGGCCTTTCGGCTTCGGGCGTTTTGGCTTTTCCTCTGGGATGTGAGCTGAGTAGGAAGGTCAGCTGGGTGCTTTTTCTGCCTCTCTGAGCTAGCAGGTTTTCATCCCAGCATCTGGCTCCCCAGTCTTTATTAGTAAAATGGAATGATTGGGTATTTTCATTCTTTGTAAGAATCCTATCTGGGCCGGGTGTGGTGTCGCATGCCTTTAATCCCAGCACTCGGGAGGCAGAGACAGGTGGATCACTGTGAGTTCGAGGCCAGCCTGGTCTACAAAGCGAGTTCAGGACAGCCAAGGCTACACAGAGAAACCCTGTCTCAAAAAAACAAAAAACAAACAACAAACAAACAAACAAACAAAAAGAACCCTACCTAATCCAACAATGGCTGCCTATGAACAAAAGGTCCGAGCATCCACAAGGCTGGATGTCTCAGCTGGTCTTCAGTGAGCACTGCATTCCTGAAGGAGTAGGCTGCAGTGCCGGTGAAGGAACCGACTTGCTACAGAGAGCAAGCCGGCAAAGAGGGCGACTTTTTTCCTCCATGGCTTTTACTATAGGCTGCCAGTAGAAGGTATGGCCCAGCTTCGAGGTGAGTCTTCCCACCTCAAAGGTCTGGATTAAAGATCTCTGTCTTCCTGCCTCGAAGACAGAGACAAAGTGTGTCTTTGCACTTCAAATGATTAAGCAAAAATTCCTCACAGATGTGTTGAGCCTCTAACCTTGGGTTTTTTAACCTCTTGCTCCCCAATTCCTGAAATAATGACTCTGAGACTGTATTATTTATCAATAAATGGCTCGTAACTTATCCTATGTGTGCCACATGGCTGGTTACCTGTTCTCAGTTTCGTGCATCTATCTTCCTCAGAGTCTGGGACGAATTGTCTGTCTCTGCCTGTCTCCCAGAGTTTATATCTCTCTTTTCTAGAATTCTCACCTCCTATTTCCTCCTTCAGTTAACAGGCCATCCGCTTTTTATTGACGGTGATGCTTCCACACAATGCACAAGAAATTCTCTCTACACCAGCCATTTCTGGGTTTTAGTCAATTCCAATTTAGTCAACTTGGCAATCAAGAACAGCCATCACTTGGTGGGTTTTCTCACCTCTGTTACCTTAATCCAGAAAGCCTCTGGTAGATGGGCCCAGATATTTGCCTCCTATGTGCAGATCCTGTCTGCTTGACAATTGTCAACCATCACACTAAAACATGAACCTGTCAGCCCAGGGGTAGATGAGCTTGCTCACCAGAGCAGAACTCTCAGGACACTCTCACTTTTCAAAGCCCCCCTCCCCCAACTTCAATCTCCCTAGTTTAAGAACTTAAGTGCTGTTTCTAACACAAACTGGGGAGCCAAGTTCTAACCACAGCAGTGTATACCTCCTGCCCTCCAAATGCATGTTCTTTTCACAGGTGAGATGGATTTCATCCTGGTGGCCTCAAAGTAGTAACTTGTTCCAGCACGGGTGCAAACATCCTAAGTCCAGAGTCTCATGAGGTTGTAGTCAGGTATTGGTTGGGGCTTAAGCCACCAGAAGATGTACCGTCTTTCCAGCTGTGTTTGTGTCAAGGAGACAAAAACCAACCAGTACACTCGCACACAAGGCAGGTTGGTGGCAGCTGTTTGCAGGAGGCATCAGTGTCCTCCTTACTTGACAATGGCCTTTCCTGATAGAATGCCTTACAAAAAAAAAAAAAAGGCTAAAGCAGAAGCTATAATGCTTTCAAAGATGTGGTCTCACCAGTGACAATCATCCACCCCCTCCTCCTTACTCTATGGATTACATCATAGCACTATTCATGGTCTGTGCTGGGGGGAGGGAGGGGGGATTCCACAAAATCATAAATGCCAGTAGGAAACAGTCATGGGCGCCATGTTGGAGGCTCCTATGCTCTTTCCAAGTACCCTGGGGTTTGAGGATTCCACATGTCTATAGCATTAAAGAACATTGGCCGTGGGCTTGTTTGTTTTTTAAGTATTTATTTATTAGGTTTACAGCATTTTGCCTGCATGTGCACAAGAGGGCACCAGATCTCATTATAGATGGTTGTGAGCCACAATGTGGTTGCTGGGTATTGAACTCAGGACCTTTGGAAGAGCAGGCAGTGAGTGCTCTTAACCACTGAGCCATCTCTCCAGCCCCTGACTTGTTTGTTCTTATCCTACCCTGCCTCTCAGACCCTGGTGCCTCTCAGACCTAGGTGCCTCTCAGAAGCACCCCAAAGTCGTCCCATATATCATTACATCTTAGCAAACAGCTCTGAAAAGAGATTCATGTTTTGAAAAAAAAAAAAACCTAACTTATCTAGTGTATAGATGTGTGCATGCGCACACGTATGTATGGTGGTATGTATGGAGGTCAGAGGAAAACTAGATGTTGGCTCTCTCCTTCCACCACGTGGGTCCTGGAACTGAAACTTGGGTCATCAGGCTTGGTGGCAAGTGACTCTGCTTGCTGAACCATCTCTCTAGCCCTGAGATGAGAAATTCTTGACCGGCTACCATGGCCGCGTGAGGTGCCTGCAGGAATAAAGAGCGTTTCTCAGGAGAGAGTACCCTGAGGTGCCGAGAGCCTCTGCCTGCCCTCTGCCTCTGTCTACGTGCTCTCCCACTCATCTGACCTTCCCCTCTCAGGCAAATGCCTCTGACATAATGATCCTAATCTGGAATCACAGAGAAAAGGGAACTCTGGGAAATGTCATACGTGGCAAGTTCACGGAAGTTAGATGGGACGAGCCTGGCTAATCTTGTCTGAACTTGAGGGAGTTCTCTGTGAAAATCCCTCCAATGAAACACATATTGGTGTCGTGCCTCTTGGCTCGATATTCTCTTTTCTGCTCCAAATATAGTAATAATACAGTGTTGTGGGAGATGGAAGTAACGCTCAGCAAACTCAAGCAAAATAAACGTTTTCTGTGACTGAGAGGCTGACGCCGTGAAGCTAAGGTTTGGACAGATGAGATAGGAATCCTACTCCTCGGGGAATTTCCAGTCTTGTGATCCCTGCTTGAAAACAATTCTGAAATCCTCACACTCCTGACTAGGGCTAGGCCCCTTCAAGCGTGTCCTTATGTCCTGCTGTAAGTGATCACATCCCTGGGCTGCAGAAGGGACGTGACCTACATTTATCAACGCCGTCACACAATCCTACTGCCTTATGCGGGTCTCATTGTGTGTGTGTGTATTTCTGCGCATGTGTTTGTGTGCGTGCGTCTGTCTATGTGCCTGAGTGTCTCTATGTGTGTGTTTATGTGTGTGTTTCTCTGTATGTATGCCTATGTGTGTGTGTGTGTGTCTATATCTACATGTGTGCCTGTCTGTGTGTCTTTGTCTGAATGTGCCCCCCCCCCTCTGTTTGTGCGACTATGCTTGTGTGTGTCTGTCTTTTTATTTTATTTTATTTTATTTTTTTGGTTTTTTGAGACAAGGTCTCTCTGTATTAGCCTTGGCTGTCCTGGAGTCACTTTGTAGACCAGGCTGGCCTCGAACTCACAGCAATCCGCCTGCCTCTGCCTCCCAAGTGCTGGGATTACAGGCGTGCGCCACCACGCCCGGCATGTCTGTCTTTTTATGTGCCTGTGTGTCTGTGTGTGTGTTTGTCTGTATGTGTGCCTGTGTGTGTGTGTGTTTATGTTTATGTCTACATGTATGCTTGTATGTGTGCTTGCATATCTGTCTGTCTGTGTCTGTCTGTCTGTCTGTCTGTCTGTCTCTCTTTCTCTTCATGTGTGTGTCTATGTGTCTGTGTGCAGGTCAGAGGACAGCCTTGGGTGTTGGTTCTCGCCTTCCACTTTGCTGGTGAGACGGATTCTCTTTGGTTTTGCCTCTGCAAATGCCCTGAGAGTGTCCAGGGCGCTCCCTGTCTTCACTGTCCATCCTGCCCTAGGAAGGCTGAAAAGGCAGACGTGCACCACAGAGCATGGGTTTGTGTGGCTTCTGGGGATTCGGTCCTCACACTTGCATGACCAGTGCTTTATCCAGGGAGCAGTCTCTCCATCCTTAGTCTCATCTCTTTAGTCCCTTCTCCAATTATCTAACTCAGTTTACCAACATGTCTCACCGGAAAGAATTTCTCTTCCATTCACTGCTTGCCAATTTTTCTTTTTCTTACTAAAGAACATCCCTGAGGAACTGGGGAGATGGATCAGTGGGTAAAGTGATTGCTGTTCAAATCCTTTAGCACCCACATAAAAGCTAGGCATAGAGGTACATGCCTGTAACCCCAGCACTGTGGGGGGGGGGGAGGGGAGGGGGGAGGGGCGGAGATATGGAGAACAAGGGGGAATTCTTGGGGCTCACTTGCCACCTGTCTAGCTAAAACAGTGAGTTCTCTGTTCAGTAAAAGACCTTGTCTCAAAAAATAAAATAGAATAAGGTGGAAAGTGGTAGAAGAAGACATCCAATATTGACTTTTACCCTCCCCACTCATTTGTACAGACGAATGTGCCTACGTACATACATGCACACACCAGACCACTATACACACACACACACACACACACACGCACACGCACACGTACACCCACACGCCCATGCTCACATGCACACTGACTTAAGTGATTTTTATCTAAACATCTATGAAAGGTTAATTCTCACACTTAATATATTGTTGAAATGTCATATTTCCCCCTTTGTATAATAGTTTGGGTTTGGGATTCCAGGTTGACAGTGATCTGGTGTCATAACTTTGAAGGTTATTATATTTCAACATCATTCATTGTTAATGAAGAGTCTTTTGTCAGTCTAATTGCTCCCCCGACTCAGTTACACTTTAAGAACATCCTCTTAGAACTCCACTGTGCCAACTTCCGACTCCATGCCTAGCCCACTGGAGAGTGCTCCCACATACACTCAACTTCCACTCTGACGTTCTGTGAGGTCCGCTTCTGATACTTTTCCCTCAGATCATTTCTTTGTGGCTTTCCCCTCATCTTTCATGCCGTCTCATTTGCATCTTTTAAATCTCTATTCTCTGGAGACATGGCCCAGCAGTTAGTAGTGTGTTCTCCTCTGGCTGAGGACTGGAGTTTGCTCCCAGCACCCACCTGGGGGTGTAGCTCCCAGGTGCCTGCTGCCCCAGCTCCAGCGCATCTGCTGCCTTCAGCCCCCATGTGCACCTGCACTCACAATGTGCTTACATACACAGAGATACACACACACACACACACACACACACACACACACACAGACATAAATAAACATAAAAGGAAGCTTAAACATTCTATCTCTTGTATCAGAGCAGGTGTTCTAGAGAGCCCAAACCAAAAGCAGACCAATAGATGAGACAGGATATATTAAAATCGTCTTGCAGGATACGGAGGCTCAGAAGTCTCCATCCCAAGGTGTCCCTTTCCTGCCAGCGAGGCCCAGGCATGCCAGAGCATGGTTCCGTTTGTCCTAAAGCCTCAGGACTGGACGGTGCTGGTGCAAGCTTGAAGTCCTGGCTTGGAGAGCCTGGGCTTGTGATGTTCAAGGCCAGAAGAAAACTGTCCTGGCTCCCAGCGAGAAGGAGACTGAACTCGCCTCTCCTCTCGGCCTTCTGGCTCTATCTGGGCTCCATCTCACTGGATGACACCCATTCAAGTCAATAGAAGAGCTTCCAGTTCAACTCGCCCACTCCCATGCGCTATCTGGAAACACCTTTGTAGATGTATCTGAAAGGAATGCTGAATTCCCCCACGCCCCAGGCAGGGTTTCTCTGTGTAGCCCTGGCTGTCCCGGAACTCACTCTCCAGACACAAATACACAAATTCTGGCAGAGGATATAGATCAGTAATGGTGTTCGCTTAGCATGACTGAAGCCCTGAGTGTCACCCCCAGAACTACAATAGAGGACCAGAAGAGGCACATATTACTGAAACTCTAGACTTAGGCTTTCCTGAGATAACTTGTGACTTGGCCTTTACTAGAATATGGGAGAAGCTCTAAGAGACTTTAGGTATCAGTCAGGTGTGTGTGTGTGTGTGTGTGTGTGTGTGTGTGTGTGTGTGTGTGTGTGTGCGCGCGTGTGTGTTCCTGTGTTACCAGATATTGAGCCTCATTGGGTGGGATGGCGCCACTCACATTTAAGGTGAATCTTCCCTCTTCAGCTAATCCTATCTGGAAAGACTCTCCCAGGCACACCCACGGGCGTTCCTCAGTTTCCTAGCTAATTATAAATCCAGTCTAGCTGACTGACAATTAACTATCACATGACATCATAGGGGATTTTGCGAAGATTAGAAGCAGCCAGTAAATGCCAGGCATTTGTCATTGCACCTGGACACACCAGTTGCTCAGTAACTACGATGGTGATTTCTATAAGCATTGATAGATAATTCAATGTGTTAGAAGTTAATCCAAATAATTTTGTTATTTTATTTGGTTATGAAATTAAGTAACTTTATTAGTAGTGGAACAAATATTGTTAACCCTAATCAGCCTTCATCTCACTGAAGCATTCATTTGTTTTTTAAATATGTATTTCATTTTTATTAACGTGTCTGTGCACATATGTCTGTGCACATATACCGCAGCGCCCATGGAAGTTAGAAGGCATTGGATACCCCAAAGCCGGAAGTATAGGTTATTGTAGACTCAATGTGGGTACTGAGAACCAAACTCCTGTCATTCAGAACAACAACAGGTACTTAACCTTAGCTAATGAGCTATCTCTCTAGCCCTGTACACACACACACATACTCTGTGTGTGTGTGTGTGTGTGCGTGTGTGTGTATAGCCCTAGGTGTCCTGGAACTGACTCTGTATGACCTAGAACACAGATGTCCTCCTGCTGTTGTTTCCTGAGTGTTGGGATTAAAGGTGTGCACCACCACTGCCTGGCTCCTGTAGTTTTTTTGTTTTGTTTTGTTTTAGTTATTATACTGTACTTTTCTGCTCAAATTGTTACAATGCTATGAGAAAGAATCCTAAGTCTGTGAATAGCCATATCAATCCACTAACTGCCAAACTTAAGGGCCTGCCTCTTTGTTTAATATGTTTATTGCCTTTTCATTGTATGGGTCAATTCATATAATGATATGTATACATTTAGTCCTCCATAGAGCTGAAATTATTTTGCCATATCAGAACAATCTATAGGCTGTTGAAGATAATGTTATTTAATAACTGCTTAACTTTCATTATTGCCTTGCCTAAAGAAAAAATATTATAATTAGATTTTATTTCTCTTGGAGAAATTCAAATATTTAATTACAAACTAAAGTATTTCATTTCTCTAAAGGAATAAGCTTCTGGTGGGTTGGACTCCGCTTGGGAGAGCCACGAGCCATTATAATGCCTAATATTTTCTTCCCTCCTCCCTTCCATGGAAGGCCTGGAGAAGGCACGGGCTATTATTTAAACACATATTCAGGACTGGGAGCATGGATTAGTCATTAAAGTGTCTGCTGCACAAACATGAGGAACTGAGTTCAGACCAGCTATGCTGATAGAAAAGGCTGAGCACTGCGGAGGACAGAGACAGAAGCAGTCCCGGACTACACTGGCCGGCCAGCCTAGCTCTCAGTGACCCCGGGTGAAGTGAGAGACTGTGTTTCAAACAATGAAGTGAAGAAGAATAAAGGACACCTGACACTGACACTGACACACACACAGACACACACACACACAGACACACACACACGAAAACGCATATAGCGCTGATTACTTTTGTTGTGACCTTGGCACAAACTGAGTCACCCGAGAAGAGGGGAACCTCAACTGAGCAAGTGCCTCCATCATGTCGGCCTGTGTGCATGTCCGTGGGGGCATTTTCTTGATTAACGATGGATGTGGGAGGACACATCTCACTGTGGGCAGGTGGCTCTGGGTTATATAAGAACACTAGGTGAGCAAGCCACGAGGAACAAGGCAGTAAGCAGCGATCCTCCGTGGTTTCTGCTTCGGCTCCGGTCTCTTGAGCTGCCGCCATGGCTTCCCACCATGATGGACCATAACCTGTGAAGTGAATTAAGCCCTTTGCTCCCAAAGATGCTTTTGGTCAGAGAGTGTCTATCATAGCAATAGAAAAAGCAAAGTAGAAGAGAACACACCAGCACCCCCACTCCCCATCTACACACACACACACACACACACACACACACACATTCACATGACTAAGCAGGCAGATCCAGCTTCTCTCAAAGGGTATCCTAGTCGGGAGCTGTATCAGAAGCCAAGCACTAAAGCTGGGGCCAGAGGCCGACTAGCTAGTAGAAATCTGACATGCTTTGTGTTTGAGACTGTGTCAGAGACACGGTGTCCATGTCACCGTCAATGAGGTACTTCTTCAAAATTGGGAAACCTCACCAAGCATCACACAGGAACTGGGTGTACAAGAAACTGGATCCCAGAATAAAACCAAGTGACTCAGAAGAACTAGGACAAAGGGAAGGAAATGTATGAGAAATGTGATGGTCGTACTAATATGCTCTCAAGACAAAATGCATGGAGGAAATAGTGAACACAGAATAGACAGACACTAAGCTGTCATTCATGGATAAAGGCTAAAGAAACACATTTGCAGCTAACCAAGAACTGAAATACTCCAAAGATATCGTCCAGGGAATGCTGTGTGTGTGTGTGTGTGTGTGTGTGTGTGTGTGTGTGTGTGTGTGTCTGTGTTCTGTGTGTGTGTTCTCTGTGTGTCTGTGTATGTCTGTGTGTGTGTCTGTATGTGTGTTCTGTACGTGTGTGTCTGTGTTTGTGTGTGTCTGTGTGTGTGTTCTCTGTGTGTATGTGTCTGTGTGTGTCTGTGTATGTCTATGTGTGTCTGTGTGTGTGCTCTCTGTGTGTCTGTGTTCTGTGTGTATGTGTCTGTGTGTGTGTCTGTGTGTGTCTATGTGTGTCTGTGTTCTGTGTGTATGTGTCTGTGTGTATGTCTGTGTGTGTCTGTGTGTGTGTTCTGTGTGTGTGTCTGTGTTTATGTGTGTCTGTATGTGTGTGTCTGTGTGTGTTTGTGTGTGTGTCTGTATGTATTCTTTGTGTGTCTGTGTGTGTTCTTTGTGTGTCTGTGTATGTGTGTGTGTGTGTGTGTGTGTGTGTATGTGTGTTCTGTGTGTGTATCTGTGTTTGTGTCTGTGTGCCTGTGTCTGTGTCTGTGTGTTCTCTGTGTGTGTTCTGTGTGTGTGTCTGTGTGTGCACATTCTCACATGTGTAAAGGTGCCATAGAATCAAAAGAAAGTGTTGAATTTTCTGAAGCTGGAGTTACAGGCCTTTGTGAGCCACCCGACATGGGTGCTGGAACCCAAACTCAGTCCTCTGCAAGAGCATCTAGTCCTCTTAGGCCCTAAACCATCTCTCCAGCCCCTGCAGCACACACATGTACTTCCTGCATTCCAGACGCTGACTTAGGAGAACTGCATGGCTGAATCTAGCCTGGGCTATGTAATGAACTGAATCTAGCCTGGGCTATGTAATGAACATCTATCCTAAAAC
Source organism: Acomys minous (assembly GCF_964271855.1). Taxonomy (NCBI): domain Eukaryota; kingdom Metazoa; phylum Chordata; class Mammalia; order Rodentia; family Muridae; genus Acomys; species Acomys minous. Next base: position 61,709,590 of record NC_140500.1, read on the forward strand.
AAAAATTATCAAAAGTGGGGAATCTGAAATAAGTCTATATGACAATTGACATATTGTGCCAATGTCAATATTTGAGTTTTGATAAAAAGTCGTGGCTGTGTAAGGTGTTGCCTCAGATTTATTTCTCTTCAAATATTTGAACTTTACATTGATTACACTTCTGATGTTCTTAGTTTAGTCTGAAAACCACCAATGTAGGAAAGTAATTTACAAACCATATATACAAATACATATATGGTATATACATCACTATGTACCATAATATAAATTGAAAATAAAGCCTCTAACAATTTAAGAGCTGTTAAAACATGGTACATACCTGTGATTAAATGTCTCAAGGATATTCCGAATGTTTATTAAGTTAATGTTGATATAAGCAGCTGTTTATAATGTAAAAATTTAAAGTGGGATATAAATCCAAGCAATAACTTTATCTGCTATACTCACTAAATAAGTACAAAAAAAGGGATGAAAACAAAAGATGCCTGGGGCTGGAGAGATGGCACGGTGGTTAAGAACACTTGCTGCTCTTGCAAAGGACAGGAGTTTGGTTTCCAGAACCCTCCAGGGCAGCTCACAACCAGCTGTAATTTAAGCTCCAGGAAATCTGACGTCCCCTTCTGTTCTCCACCAGCATTGAACCCATGTGCATATTGCCACATACAGACATACACACACATGTAATTAAAAATAAATCTTTTTTTAAAAAATGCTCAAAACTAAGATATGTTTTTGTGAATTTTCTTCTCTATTTGCTACTTTTCTAAAAAAAAAAAAAAAAAAAAAAGATACATGAAAAGACGTGGCTGGTTTCAGTACCGTAAGAGTTTGAAGATAGGCAGTTCTCCATCCTTCAGATTTGAGTAGCTATAAGGTTGTTAAAAGACAGGGGGTAAAAAAAAAATCATAAGCTTTTACAACATGGGTTGGAGAGATGGCTCAGCAGTTAAGATCACTGGCTGCTGTTCCAGAGGTCCTGAGTTCAATTCCCAACAACCGCATGGTGGCTCACAACCATCTACAATATGATCTGATGTCTTTTTCTGGCCTGCAGGCGTACATGCCAATAGAGCGCTCATATACCTAAGATAGATAAATAAATAAATAAATAAATAAATAAATAAATAAAAATCTTTTTTTACAAATTTAAAAAGAGTGCACAGGACAAAAATAACTCATAAGAGGTAGGTAGGTGTGTGTGTGTGTGTGTGTGTGTGTGTGTGTGTGTGTGTGTGTGTGTGTTGAAGAACACGGTTTAAGGCTAGATCCATAAGAGCTACAAAAGAAATAATCTCTGTGCTTCTCAGTAGTGGCTTAGAGGTGAAGCGGGTCAGCGGGAGACAAGAGTGTGTCTGAGACATAGCAAGTGGAGGTGGGCGGAGGGTGTGCACGCAGGAAAACAAAACCATAAGGGAGGCGATACAGCTCTACCACATCCTAGACAGTTAAACAAAATTACACTGCAGCTCAGACACATGTTCGTAAACGAGCGCAGCAGTAATCAGAATAAGGAAGCCATTCATGCAGAGCAAATGGTTAGGTCCTATTACCAAAAACGTGCTTCATGCTACCACCAAATACAGAGAGGAAAAAAAGAAAAAAACCAAAAAACCCCAAATCAGACAGCTGTGATGATCCAGGAAAACACAGACCAGCTAGTACAGGATCACAGGACTTTCTCCAAGTGGACCAGCAGCTTCCTAATCAGGAGAGCTTCCTACAGATACCAAAGAGAACAGCACCACATGCTTTCCCAGGCTGAAGAAGAGCATCACCCCATTTAGAGTAGGGGAAAGGGGGGTGGGCAGACGATGGACACAATTTGCAACACAGCCATCCATAATGCTAGAGTCTGGCAATTTTGAATAGCTTGAAATTTCTATTCTAAGAATGACAGAAGCTTAAGCAAATGTTTCACGTGCTTTTAAAACACAAATCTGGGCCATGAGTGGCATGCACACCTTTAACCCCAGCACTCAGGTGCCAGAGGCAGGCAGATCTTTATAAGTTCATAGCCAGCCTGGTCTAACTACAGGTGCATAGTGAGACACTCTTAAAACAAACAAACAAACAAACAAACACACAAACAAACACCCAGACATCTGGAAATGTCTTTTGATACTATGACATCATTTGCATCAAAAGCTACAATTTTAGGCCAGCAAAGTAGCTCAGAATCAAGGCGCTTGCTGCCGAGCTTGACTGACAACCTGAGTTCAATCTCCAAAACCCACAGGGTGGAAGGAGGGAACCAGTTTGTACCAGTTGTCCTCTGACCTACCCAGTGCACTTGTATACACATATGTGCACACGCATACCTGTGTGCATACACAGTTGTGCATACACACACACACAAAAGTAAATGCAATGATTATTTTAAACCTTCGTTTTTCACAAATCGGGATTCCCAGTGAATCCAGGATAGCTGGACAAAATAAACTACTCTAAGCTAGGGATGAAGTTGTGTTTCAGCAATTAAGAGCACTTGTTCTTGCAGGAAGCCCAAAATGGGTTCCCAGCACCTGCAGACTCAATCACAACTACCTGTAGCTCTAATTCTTAGGTACTGATGCCTTCTTCTGAACTAAACATGCACCTGAACTCGTGTGCACATACCCACACAAGTGCCTGTGTGTGTGTGTGTGTGTATGTAATTTTCATTAAAGACTTCTGAATCTACACATCTCTACCCCTTTCAGTAATCGGAAGTCCTACTGGTCTTCCCCCTACTTTTTTTTTTTTTTTACATTTTAAAAAAAGATGTATTTATTTATTGTGTATACAGTGCTCTGCCTGCATGTACACCTGCAGGACAGAAGAGGGCATCAGACTGGATTGTAGATGGTGGTGAGCCACCATGTGGTTGCTGGGAATTGAACTCAGGACCTCTGGGAGAGCAGTCAGTGCTCTTAACCTCTGAGCCATCTCTCCAGCCCCTTTCCCCTACTTTCAACATTAGTGTATTCAAATATCTTATCACCTCACTAAACATGTAATACTCTCTGAGCTGTTAGGAGGCTGATAAACGACTTCTTTTCAGAGTCTTCCCAAAAATCCTTGATCTGAGAGCGGAGGTCACGCCTTCCACTCTAAGTGAATGTGTTGATAAGCACGTGTGATACCAGCCCTTGACAGGAGAAGGCAGGAGGATCACAAGTTCAATACCAGCCTTGGCTACATAGCAAGTTTTAGGCCAACCTGTGCTACCTGAGAACTTACCTCAACAAAAGAGTACAAACAAAGCAAACACAGCTCACCTTCTGGTCTGAGTGGTAGAGCACACCTGTTATCTGAGCACTTGAGAGACTGAGGCATTTAAGACCAAGCCAGTCTGTAGTGGGCTTAAAGCTAACTAGTATTGACTTTCACACGAACTCTGCTGCCCGATATTTGACCACGTCCCCTGGATGGGGAGACCTGGTGGCACTCAGAGGAAGGATAGCAGGCTACCAAGAAGAGACTTGATACCCTATGAGCATATACAGGGGGAGGAGGTCCCCCTCAGTCACAGTCATAGGGGAGGGGAGTAAGGGGAAAATGGGAGGGAGGGAGGAATGGGAGGATACAAGGGATGGGATAACCATTTAGATGTAATACGAATAAATAAATAATAATAAAAAAGCTAACCAGTATTTTTTTAAAAATCTTTTACTCCTCGAAATAAAATAAGCCCTATCTATTACTCAAGTTAGAATAGCACTGCTTAAACTAGCAATGGAGAAGAAGTTCCAGGCTTGCTCATTTTCTCTGTTTCATCCATATATATATTGGATGAAAATAGTTACATGCCTTCACGGAAGATAGTCTTTGAATGAAAGATTAATGGAAGTTGGGGTCGCCTGCCTTCCCTGCTGACATAAAAGTAGATCTCGGTTCCTCTCATCGTGGTAACTCATCTGTGGTGGGTAAACCAGATTTCCCCAAAGTGTCATGTATGTTACTTGTGTGGGACATGCCTACTAGATATTACCCCAGGAGCAAACACCAAAGTAAATAGAAACCCACCAGATAATAGAGTTGGTCTTTCTAATCCTTTCCTATTCTCACAGGCAGAGTCAGAAAGATTGGGAGCCTAGACTCCCTACAGTAACTAAAGAGAGAAGAGAGGGTTGTCTATCCAGGCCCCAGCCCATGAGAAGAGTTTCCTCTGCCCACGGTAGCAAGTCCGGATCAGGAAGTTGCATGGGTGGATATTTGTCATGGGGCATGAGTAACGTAGAAAAATTTTGCCCCTGAGCTACAAGCCACAAGTCAAAGCTCCGGGTGGCTTATAGTCTTTCTTTCCACTTAAGAAAGCCAGGTCTGTTAAAGGATGGTTCTGTTCCCTGGGATTCATTAGTGAGTGGTGGCTGTGTAACCACTGCAACTTGTAAATCAGCTTGGATATGAATATGCAAATTATAGTCAAACACAATTGATGCATACAGTTCATAAGTCAGGACGGGGCCTGTGGGGAAATTCCAGTAGACACTCTTGTCAGAGATAAATTTGAAGATAGATCTTTTTATCTTGTCTGGATTCTTTTATTTATCCTTTTTTAGCCTAAGAAAATAATTGGTCCAGCACAGCTATGCCTAAATGAGATTATCACCTTAATGAGGCAAACCTTCTAATCCTCTGTGCTCTCATGTTCTAGGGAACCATTTAATTAACGTCGCAAAGTGCCAGGTGGAAGTGCAAAATAAATCAGGTAAGATGACTCCTGACCTGATGCGGATGACTAAGAGAGGGCCTCGGCAGAGCTCCGAGCCAAAGAGCTTGCCCAGTGTCCACCACTGGGGAGAAAAGAAGAGATGGCTGACAGATCCCACGTAGTAATCTCTCCCTGTATCCCAAATTCCTAAAGAGGATACTTTTCCTTAGGAACAGGACAGTAGGTCGGAAGTCAGGTGTATTAGCGGGCTTGTCTTGGTGCTGTGGCCGAGCATCTTTGCAGCATCAGTCCATCACGGCAGACAGGGATTGGCAGCAGGTGCTCGAGGCCAGCCTACAGGCCAGGAAGCAGAGGAACGGCATTCCATTGGAACACACAGGAAGCAGCCCCCGTTGATATATTTCCTCCAGCAAGCCTGCACCTCCTAAAGGTTCCATGGCCTTCCCAATTGGGGACCAAGTGTCCAGAGATATGAGCCAGTGGCGGAGGACATTTCAAAGTACACCACCAGGAAAAGTCACAGACAAAGAAAATGGTGGTAGGTAGGGTGCAACTGAAGGGCTAGACCATAAACGATATGTACACATGAGAGGGGGCATCTGCAAGAGGAGAAAAAAGGTGCGCAGCCACCCAGGAAAGGGTGGTTGCTTCTCAGACATAGAGACCTGCAACTGATAGCACAGCTGCCATTTAAAGTCCCGCCGTTGGGACACACCAGTCACAGGGTTTCACACTCTCTGGACTTTCTCCTGTCTGTACCCTTCCTTTCACTCACATCACTTTGCTAGGGCAGCTGGGATCACAGCTGCCTGTAGGTAGAGGCGAGGAATGAGGAGATGCGTTTACACTGAAAACAGTGTGTCTCCTTTGGCAACACACAGCCTCCTTGGCGGTGTGAGGGGTCCTCATGTCTCAGAGTCGACTCATGTCCAGGTCATGTAGCCGGCCTCAAGTGGACCCTTTCTACCTCACTACCCTCACTTGGGGGCAGTTCCAGCTTCGTGGAATGCCTCCCTGCCCTGCGCATGGTTGGAAGGAAGTGACGTGTGCATACCTGTTAATGGGGGGTGGGGTGCGGAAGGGGGCAACTAAAAAGACTCATTTGCAAATCATTGAGGAAAGCTATGCTATTTTTTTTTAAAAGAACTTATTCAATATCATTTATTTGTTGTATCTAAAGCTCCTGAAGAGACACTTTAATGGAACAGGCCACACATAACAAAGAATCAAAACAAACAGAATTTTAAACAAGATAGAAATGTGTGTTCCCTCCACCTATATGCTATTTTTTTTTTATTCCACTCAAATTCAGGAAATAGAGGAATCTAATGGGAAACAAAGGTGACAGTGTACATGGGAACACCTACAGAACAAAATGGAGGGAGGAAGACTCAGAGAAAGCACACGCAATGAGTGTGACAAGGAGTAGTACGCAGAGTGTATAGAGAATTCTTAATAAACTGAACGGAAAAGGCTTCCCGCCACCTGAGAAAGCAGGCAGAGCGCCCTCACCAGAGTCCGGCCACGCACGAACCCTGTTCTTGAACTACACAGCCTCTAAGTAGTAGAGAAAATGTCTGCTGAAACAAAGGAGAAAGATAATTAAGGGAGAAAGGGGTGGCGATATACAAACACCTGACTACTAATTAGAGAGATATAAATTAAACAGAAACATCTTTGCCTTTGAGATAAATCTTTCCTAGCTTTTCTCTTCTCCTTTTCTTAGTTAGGCTTGAACTCAGTCATCCTAACTCTCCTGGACTCGCTGTATAGAACAGGCTGGCCTCAAACTCACAGAGATCCACCTGCCACCAGAATCGTAGGATTAAAGGTGTGTGTCACCATGTCCTACAGATACAAGAGTTTCTTAAAATAAAACGATGGAGGCTGGAGAGATGGCTCAGCAGTTAAAAGCACTCATTGCCGTAGCAGGGCCAAGGCATGTTCTCAGCGCCCACACTCAAGGGCTCATGGCCACCTATGACTAACTCGGGCTTCCTTAATCCCAGCACTCTAGAGGCAGAGGCAGGCAGGTCTCTGTGAGTTTCAGGCCAGACAGGGTTTACATAGTGTGAGACCCTGCCTCACAAACAAGAGCATCAGACGCTCTGTAGCTGGAGTTAAGGTGGCTATGAGGTGCCTACAGTGGGTGCTGGAAACGCAAGTCCTCCAGAAGAGCAGCAAGTGCTCTTCCGTACAGATGTGCACGCAAGTGTCTCTCTCTCTCTCTCTCTCTCTCTGTGTGTGTGTGTGTGTGTGTGTGTGTGTGTGTGTGTGTGTGTATGTGTCTGGGTGTGTTTCCTTGTCTCTGCATATGTGTGTGTGTCTGTGTGTATGTGTTTCTTTGTCTCTGCGTGTGTGTGTGTTTCCTTGTCTCTCTGTGTGTGTATGTGTGTATGTGTCTGGGTGTGTTTCCTTGTCTCTGTGTGTATGTGTGTATGTATGTATGCGCCTGTGTGTGTTTCCTTGTCTCTGTGTGTGTGTATGTGTGTATGTGTCTGGGTGTGTTTCCTTGTCTGTGTGTGTGTGTGTGTGTGTGTGTGTGTGTGTTGAAGTTATAGTAGCAGGAGTGAGCAGCACCAGCTCACACTGCAGCTGAGGTCAGGAAGCTGAGGGAGAGGGAGAGGGAGAGCGAGCAGTATTCTGTTGTTTCCTTTTTCTTTGGTCTAGTACCTCAGCCCTTGGAATGACACCACCCACATTTAGATAGGTTATTCCTGCTTCAGTTAACCCAATCTAGAACCTTCTCACAGACACACCCAGAAGTTTGTCTCCTGGCTGAGTCTAGATCATATCGAGTTGATAACGAATATAAGCCATCATGTAAGTGTTCTAATTAGTCTAGACTCACTTTAGGTCAGGATCATCAATACCACTGGGTAAAGGTCCTTGCCTCCAAGCCTGAGGAACTGAGTTTAGGCTCTGAGACCCACATGGCAGAAAGGCCGAGTCAACTCTGTAAGATCTCTGATGTCTGCACAGCACTGTGACGCTCTCCTATGCTCTCAAAAGAGCATAGTGAAAACACACTAACAAGGAACACAGCTGCTCCTTCCTGCCACCAGGCAGCACACACTGTGCATAACATTAGGTCACATGGGTGTCTGTCGCATCTCAAGGTGATGGTAATTTCTTGGCTCTATCATAATCACATGGGACCACAGTGGTGCGTGCTGTCTACCTGCCACTGAAATGCCATTACACGGTGTGTGGCCCCCATGTCACATCTTGCTTTTCGGTACTTTACAAAGGCAATATACCATGAAATAGTCCAGGTATTCACCATTATCAGAGGAGCTGTTATCATTCGATTGAATAGCGAGGCCCTGTTCCAAAGAAGAGGAGGAGGAGATGAGGAGGAAAGAGGAAGAGGAAGAGGAGGAAGACGAGGAAATCAGCAGTAGCTGACACACCTCCAAAGAATTCTTACAAACATTAGATTTGGTAATGTTTTTCAGAAAATAAATGCACCAGCCTTGCAATTATATAGAACACTGGGACTGCTGGACCTATTGGATGACCCAAGGCATCAGTGAACACCAAGAAATAACCAACAAACTGATACCACCACCCCATTGTTGCGCTTGTATTCTTTAACTGCACAGAGGCCATCCCTAGACCCACTGTCCCAATAGCACCAACCATTTGATTTGTTCATAAATCTGCATTTGGAGCAAGAGTTGTTTTTGTTTCCAATGCCAGTGGTCCGGTGGATGTGTGTGTGTGTGTGTGTGTGTGTGTGTGTGTGTGTGTGTGTGTAGGGGGAAGTGTGAAAAAGAGGGTGAGAGAAACCAGGGATGCATCGTTCAGGTATGTGTCAGGAAAGTGGGGAGTTGGACAGAGCTGGACAGATGAACACAAGGAAGAAACCGAGTTGCAGAGGACTGGAAGCCCTTATCCTCCTGGGCTAATGTAACCACCAGAGCACACTTAAGAAGAGCTGATTGTGTAAAATCATGCAGAAGAAGGGCGCTGTGTAAGTGGCCTAAGAGTGCTCTCTTGAGTGGATGGCTTTCCCAGCTCATCAGCGCACTCCCATCCTTGCAACTGCTTTTCCTTTCTTAATAAGCTCTTTATGTTAGGCAGAAAGATCTTTGAGGAATTCCTTGTCCTTGGATCGAAGAAACTGGACACTTCGGCAAGTGCCTCCAGGACCTAATCATGAGCCCTGACCACTGATTGAGAACCTATGGGCAGTTGATGGCCTCTGGGGAAAAGAGAGTCGGGTTCTCTTAAAGGGTGTGCGTCCCCTGAGAGGTCAACCATGCTCCATCCCCGTGAGTTTGTTATGGGCAGCACTGACTGAACTCAGTGCGTTAGAAAACAAAACAGAACAAATCAGAGGACACTAAGTTGTAAAGGGTGGGAGTGTAGATTTGAAAGAGTTAGATGGAGGACTGGGGGGTGTGTGAATATGATCAAAACACATTGAATACATGCATGAACATTTCAAAGAATCAATAAAAATATATTTAGATTTTTTTTTCACCATTAAAACCCAAGCTGGAAACTTGGTCGAAACTGAATTGTCTTTGAAGTTCTTGCTAATCCTCCAGAGCTGATTACTGGGTCCAATGTATGTTTCTGGTTTGGGTTGGGATTTTTTTTTTGTCTGTTTGTTTTTGCTACTGACTATGGAACATATAGCCTTACACATCGGACAAGCAACCCACCTCATCTACCACTGTATTATACCCCAGTCGTGGCAGTTAATTTTATTGTCAACTTGATAGAATTTAGAATCACCATGGAAATGATCCTTAAGGGATGTTTTCGAGATATTTTCTGAATTAGGTTGAGGTATGGAAGCCACCCTAAATCTGTATGGTACCTTTTCATGAGCTGGAGTCTTAGACTGAACCAAAAAGAGGAAGTGCACTGAGCAGCAGCACTCTTCCCCTTCGTTTCCTAACCATGGATGGGAGCGAGCTGACCAGCTGTCTCCTATAACGTTCCCAGCATGATGGACTGTACCACCTAGAACTGTAAGACACACAAAACCTTTCTCCTTGAAGTTGCTTCTGGTGGGCATTTCATCACAGCAACAAGAACCGTAACTAATGCTCTGGGTTTTTCTTTTCAATGGAAATGTCTCAGGCAGCACGTCGTCCCCCACCTCCCCACCCCTCCCCCTAACGTAAACTTCAGAACAGCTGTTATTATGGACACAAATCACCACAATTTTCTGATCAACAAAGCCAAAATGGTCAGGCCATGGTTATCTCAGGCTGCAAATCACAGCTGCTGAACTCAGCCTGCCAGAGACACAGCAATGACCTTGGTCCATTCATTAGGCTTCTCGGGATGTCCCTGTGAACTCTGTTCTCTGTGGAGCCAAAGACAATTCCTGGATCCTGACAGCCACTTGCTTGGGGCTTCCCTAAGCAACTACATCATTCCTGCCCTATCACTTGGGTGAGAATTCATACGCTAAACATATAACAAGTGGGCCAGCAATGCTAACGCGGACCAGGCGAAGCTCACCAAGATTGTAAAGGGCTTCAGCGGGGAGGCTACTTAGAGACAGACTCTGGCCTCAAACACCCCAGCACTGAATTCTCATTACGCAAGGCCCATGGCAGAGTGACTTCATCTCTCTGAACTTCATGTCTCTGTTTCGAAATGGTGAACTAAATTGTTCCTCACTGGAAAAAAATCATTGCAAAGGTCACCTGAAATCAGGTAAGTAAATCTCTGAGCTCAGATCCCCCTCCACAGCAGGCACTCAGTAGACAGCAGCCATGTTTTTATAAGGCCATTGTGCAGGGGGTCTCCATGCTGACCCCAGGGGGCTTAAGGATGGCTCGTGCAGGAGCAAGCTGGAAGGGGCTTAGGACTGTCCATGCACGGTAGGCCTGTCCACTGACCACAGGCCTTCTATTAAGTTACTTGTCTCATTATCGTGGCTAAATATCAGACAAGAAGCACCTTCAGGGAAGGAATGCTTATTACAGACCACAGTTCAGGAGTCACAGTTCACTACGGCAGAAGAGGCAAGGTGGAGGGACCAGCGCCCAGCACAGTGGAGAGAGGCCACGTGTTCACATCTCAGTGGATGAGGAAGTGGAGTAAGGGGAAGGCTGGTGTCTGCTGGCTCTCACCTTTTCCTTTTTTATTCAGCCTAAGCCCCATGCTGGTCACATCCACTCAGTTCATCTTGTCTGGAAGCTCCCGCAAAGACCCAGCAGCGAGTGTGCTTCACGCAAACGTTAAAGAGCTTCTCGATGCAGTCATGTGGGTAATCAGAATTAACAAGACAAGGAGGCGGCTCAGCACGACGTAAAAGTGTTTGCTGTACAACCCTGCTGACCAGAATCCTCAGAAACCACAGTAGAAGGCGAGAACGGACACCCCAAAGTTTCTTCTAACCACATATGAACCATGGCACCCACACACCCATACTTAAATACACATACAACAACAACAACAACAACAATAACAACAACAACAACAACAATAAAATTTAAATTTACTATCATATCTCCACATAGGGAAAGGAGACTAATGACTTCATTGAGCATTACTTTCTTTTTATTTTATTTTATTTTAACTTATGTGCATTGGTGTGAAGGTGTCAGATCTTGGTGTTACAGACAGTTGCGAGCTGCCATGTGGGTGCTGGGAGTTGAACTCGGATCCTTTGGAAGAGCAGGCAGTGCTCTTAACCACTGAGCCATCTCTCCAGCCCCGAGCATTACTTTCACAACATCAACTAGTTGTTTGCTAATCCTAGAGTGGATGTATAGGCAGACTAGAGACATAGGTCAGTCAGTAAAGAGTTTGCCTTTCATGTATGAGGACCTGAGTATTAAAAAAGCTAGGTATAAGTCCGAGGCCAGCCTGGTCTACAAAGGGCGTCCAGGGACAGCCAAGGCTACACAGAGAGACCCTGTCTCAAAAAACCAAAACAACAACAACAACAAAACCTAGGTGTAATGACAGTGCATACATGTAGTTCCAGAAACGGGGAGGCAGAGACAGGTGGATCCCTGAGACTCACTGGCCAGCCAGCCTAGCCTACTTAGCAAGCTTCAGGCTCGTGAGGAACCCTGTCATAAAAAACAAAAGTGGACTTCACAGTTTGTAAAAATGTTAAACACAGTGTTACCACATGAGCTGTAATTCTAGGTCTTGTACACACAAGAAAAATAAAATCATATGCCCAAGTTAAAAAAAAAGTGGAAAGTACCCAAGAAATGATATCCAAGGTCATCCTCTGAACACCACAAACTTACCCAACACTCACACATACAAACACCCCACACACACACACACACACACGAACATGCACATGTGTCTGGCATTTGGGTTAAAGAGACCTTGAAGGTGTTCACTGAGGGACTGTCTGGGTGATGGGGCTACACACTGCTGAAGAGCAGCCACGCCTCCTGCCAATGTGGACACCATGTCCTACTGCCCGGCCACATCTTTCTGAGGTAGGGTAGAGAGGCCTTTGGCTGACCCGTTCTGGTCCACCCTTGACTTCTGTCTCACACTCTCGAATCCACAGCTTCTCCAATACCTGGATATTTGGTAGCCTCTCGGGGTGGGGCGGGGTACAGGGGAGAACTACCGCAGAAGACACCTCAGGCCACTACAGGCAATGCTTGTATGGCCTTGCAGGAATATTTTGGTGACCTCTAAAGTACAATTTTCCTGGTGTTATTACAAACCGGCCAGCTGGTTTCTGAAGAAAAAATACAAACAAGCTGGCTTTGTGTGCCTGTCAATGCTGTTTTGTAGTGCTGGGTATCAGGAGGTGGCCTGCAAAATGACTTGTAACAGTCCTGCTGCATCCTCAAGAGATGCCCTTAGGGCTCACAGCTCTAGGGGGGGTGGGGGGGGGGAGAGAGAGAGAGAGAGAGAGAGAGAGAGAGAGAGAGAGAGAGAGAGAGAGAAAGAATTCGAGCGCATGTGTGTATGTGTTGTAGTGCATGTATTGTGTGTGCATGTGTGTGTGCATGTTTGTGTGCATGTGCGTGTGTTGAGTGTGTGTGTGCATGTGTGCTGAAGTGTGTGTGTACATGTGTGCATACCAACACATTGTGCATGGCAAGCATGTGGAGGTCAGACAATTTCATGTGGTTGATTCTCTCTCTCCACATGTATGTGGGTTTTGGAAACTGACCTCAGGTGGACTGGCTTACACAGAAGGCCTTTACCTGCTGAGCCATCTAGCCAGCTCCATGCTTGCACAGCAAACCATTTCTGGGCTGATCCGTAGCTCCAGCCCCAGCTACCCTAACTCGATTTTTCTACTCAAACAAAATGAAATCTTCGGGGATTCTCAGGCTCCTTCCTGGGGCTGTACCCTGGCAGCTGCTCCTTCCTGCAGCAACATCACTCCATCCTCTTTATTTTCATCCTTCACGACTTTGATTAAATGCTTTACCGCTTCTGAAGCCTTGCAGACTCTCCCCAGGCAGTTTCACTAAGTCTCTTCTGTGCCGTGGCAATAGTTATGTTCTTGTATCATAGCTGGCTGTTCACATGCCTGCATCTCTGGGGCATCATTCTGAGGATGTGGCCTGTGCTTTCTTTGTATTTGTGAGGTTGAGCATTCGCGCACGTTTCTGCTTCTTCTTCAACAACCATATATTGTTGTTTTTTATCACCTACCATGAGTACAGCAAGGTGCCGTGAAACAACGCTGCCTATCTTAAAGTTAGGGCACCCCTTCGATCACAGGGGAGCTCAAGCTAATTTGCTAATTTGCTGGGGGGTGATGTGAGAAGTTACATCAATAGCAGAAAGTCCTCTGCTCAACCTCAGAGATGCCCATAGGATGTGAGGTGAAGGCGGTTCAAGAAGGCAACCTGGGATCAAGAATGGCCCTGGTCCTGAAAAGCTGAAGAACACGATGAAGAGGCAGCACAGAGAAAGGCTGGTGCTGGCTGTGGAATGGAGCCCAGGGGTCTTGATGGCCAGCCAAGGATTCTCCTAGTGAATCATAAGTGTATTTTTCCATTTTTGAGGTGTGTGTGTGTGTGTGTGTGAGCGGGGGTGGGGGGAATATTGCACACATGTGTATGTGGGTGTGCACACACTGAATCTAGAGGAGGTCATCAGCTGTCCTACTCTGCCGTTCACCACCTTGTTCCTTTGAGTCAGGGTCTCGAAGCTAGATTAGTGGCAGCAAACTCCGTCAATCCCCCTGCCTCTGCCACCTGACTCATCTATGATGGGGTTTCAGGCAAGCATGGCTACCCCAGCTTTTTATGCAGTTCTAAGATTTGAACTTGAATCCTCACGCTTGTATAGAAAATATTAATCCTTTCCCCAGCCCAGATTGGAGGTGTTTTAGTTACTATGTCCTTTTTCTCTTTAAAATTGCCTCTGTCGATTTGTTTTGAATGTTTGACAGAAGATCCCTGTAATAAGTGAACCAGCTAAGACATTGAATTGAGAAGTTAACGATCATTTCTTCTGCTTTCTGGGCCCTGAGGGAGTTGGCGCTGTAAAATCACTTCTTGTAGCTGGTATAAATACACCCAGACGCTGAGCACACACTCAGATTGGGTTTTATTTTTCTCCTACAGCGTTACAAAGATGGGAACACAGTGTGACACCTCCCGAGACACTCACACACAGACTCACAGGCACGCACACACACACACACACACACACACACACACACACACACACACACACACACACAGGAAACTTGCTTATTGTATTGAATGTATTAGCACCTCTCTAGTGACAATGTTGCTGGTGAGAGCTATCTCTTTGTGTATGTATGGCAGTGGCATAACAGAAGACCTGGGCTTTTGGAAAGGCTCAGCCATCTTATTGGGGATTGTCTGATACTTTTCCACAAAGTGCTTCTTCAGACACTCTCAAAGATGTTCTTAAGCATGGGCCATCGTATGTATTGAAACAACTGCTTTTTAAAAGAGAGTGGTAGCAATGGGTATGTGTTTTGAACCTAAACAGACATTGATAGATGATGCTCCCATAGTCTTTGGCAGTTCACACAACCAGCGATGTGCCTACGTGCTAATTTGCTTTCATTGTAACATATAACGTCACTGCTCTTTTTGTAATTGACAAGCTGATGAATAAGTAGTTAAGTTTCCCTTTCTCTGACTAATCCATCCTTTCCTCAGTTAGTCCCTTCATTTCCTCCTCTGTGGACCGCCTCTTCTCTGTGTCCTCTGTGGACCGCCTCTTCTCTGTGTCCTCCTGTTAGAGTTCATGCTTTGTCACCAATTTAGATGAACTCTGGGCATATTAAGAGCAAATCCTTTCATGTGTGTTGCAGAGATTTAATTTCTCTTTTGTCTATAGTTAAGTTTTCTTCTTCTCCTCCTCCTCTTCTTCCTCCTTCTCCTCCTCCTCCTTCTCCTTCTTCCAATTAAAAAAATATTGTAAGGGCTGGAGATTTGGCTCAGCAGTTAAGAGTGCTTCCTGCTCGGGCAGAGAACCAGAGTTGAGTCTCAGCACCCATTGACAAGTGGTTCACAACTGCCTGTGACTCAGCACCTGCACTCACATGCACATACCTACACATGTGTGCACACGTGCTCACACACACACACACACAAATGCACACACACAAATATTTGGAGTCAGGCATGACAGTGCATGCCTTTGTCTACTTAAGAAGCCAAGGCAGAATTCCGAATTCAAGGGCAGCTGGCTAAAAGGCGAGACTCTGTCCCAAAATGGATAAAAAGGGATTGAGGGTCAGAGGTTGAGCATTTCCTAGTATGTGCAAGGTTAGTAAATAAAACTCAGAGAATGCTTATAAAAATAACTACGGGACTATGTCTTTCCTCCTTCCCTTACAGTTCTGGGGATTCAATCGTTAGCAACATCCCCCCTAGTTCTGGCCAGCAAGATGGCTCAGAGGGTAAAGTCTCTTGCCTCCAAGTTTGAAGACCTGAGTTTCAGTCTCAGAGGCCTCAGGGAAGAGGAAAAGAACTGACACCTAAAAGGTGTCCTTTAACCTCCATGTGTACACAGTGAAGCATGTGTTCCTGCTTCCAGCAATTGAATCAATAAATGTAATGAAAACTTTTTAAAAAATCCAGGCTGGAGAGATGGTTCAGTGGTTAAGAGCACTGACTGCTCTTCCAGAGGACCTGGGTTCAATTCCCAGCACCCACATGGCAGCCCACAACTGTCGGTAACTCCTTTTCCAGGAGATCTGACACCCTCACACAGACATACATGCAGTCAAAATGCCAATGTACATAACATAAAAATAAAAAGATTTTTAAAAATCCTCTATTTCAAAGTTATAAAAATTTTTCATTATATTTAAGTGAAATATATGTGCATTTATTTGCTTTGTTTAGGCCTACACTATTTTTATATCAATCATTTTCTAAATGAATTATAACTTTCCCAATGAGCCTAAAAGAATATTTCTGTCAGATATTAAGCATGTAAACTGTCCAGGCATTGTGGTGAATACCTGGAATCCCCATTCTCTGGAGACTGAGGCAGAAGGATTACAAGTTCAAGGTCAGATGCAGCTTGAAAAAGAGACTCTGACTCAAAAATACAAACAAACATACTGCATCCATTGCTAAATTCTAGAATATTCCGGGGGACCATTTAGTCATTTACTCATCTGATGATAGCCACTGACTGTATCTTAAATTTTAATATTTAGAAGGGCGGATGTCCCCAGTTTTCCTCTTCAGAGATATCAGCCAAAACCTACAACATCCATCATGGTACAGACCCCAACTCTAAGTATACTTGCTAATTAAATCAAACTTGCGCTGGCTAGCAGTGAGTTTAAGGCCAGTCTCTGTAAGGGTCTGAAAATCACCGAAAGAAGACCCCAGACTCAAATAGTATGTAAGTACAAAGAGTGTTTATTCTGCAGAAACGGCCTGCATGCAGGGGTCTACCATCCATACAAAATGGTGGCTACCCCAGCCAAAGGTGGGCAGGCCTTTTTATAGGAAACTAGGGGACTTCTAAGAGGGTGTTCTATCTTCTGATTTGATTAGGTGGGCTAAGGAGCAATCACAGGAGGTATAAGCTGATAGGCTGGGCCAAATGGTCAGCCACCTGAGTTACAGTCCAGAGGCATTAGGCCATATATGGTCACATTAGCGACTGGTTGCCTCCTATCTTTTCCGGGACCAGAAATATCCTGTTACGTGTCTCCACCTGGCATTGGGGACTACATGACTTGAACTATGGCTGGCCACTTGGTCTCTGGCTATATGACTCTAGCCATGGGCCTTTTAGCAATGTCTGACCCTCTCATCTGTACTACCTGGGAACCCCCCCCCCAAAAAAAAAAGATGGGCAGAGATTATCTAGCAGCACGTAAAAGCCAGGGAATGTCACAGACTGCCAGCAATTGGCCCCACCGATGCCTTCATAATTGGCTTTTTCCAGCCTCCAAAACTGGGAAATGAGAAGTTGCTGTTCCCCAGGCCATCCAGGCTGAGGTACTCGGTTAGAGAAGGCCCAGAAGACTAATAGACACAGCAGCCTGACAGGGATGAAGGCAGCAAGCCTTTCCACACGAGCAAGCCTTTCTCTCATGAGCCCGCTGTTGGAGCCATTAGGAAGCCAGCAAGGCAAGCCTCCTAATACGCACTTGGCTGCAAGGAGCGTTAATGCTCATAGCTATGACTCTCACTTTGTGCGGAGATGTAGCGGGACAATGTGGGAGCCCTGTTGCTATCCTCAGCCTGGTTCCCCAAGCAGAAGCCACTGGGGGCTCTGCCTTCCTTGTAGGAAGCATTGTGCCCAAGCACGAGCCACTCAGCAATAGCTCTGCAAACAGCTTGTATTTAATTGTTTATTCGTTCATTTATTTTTGACACAAGGTCTTCTGTAGCCCTGGTTGGTCTTTTTTTGTTGTTGTTGTTTTGTTTTGTTTTGTTTTTTTGTTTTTCAAGACAGGGTTTCTCTGTGAAGCCTTGACTGTCCTGGACTCACTTTGTAGACCAGGCTGGCCTTGAACTCACATCGATCCACCTGCCTCTGCCTCCCGAATGCTGGGATTAAAGGCGTGCGCCACCACGCCCGGCTCCTGGTTGGTCTTAATTGAATTCATACGTACCGAAGGATGACCATGTGCTGATTCCTTCTCCCGGCACTTCCTAAGTGCCGAGGTTACTGGCTTGCGCCACCACACTTAAGGTGATGCGGGCAGGGCTTTGAGCATGTTACGCAAACGCTCTAAAGCCGGGGCATCACCCCAGTCCTGCTCTGAAACCTTTCAACGTGTACACAATGAAGTTCCCAAGGCTTATCCTCAACGGCTTTACCTACTGTCTGTCTAGCGGCACCACACAGCCATCCAAAGGTCTCTGGACCCCTATTGGAACCGTGGGTGTCCATCTGTTCCTCCTGATGGCCCTGCGCTGACTCCAGCATCTGCACTCCGTCCTGTTTATTGAGTGGAGGAAGGTTAAACAAGCGGGGAGTCTAGAAACCGGAGGCCCTGGCGGCCCTTGCTCTTGCTGTGGTGGACCCCGTGCCCTTCCGGCCTTTCGAGGGTTCAAGGTCTCCCAAGCACTAACCACTGAGGCAAGGCAGCCAAAGCTCATTCTACCTCCTGGCAACTCTTTCAGACACTGCACACAATGGGGGCTTAAGCAGCTCTGAAGGCTCCCTGGAATGCAGAGCCAGCCTCCTCCACCCTACACCCAGCCTCAGACCAAACTCAGAGAGCAAACCCCACCCTGAGAGACAGGGTCTCTTTCCTTGGATTTGTCAAGCACCTTTCTTAAAAAAAAAAACAAACAACAAAACAAAACAAACAAACAAAAACCCCCAGAAATTCACTTATAACAACTATTCTAGGGAAGGCCTGTATATTCCAGAAACTTCTAAATATGGAGACTGCACTGGGGCAAGCTGGGAGGGGGGAGGGAGAAGCGGGGAGACACACTGGGGATTCTGTGAGCTGGGAATGTAAGAAAATGCCCTGAATCCCAGCCCAACTTGGCTTTTAAAAAAAGAACCCCGCCACTCATTAATTGGCCCTAAAAATCCACTGAGTGAAAAGGAAAAATAAATGAGCTAATTAAATGTGGAAGAAGGGAAGACCTGAGGCTTAACCAAGGAAATTCCCAACACCCACTTAGAAAAACAAGGGGGTGCTGGGCACATCAGACCCAGGGCCAGGAGTAGAGAGACTGCCCCCTCCAGGGAGGCTGCATCATCTGGGACACTCTATAAAGCCCACTCTGCTGCAACCCGGCAGGATAGGAACCTCCACCCCCTGCCAGGATGGTTGCTGTGGTTTCCCAGCTCCAGTGGCCCACGCCTGAGCAAACCCATAGGGCAGTCAGTTGAGAAACAGAGTGGGAGGTCCCAGGAGCCCGAGGAATTCCAGAGAGAGGTTTGACTTCAGCCAGACTGTGGCAGCTAACTGCCTGTGAAAAACGGAGCCTTGGATTTGGCTTAATAAAGGCTGTTCCTTATCCTGCATCCTTCATGTCCTAGCCGTCACCTGCTTACTATCACGGAGCTGGTCCTGTGCGCTGCGGGGAGGGGGCTGACTTGCCTTACGGGTCTCCTGAGCCTGTGGGTTCCTGGCTCCCAGATGCAGCTTTGCTACCCGAGTCTACTCTGGTATGGGAGGAATTCTGCAGGCTCTCTTTGGCATATTTTGCTCCTTGGGAGTTTTATCAGTCTTCTTCTCTTTCTCTTCCTCTTCCTCCTCTTCTTCTCCTCCTCCTCCTCTTCCTCTTCTTCTTCTCTTCTTTTCTTCTTCTTCTTCTTCTTCTTCTTCTTCTTCTTCTTCTTCTTCTTCTTCTTCTTCTTCTGTCTTCCTCTACTGCTCTCCATCATATTCTTTGAGACAGAGTCTCTCACTGAACCCAGAGTTTGTGGCTAGACTGGCTGGCCATTGAGCACCCAAGATCGTTCCGTCTCCACAGTCTACCCCTTCCCTCACTCAAGTGCTGGGGCTACAGACACAAGCAGAAAATTCTGTCTTTTATATGGGTGCTAGGGATCCATGCTCAGCAAGCAGCCCCCCCCCCAGGCCCTTATTAGTCACTCCTTAAGCTTTATGACAGAACGTTTCATTGTGACGTGTTCGTATAAACGTACCTCCGTCCTTTGCTCTCAGTAGCCCACCCTACTCCCCTGCCCTGTCTCCGCTTCCTTCTCTGCCTAGTAGATCACCCACTGTTGTGATTCAGGAATAGCACAGAAGACGGGGTGGGGTGGGGGTAAGGGTTGGGGTGGAGGTGAGGGTGTTCACCCATGTGTTTCAGGGAAAGCAAGCACTTACTATGGGCTGGGGCTGGAGCTCAGTAGAGTGCTTACCTCAAGTGCTCCAAGCCCTAGAAACTGAGTGTGGTGGCGCAGGCTGATGATCCCAGTTCTGTCAAGGTGGGGAGGCAGGATGGTCAGAAACTCAGGGGTTCATCCTTAACTATATATCAAAGAATACATAAGGCTCTGTCTCAAAAAAAATGTGTACATGGGGCTGGAGAGATGGCATAGTGGTCGAGAGCACTGACTGCTCTTCCAGAGGCCCTGAGTTCAATTCCCGGCAACCACATGGTGGCTCACAACCATCTGTAATGTGATCTGATCATACTGTAGACATGATAAAGAAATCTTTAAAAAAAATATGTACAACAAATAAAAAGACCGGGGAAATGGTTCAGTAGATGTGTGTTTGCCACACCGGCATGAGGGCTCGTACCCCCCCATGCCAAACCAAAGCACCATTAAGAACTAGCACTTCCCAGAAGTAGAGACCAGAGAGAGTAGGTTCCCTGGGAACTGCTGCCTACCTGGCCCAGCCCAACTCTGTGAGCTTTGGATGCGGTGAGAGGCCTCAGGAAGTAAGCGGAGTGCAACGAAGATGCCTGTCTTCAACCTTGGCCTCCAAAGTGGTGTGTGTGTGCGTGCGCGCACATGCACTGCTGTACATGTGCGTGCACACATGCATGTGCAACCCCAGCAGAAGACTGTGGAGCAAAGACAAGAGGAGGATAAAGAGGAAACCCTCCCACTGCCAAGAAAAAGAAGTGACTGGGTTCTTGGTGGCTTCCTTCCA
The DNA here is from genome assembly GCF_964271855.1 of Acomys minous. Classification (NCBI taxonomy): domain Eukaryota; kingdom Metazoa; phylum Chordata; class Mammalia; order Rodentia; family Muridae; genus Acomys; species Acomys minous. The sequence goes on from NC_140500.1 coordinate 61,730,247, forward strand.
CCCACCGATTCCCCATGGGGACTCTGGGACACAATGACGTTCCTGGCCGACTTGCAGGCAAAGTGATCCTCTGCCTAATCTTGACACCTGAGAGGGAATCCTGTATTCTAGTAAGATCTAAGCCAACTGCTTTCTCTCCAGCTCCCCTTGAATGTGGACACCCATGTCAAGAAGGTCCATGTAATTACAGGAAAAGAATCATGTCCGAGTCCCAAGGTCCTGAACCCCAGCTCGCCCAGTATCTAGCTGTGTGTCTCTAGATGGGTGCCTTAACCTCTCTGAGTCACCTTTTCCTGCCTTGTCTATAAAATAGGTTTAATATTATACATCAAATAAAGCGGCCGTTGGGATTAGAAAAACCACTTAAAGTGCCTGCCCCAAATGCATTACCCTCGGCAGCTGTGCAGATGACGCTATCCTAAACTTCTGTACCCCTCTGCTGCCTTTGGTTGCTGGCTCCTCCTCAGTGGGGCGGGCTGTGGCCCTGTTCTTGGCATGAGAGCCAGGACTTTGTGTGACTTCCATCTAGGCCACAAAAACACTGGGTTCCCCGCTTGGCTTGGCATCTCCGGGGTGCTTACCCTCTGCTCCTGAAGGCTTTACAACTAATTGTCATGCACCAACAAGCCCTTGGAATCCAAAGTCACTTACTTTATGGGGGTCAGATGGCTACACTAGTTTCAAAAGTGCCCCCTGGAGGTCGGCTTTCAAGGTCAAGGCTACAGACTGTTGTAGGTGTAAGGCATGTTAGACACATTTCCCTTTTAAACTCTCTCCGAGGCAGGGTGATTTACAGGAGGGGCCACATGCTAAAATTTAAAAGCTAAATTTGTAGTCCCCTTGTCTGGTGAGAAATATGCCACGGTCTTAGGCCTTGTAGAACACTGTATAACAGGCGTCAGTCTGGTCAATAGTGGAGGAGGGTGGGGTGGGGGGGTGGGAGGGGGAGAGGCCAGGTCTTGGTAGTCCTCCCCAGGGAGTCCCCAGAACCTTTCTCAGAAGTTCATATGCCACCAAAGGAGGTGATACCAGGACCCTTTTTGTTCTGAGTTGGGAACAAAGGCTTGCTGGGCTACACGGGGCTCTTGGGACCAGCTGGCACCTGGATGGTGCCTGTGACTCAGCTGAGCCTCAGCCTCGTGAGCTCAAGTCAGGGGTTACTCCTGGCCAAGGTTACTACTGCCCAGGGAACAGAGGCTACGCTAACCCACAGGGACAAAAGCCGCTTTGTGATAGCCCCCTGGACTGTGAGGCGGCGCCACCGTGCGGCGGCTGGAAGAAGAGCGCCTCGTCGGGCTCACAGAAGGGCTTGACTCTTGAGGAGAGGCAGATGTGTGATGGCTGTTTGCCACTGTAATTGACAACACAAAAGAGCTGTGCCCTCTGTTGGCGTTCGTAGTGTAAGAAGCAAACCTTACCGTCCCTGGGCTCCAACCTGTTGCTACGCACCTTAAAAAGCGACGACTTAAGACACAATTCAACGAGAATAGAATAAAGTACTGACAGTCTTGAAGGCGCTCTGTGGATGAGTGACACACGTGCAGCGTGGTGAGCATGCGGACGTCAGAGGACAACATTTGGGAGTCAATTCTCTCTTTCCAACTCAGGTCTTTGGACTTGGTCAGTGCCAGGCATCTTTATTCACTTGGCCATCTCACCGGGCCCTGTTAGAAAATACTTTCCCTGCCTCGGTGGCAAAAGAGGCCCGGGATGGCTGTGTAGAAGGCTACCCAGCATATACGGGCCTCTCAAAGGGAACTTCTGAGCAGTGTTTCTGTTGTGCTGAGTGCTGAGCATATCAGGGCCTGCAAGATAGTTGGAGATGAGAGAAAGGGGGGTATTGTTGGTCAGTCCCCGCTTTACTTTTGTGAGTGTGTAGAGAGCTGTTTCCTTCACCCAGGGTGAGGGGAGGGGGCACTGAGGGCCCTGGCACTGTGTTCTACAGCCTCAGGTGCAGAAGCAAGCAGAAACAGCTCAGGCAGCCTGGGCAGCGGGGAGCCGAAAGCGCTCTGGCATTGGGTTGCACTCCCAGGATTCCTCAGAGCTAGGATGTATGGTCCCTAGGGCACAAAGAGAGAGGGGAAAGCCAGGTTTCAGCAAGGTTGCTCTGCTGAGGGAGGGACTGCCAGTGAGATCTGTGCAGAGTGCACATGCGTGGGGTGCACTGTCCGCATCACTCTGCTTAGAGGGGCTGGTGGGAGTTCTCTGAAGGATGTGCCCAGCAGTGTGCCACGGTGAGAGCCCACTTCAACTCTATGGGATCTGGTGCCCTTTTCTGACCTTAGGCATCTGTGCGACAGACAGACAGACAGACAGACAGACACACACACACACACACACACACACACACACACACACACGCATAGATAGATAGATACAGACAGAGGCAGACACACAGAGAGAGATCCACATGCACACATACACATATAAATTAAAATATAAAATAAATCATTTTAGACGTTGAGTTTTTATTGTTCCACAAACTACCCAGTGAGACCTACCTGCAACTAAGGGACAAGATTGTTCCTTTTCTCTGTGCAATCAGAAAAATAAAATATTCCAGGCAAGTGTGTTTTTAAAAGAGAGCAGGAAAGCCAAACTGAAGGTGTACTTTGTCCCTAACCTCTGTGGGAGTTTTCAATATTCAGGGTTTCGGTGTGTGCATTTGTTGGGGTTCAAATCTTTTTTTTCCTTTTTATTTATTTATTTTGTTTGTTTTTTGGGGTTCGAATCTTAAGTGTCTGAAAGGCTATATGCTGAAAGAGGTCATGTCTTAATTGCTTTTTGTAATAAAATATCTTGACACAAAGCAATCTGAGGGAGGGTACACTGCCAAGCCTCATGAACTGAATTCAATCTGCCAAACCCATGTTGGGCACGAGGAGAAACCACCTCCCGTATGTCGCCCATCACGTCCACATACAGAACGTGATGCTCGTGTGGACACACACGTACGTGCGCGTAACAGTTCTGAAGGTCAGGCATGGGTGGTGCATGTCATCAACCTCGGCGTTCTGAAAGCAGAGACGGGTGGTTCTCTGGGAATTCAAAGCCAGCATGATCTATGTACCAAGTTCCGAGCCCAGTTGGGGTTGTATAGTAAGACCCCCTCAACTCAGAAGGAAGGAAGGTCATCTTCAACTACATAGTGAGCGAGTTCAGCCTCAGCCAGAGAAATCCAAACCTGAAAGAATGGGGCAAGGAAGAAAGTCGCCACAATATGTTGGTATCAAGGGAGTCTTTCATACACTCATATTTTCATTGGAACTCAGAGAACTTTGTAGGATCGCCTATAAATGGGAGTAAAGATAATTCTTAAAGAACCTTTGTATTTTCCTGAAGGGTTCTTCTCCCAGAACCCAACCTGAAGGAGAGATAAACCTGTTGTTTTTTAGGATCCCAAGTGTGGGATTGGAACAGTCTTGTGAGAGAACAGGTAAGGTTAATCCACTAGACGACCTACTACCTCGTGCGGGAGCTTGATTGTTGCCAGCTGAAAAGATCCTGTGAACAGACTCTCGGAGGAGATATATAAATGAGCCCAGAACTGGAGGCGGGGCTTTTTTTTGAGACTTGAGATAGTTTTGGCTGTTCATTGCTGCACTTCGAGACGCTCCTAGAGAGAACCGCTCGAGGGAAGGCTTTGGGGGCTCCAGCTCCTGCTGAGGTTCTGGGTTCTGGTTACTCTAGATTCCAGCAGAAGAAATCCTGCTGATTGTGCCAGGAGAATCAGTCCTTGGAACTGATATCCTTACAGTTTTGTTATTGTGTCCATTAATCCTCATTTCCTTTTGTTTTGGTTAGTTGGGTTATAAGTGATGTACGCTCAGTCACTAAGTTGTTAATAAAATATATTGGTTAAGAAAATAGAGTATACACAACCCTTGAAGACCCTGTCACCAGAAGATGGTTGTTCTTCCCTTGCCGTCTCCAGTGGGCCCCAGCAGCCGCTGCCACAGCTGAGGGACCTTACCGCAAACAATCCGCTTCTGTTCTGCGTCGCTCCAGAAAGATCTTCTGCGTATTTGTTTTTCTCACACAATGCTCAAATTAGCTTTCAAAGTTGCAGCTAGGTCTACTACAAAGAAGTGGGAAGGGCTGACTAACAACTGCATGATTTGTCCCCGGCTGCCATTGACCACATTCTCCTGGTTTCCTTGGCACAGCCTCAGAGTTGTTCGTCAGTGGCATAAATGTCACCCCCTTCCATTCCTCTCTACCCCCTCCCCCACCCTCCTCCCCGGGGCCTCAACCAAATGAAGCGTGAGCAACTGCATCAGCTAACCCCCCCCACCCCCACCCCCCGGCAAGCACGGCCACAGATGCTGAAGGTGCACGCTCACTGCACCTTCACACGGGAGAATGCCTCTGACATCTTACTTTCCAATGAGAAACACGTGCTGTGTTAATGCAGAGAAAAGGAACGTGGAGATACAGAATGCCAAATGTTTGGTGTTGTTTGAGCCCTGGACCCTCACAAGGTGGAATCAGCCTTTTGCAAATTGTCCTCTGACCTCGACATGTTTACCATGGCATGCATGGGCCCTCACTCCAGAATCTGTACAATAGTAATAAGTAAATATTTTAAACTAAAATGTGACTATGGTGAAATTTCAAATAAAAACCTCAGTGCACTGAGGCCAACCAGACCCAAAGTCTGCACATCTCACTGAACTTCTGTATAGAGTTGCCATTTGGAAGCTGTGGCTTTCATACTGGGCTTTGCACTTTCACTACTGAATATATTTTATGTACTTATCTACCACCTAAAACTGAAAAACTCCATGACAGGGTTGAACTAGAAAACCAGTTAGTTTTGTTTTCTCCTTCATTACTCAAGTGTCCATCACCTGCTTTTTAACCCTTGCTCATGCCCGAACATTCAGCCTTTTTTGTCTCTCTTGTACTTGTTATGCTGTACCCACACTTATGTACATTTGTGTACACACACACACATACATACACACACACACACACACACACACTATAGACTATTCACTGCATATGATAGTGAACACACAGCTTTCCCCCCTTTCTGTGATTGTGTGAACTCAATATTATACATTCTAAGTCTAACCAAATATTTTTAAAGACAATGAGCTAGGCATGGTGGCACATGCCTATTTCATCCCAGACACAGGAGAATCAGGAGTTCCGTGGCTATACAGCAAATTCAAGACTAGCCTGTGCTACATGAGAAGCTAGCTCAAAACAAGAAGAAGACAAAAAAAAAAAAACAGCCAAAGAATATGATGGCATTGTAGAGACACACGGTGTGAACAGCACGGTGATGGAAGAGCTCCGGCTTGCCGGGAAAGCACTTGCCGAGGAGGAACCAGGTAAGATGAAGAATGGTTAGACCCCAGATGAGGAAAGAGACACACAGCAGGGGGGAGGGGGTGGGGCACTGTTCTTGTGCACAGAAGAAATGGAAAAAAGAAAAGGAAGAGGAGAAAAAAAGAAGAGAGAGAGAAAGGCTTATAAACCTGGCTACTGAAAATGAGGGTGCTTGCTAAAAGAAGCCTCTGAAACAACACAAGGGTAAGCACCCAGTGGGAGGAGGTCCGGGGGCCCCTGGACATAACTTGTGGTTTCCTTCCAACTGTAATGAAAGGATTTGTAGAAGAAAGTAGTGAGAGAAAGAAGACACCATCTTCGCCCTCGGGGGGGAACTTGCTATGGTGTAATCCGATTAGGAGCTCCAAAAACTTTAATTAGGCTTAGGAAAAATGATGAGAACACAGAAATCACAGCAGTCCTTGTCTAGAGGGCTTGGGAAGATATAATCGCATTGACACTAACTACTGTGAGAATTTCACATTCTGTTCTGGCTGTTAGCTTTCCCAGGGAGGACAAAGAGAACAGGTTAGGAAAGCATTTATGTTCTGGTGACTATAGGAGCAGAATAAACAAAACACGTGAGACAAGGGGCAGGAGAGATGGCTCAGGCTCAGCAGTTAAGAGCACTTACTGCTCTCACAGAACACTGGAGTTCAGTTCCTAGCAACACCCAGGTTGGATGGCTCAAAGTTGCCTGAAACTCCAGCTCCAAGTGACCAAACGCCCTCTAGTGGTCTCTATAGGTATCTGCACTCATGTGCACACACACACCCAACACCCAGACACACATAAGCATACACACAATTAAAAATAAAATTGTACAAAAGTATATGGGCCAAAGGTGGAAAGAATCACTCTTAGCTTTAAATTCGCACATAATGTCTTGGGGTTGCTGTGAAAGCATTTGCATAGAAACCAGGTGAGTTGAAGAATGTTTAGACCTCAGGGATGAGGAAAGAGACATAGCAGGAAGGCGGGGGGTGGGGCACTGTTCTTGTGCACAGAAGAAATGGAAAAAAGAAAAGGAAGGAAAGCCAGCCCCCCACCTCTCTCTGTGTGGGGTGCAGAGTCACTTATAGTCCAAAAGTGTCAAGGTTTCTAGAGCTAGTGTTCGTCTTTAAGTCTGCCCCCAAAATGTCAAATTGTGTCATGATCCAGAAACCTATCTCAGCCCTCACATGTGTGCGAGAGGAATTCAGGTTCAATTAGATTCAACTTAGTCTCTTGTTATAGTTTCATTTCTGTTGCTGTGACAAAATATCCAGAACAAACATAAACGGAAGGGACAAAAGGTTGATGTATCTCAGAATTCCAGTTCATAGTTCAACTATTTACATCACAGCCACAGCAGAGAGAGAATAAATGCACGCTTACTTTCTTGTTTGCTTTCTCCTCTCTTACAAGGGGTCCTGCCTAGAGAATGGTGCCCCCCACGGTGGGCTGGACCTTCCCACATCCACTGACAACCAGGACAATCCTCACAGACATGATCGCAGAGCACCCCAATACCAGCAATTCCCCCAGTAAGACTCCCTTCCCTGGTAACTCCAGGTAGTTGTCAGATAGACAGTTGAAATCAACTAACACGAAGCCCCACCCACAGTCACCACCTTTCCAGGAAGCGATAACAGTGCAGTCCCCGCCAACCCACACCCAGGGGCCACCGGATCTACTCCTGGAAGTGGTAGCTCTTGGTTTCCTCTGGGACTCTGCTAAGGATTTATCAAGTCTCCTGCAGACACTGATACCTGTCACAGGTCACAGGTCCCCTGCGTTTATATGGAGTCCCATTGAGCTCTCTCTCTGCTCACCCCTACTTTTCCCAGAACTCACACGTGGCCCTACCCTTCTTTAGGACCTACCCAGTGGCCTGGGGCTTTGGAGCCTCTGCAGGGTGTGGCTGTGTCTTTCTGGAAGCTTCCAAGCACTCCAGACTGTTTCTACCACTTTTTCTCCCACTCCTCTCCACCAGTGGGAACTTCCAATTATGATGAGAGTAGCAAAGTCACTTTCTCTGCCTCAATGATTACATCTAACATCTCCCCAGGCATGGCTGCTGAGCCAGACATCAGCAGAAGTGTCTGAGGCAATTGATTTCTGATGGATCAACTTTTTGAATGTAAAGTGTGTGTGTGTGTGTGTGTGTGTGTGTGTGTGTGTGTGTGTGTGTGTGTGTGTGTGCGCACTCAGTGGGAGAAGACGGCTTAAGGAAAAAAAGGAAGAAACTTAAAAGAAGAGAAAAACATGAAGTGTACCTAAAAGTGGTATTCTAATACTCATTTGTATGACTTTAGACGAATACCCTACATTTCTAACCCAGGTCTCTCCACTGCACCCAAAACTCACACCAATTCACCGTCTCCATTTGGGTATGCAAAAATCACAATGGCAAGACATAATCATTTGCTATCTTGAACATTAAAGCCTCAGTTGACACTGAAGTTCTTTAGTGCGAATTCTGAAAGTTTGTTTTAAAAATACAGAAAACACAGAAATATCACAAGAATGTGCTTTCGTTTTGATCCCAGGTGTAGGGATATGGGGCTGCTTTAGACTGCCCCCAGCAGGTGACTATAATTTGCCTTGTGATCTAGCAGAGGCATGGTTTTGTTAACTGCAGATAGTTTCTGCAATTGTGTGACACATTTGTAATTCTGGGAACTTTTCAGAGGGTATATAGATGCTAGGGCCCCAAGAACGATTGTTAGTCGTTCAGGGATGTTGGTTGTGGTGATTCAGGAATCTCTCTCTCTCTCTCTGTCTCTCTCTCTGTCTCTCTCTCTGTCTCTCTGTCTCTCTCTCTCTCTCTCTGTCTCTGTCTCTCTCTCTGTCTCTCTCTTTCTTCTTCTTCTTCTTCTTCTTCTTCTTCTTCTTCTTCTTCTTCTTCTTCTTCTTCTTCTATCCTTTCTCTCCTATCTAGTGATAGGGTGTGAAGCTTGGAAGATAAACGGTGAGAAAAAGAAGAACCTACAAAGAAACAAAGAGCAGCTACAAGGTCTTACCACAATAGGATCAGAAAGTTTGTCTTAGTACCCAGAAAGACCAATGTGGTGTGTGTTCCCTTATGCGTGGCTATTAGCTGTTAGGCCAATGATAACCAGGCTACAATCCACAGAACCACAGACGTTAGGTATAGAGTAAGGGACTCGGGGTGAGGGTGCACAGATAGATCACCCTAAGAAAGGAAAGTAGAGTAGATACTCATGGGGGGATGAGAAGACAGACTGGAATGGGAGGGTCAAGTGAGGAGGGGGAAAAGGTGGGGGCAAGGGAAGGAATATGGGGAGAGACAGTTAAACTTAAGAGCTATTTGAGGAGTAGTATGAAAACTTAGTACAGTAGAAGCTTTATAAGACATGTACATATATGAAAAGGATCTAAATAAAATTGCTAAATAACAGGACAGACAGAGTTCCACATGGCCATCTCTTGTCACCAAATGGACCTGTCACCCAAAGGGTTATATCTAACTGAGTTGTTGGTCAAAGGGGTCCCATGGGAACCCCTCAAACAACTCAGGCTGTTTCCAAGACTATAGGTTGTTGTCCACCAACTGACAGCACAGTCCCTTTGCTGAAGATGCCTACACAACTCACTGAACATGGACAAGCGAATCTGCCATGTACATACAACCTATGTGCATGTCTTATCCCTGCATGCTAGTGTCTTTGGTACAGGAAGGTACTCAGGACTCTACCAAAGGAGGAACATAGACACAACCCAAGCCACAAACCCTTTGATCAACAGGGGCATTCTGCCTGCAAGATATGCTAGGGTAGTGATGGCACAAATCTTGTGGTAGTGACCAGCCAATGTCTGATTTGAGTGAAGGTCAACTCCCTGAGATGGGGACCCATATCTGATACTGCTTGTGTGACCAAGAACCAGAGACTAGGTAGCCCAAGGACCCAAGGGGGAAAATTTTTTTAAAGGACTAAAATGGCTCCTAAGGACATTCTGCTATACTCATAGACCAACCAGTGCCTTCCTTCCTCAGCTATCATTAGAGAAGCCTTGTCTTATGGCAGATGGGAAACAAATACAGAGACCCACTGCGGGACAACACACAGAGAATGAGAGACCGTGGAACACTTGGTTCTAAATGATATGCCTCCATCAAGTCCCTCCCCTTAGTGCTCAAAGGACCTTGCCAAAGAGGAGGCAAAAAAGAGTGTAAGAGCCAGAGGGGATAGAGGACATAAAGAAGGAGGAGAAAAGAAGAAGAAGAAGAACAACAAGAAGAAGAACAAGAACAAGAACAAGAAGAAGAAGAAGAACAAGAACAAGAAGAACAACAAGAAGAAGAAGAACAAGAACAAGAAGAACAACAAGAAGAAGAAGAACAAGAACAAGAAGAACAACAAGAAGAAGAAGAACAAGAACAAGAAGAACAACAAGAAGAAGAAGAACAAGAACAAGAAGAAAGGCCTTCTAAGTCAACATAGGAACTCACAGAGACTGGCGAAGCATGCAAAGGCCCCCATGGTCTGCACTAGATGGGGTCCTAGAGCTGAAAAGAGAAGTGGATACATGCGCCCCCTCTGCATCTCTAACCCATAACCAACTGATGGTCACTTGCAAATGAAAATTTAGTTTTCTCCAAGGGAGTCTCACTGGGGGAAATAAATTATTCTTAAGTGTTAGCTGCATGCCCAGCAGTAGATGGCCAACAGGAAATGAACTCAACATCACTGGAGGTTCCTGGCCTCATAATGTAGGGTCAGAGCTTTAAAAATTATACACAGACACACATATATATGTATAGATATATATTCACAAACACTTTTTTCTCTCTTTTTACCCTACAAGTCCTTTGCATATGCATTATGGCTTCCAGTTTAGTGTTTTTATGGGATTCCTGAGTGGGTGAACAAATGGGTCTCTGTGCCTGTGTGTCCTTTGGGGGGCTCTTTTCCTTCTGTTTGCTTTTTCCTATTCAGATGTATTAGTTTCCATTTTATCATATCATACTACTATATTAGTATATTATATTATTACATTTATCCCTTAGAAGCCTGTTTATTTAGAAAGGGGGTGGATCTGGATGGGAATGGAGTTGGGAGTGACTGGGAGGAGTGGGGAGGGGACTATCAAGATATATTATGTGAGAGCTAAAACTATGTTCAATAAAAGGGAAGAAAAAGAAAGGGTCTTAGTCCTGAGTGTGCACCCAGACAACTCCAAGTCAGCACACCACCCAGAAACGTGCGAGCCACGTTTCCTGCTGCACTGTTGACAATGGCCAAGCAATGGGAGGAGCCTAGACGGTCGCTAACAGATGACTGAATAACGAAATGTGGTTCAAGAGAGTTCAAACCATGACATTTGCAAGAAAATGAAAAGAGCTGGAGACCACTCAGAATGTGGTTCCTCTTACATGTGAACTCTATGTATAAATACGTGTGTATGTGTGTGTGTGGTTTGGAGGTCATGAAAGTAGAAAGGGGCTCATAAGCGGGAAGAAATAGATCTTAAAGGGGTTAGGGATGTATTCTACCTTGCTTTCTTATTGCTCTGATAAATATCATGGCTAAACACAACTTGGGAAGGAAAGGATTTATTTGGGTTAGATATTTATAACCCATCACTGTGGCTGTTTGAATGAGAATGTCCCCCGTAGACGCTTACATTTGAATGCTTGTCGTCAGAGTGTGGCACTATCTGAAAGGATTAGGAGGTGTGGCCTTGTTGGAGTATGTATGTCACCAGCCAAGCCCAGAGTGTCTCTCCCCCACCACCCTGCCCTCCCCCCCCCCATCTCTACCTACGGATGTAGAACTCTCAGTTACTTCTCCCAGCACCATGTCTGCCTGTGTGTGGCCATTTTCCCTGCTGTGATACTCTGAGACTGTAAGCAAAGACCCCAGTTAAATGTTTTCCTTTATGTTTATTTTTGGTTGTGAGCCTAGCCTTTAACAGCTGAGCCATTTCTCCAGCCCAATGTTTTCCTTTATAATTATTGCTTTGGTCACCGAGGGCAGTCCAGGTAGATATTCAGGAAAAAGCAGAGGCAGGAACCACAGAGAGAAGATTCTCACTAGCTTGCTGCAGACTCGCATCCATCTGCCTTTCTTATATAATCCAGGACTGCCCTGCCTAGGGATGGCACCACCACAGTGGGCTGGGCCCTGCCACATCAACTAACAATCAAGAAAAGCCCCACAGACACGCGCAACTGAGGTTTCCTCCCCTCACATAAATGGTGTTTGTGTCAAGTTGACAAAAACTAACCGGCAACATAGGGTAATGGAAAATATGTGACATAAAACCAGAAGAGGGTGTTAGAGGCAAGAAGAGGACAGCAAGATGGGGGTAGGGAAGATACTTGGGGGGAGGATGAGAAGAATAAAGTGTAACGACATATGTTACAAAATACAACAACAAAACTCATGATTTTGCACGCCAAGTTTAAAAATTAGTAAAGACCGCACCCCCACCCCACTGCAGACTGTACCATAAGAAGCCGTTCCCTGAAGCTTTCCAGTATTTCCAGAGTCTTCAGGGAAGACCCCCCCCCCCACCAGTGAGGATCCTGGTGTGAGTGCGCAGCTGCAGAGCAAGTGTCTATGACTGGACTTGGCACGTACTGGAATGCAGCTGGGGCTTCTGGTAATTTAGGGAACCAGCTTAGAACAGCCCCGACATACTTCCTTAGGAGATAGTGTTTGGCTAAATCTGTGGGGTATAATTATAACACAAATTTCTTTTTAGTGTTTGTGAGCACAAAAGCAAGGGATAGCTCTCCATCAGGAAAATAGGAATAGAATCCTTAGTTCCATCAGAAGAAGGTTGCTTAATTTAAGGCTTAAATTTACTCAGCAGGTGAACAAGGGAGATCCCAGGAGCTGTAGGAATCCCTGTGGGTAGGTAGTGCCACCTGCTGGTCATTTCTGTTTACTGTTGGTGATTGCTCTTTTCCTCTCCTTTCTTGGTTGTCGTTGGTTTTTTTGTTTGTTTGTTTGTTTTTGGTTTTTTGTTGTTTTTGTTGTTGTTTTTTTTGTTTTGTTTTTTTAGGCCTATGCCTTTATATATAGTTCTTATATTAATTTCTTCAACCACAACATTTTTTTGTTTTTTCCATTTGTCTGACAAAATATGGTCTAGTCTGTGTATTCCAAGCTGGCTTTGAACCTGTGACTCTTTTGTTGTGGCCTCTCAATGGCTGAGATTATAGCATGCTGCCTCAACCTTATCCACTGCCTCAAGAATATAAATCAGAACTATTTAGTAAAAGTGCACAATTGTCCTTCCTTTCCCAACATGTCAGTAACAGCAAATGTTTGTGTGTGTATGCATATGTGCATGTGTGTGCATGTGTGTGTGGTGGTCAGACGACATCCTTGTTCTTCAGGGGCTGTCCATCTCTCTTTTCAAAAAACTTTATTAAGAGCCTGTCACTGAGCCAGGTGCTGGTCCAGCTTCCGGCAGGACCATCCAGGATGAGGAAGAGGATGAAGCCGAGTTATAAGTTAGGCAACTGGATGGTTATTTTCACCTGTCCAGTAAGGGACAGGGGACTAAGAAAGAGTTAGACAGATCCAGGACAGGCAGGCGAGGAGAGGTCACAGGTAGCTAATAAAGATGGCAACGCCTGGAGTCTTCTTCACCATCCTGAAATGAGACAAAGGCCTTTGTGACTTTCTCCCATCAGTCAAGACCCCACCCCCCATGACAGCACACAGGTCAGGCAGCTCAAGGCTGGAACAGGACAAGTTTACCGAAAACGTCAGGCCTCTCAGCTTCCCTTTCTTTGTTTAAACTGACCGACTCCAAATTAAGGAGACATGACCCCATCCAACTCAGCAAAGACCTCTGAAGCCCCAGCCCTTGTGAGGCAAGGGCTCAGTTTCCCAAGTCCTGCTGCTCAGGGTGGCTTTCTCTAAGCAGTGCCCCCCCCCCCCCCCCCCGTGTGTGTGTGTGTGTGTGTGTGTGTGTGTGTGTGTGTGTGTGTGTGAACACCTGCAGGCACACATCCATCTTCTGTAAGAGTGTTGTCACCATTTGATTCTGCTTCTGTGTCTGGGGTTTTCCCTGCTGCTTCTTGTTCCACTAGAGATTTTCCTGCCATTTACTTCTTTAACTGACAGCAATAATGAACCAGTCCAGACTCCTAGATGGCAAAACATGGCAGTACACAAACAGGCCTGTGTAGCCGAGATTACTCCAATAACTCAGTTTGGAACATGGTGAGCTGAAAGTCCCTGTGGGGATCTTTAGTCAGGTTAGAAACAACTATGGGGGCTGGAGAGATGGCTCAGTGGTTAAGAGCCCTGCCTGCTCTTCCAGAGGTCCTGAGTTCAATTCCCAGCAACCACATGGTGGCTCACACCCATCAATAATGCGATCTGATGCCCTCTGCTGCAGATTAAAGCACCCATATGCAATAAATAAAAGAAATAAATTAATAAAAAAAAACAAAAGCAAAACAAAACAAAAAAAACTAGGGTCACTGGCCATCCTAAACCAAACTACAGCTCTCTGTGAAGCCTGCTAGGGACCGTGAGGGTGCACTGTGCACAGCGTCTGGTATGGGGGTTGGGGGGCGGCCATGCACAGTGTCCGGTGTGGAGGGGGAGAGGCTGACCTTGAGACTCTGTGTGTGTGGACAACTCTCAGGCTCTCTGTAGGCCTACCCTGATGTGGCACTGATACAAACCATTTGCAAACTCGAAGGCTGGGGGCTGGAGAGATGGCTCAGTGGTTAAGAGTACCGCCTGCTCTTCCAAAGGACCAGGGTTCAATTCCCAGTGACCACATGGCAGCTCACAACTGTCTGTAACTCCAAGATCTGACATCCTAACACCAAAGCACATAAATTAAAATTAAATAAAATATTAAAAAAAAAATCTTGAAGCCTGGGCAGCTCCGACTCTCCTGGGAGACACTGCAGAGTTTGCGGGGGGGTGGGGGTGGGGGTGGGCAGGTTGTAGGATTTAAAGCCATCTTGTACTTTAGCAGGTATGAGGGACTGGGGGAGCTGCCCCCTTACTGCCATTGAGGGCTTGAAAGGGATGTGGGCTACATTTTACAGCAATGGTATGGAAAGCCCAGCTGGGCTGCCCTGGCCTGTGGATTGCTGCACCTGAATCCTCCAACTTCAAAGACCAGGAGCTCATTAACTCCATCTTCATGGCTTCCTAGAGTCGCCTTTCCGTCACTTTTCAGGGCTGTGCTGTCAGTGAGTGCAACAGAGCACATTCAGAGCACTGCTTGCAAATGAAAGGAACAGGTGACCCCTAGAAGGCAACACAGGAAACCCCGTGGGTGGTTGGCTGCCCGGCTGTGTCTTGTAGAGAAGAAAGTGACCCTACAACTCTTTATGAGTTACTTTTTTTTTCCCATTGCTGTGACCAGACTACCTGTCAAGAAGAAATGTAAGTAGGAAAGGGCTTATTTTAGCTTAAACTCCAAGGACACAGTCCTTCCTGGTGGAGACAATATGCAGGCAGGAGCCCCATGTTGCTGGTTGCGATGCAGTTTGATTTTTTTTTTTTTCACTTTCTCCTTTATCCTCAGTCCAGGCCCCTGGCCCATGAAATGGGGCTGGTCACATTTAAGGTGGGTCATCTTTGCCACAGACACGCTGAGAGGGTCATTTCCTATGTGATTCTAGAACCTGCCACATCCTATCAGCGTCAACCACTGTAACCTTGGCTCCTGAGAGCCACCCTGTCGCTGTCACTCTGAAGGCTTATTTCTCTGCCTGTCTTTCCCAGTCCTGCTCAGGGCTTCGGTTCCAGGCTTTCCTTCTGCTGGTGTTAAGACTGGCGCTCTCGCGCTCTCTCTCTGCTTCCCTCAAGTCCCCTTTGAAAAATCCACCTGTGTGGAGTCTGGCATTGAGTGCTGGGCCTGACCTTCTCTTTCCCCTGGCAGGAATGACTCTCTCCAAGCTCAAAACAAGGAGGAAAACCACAATTTAAGACAAACAACTTGTCTGGATCCCCCAGGAAGGGTTTCCAACAGTGGGGGGTGGCATTTACAATGGCAGAGTGATGCGAGGCTGCTGTCTGCTACACTGCCCCAACTCTGTCTTCCACAGCGGCCAGTTTTCCTGGACCCCAGGCTAGAACTGAAAATTTGCTTTCTTCCCTCCAGAATCATTTCACCTAACCTTTTAGGACGATCCAGGTTGAGCCAAAGCTGGAGCTGATTCTGAAGAAACTGAGATTTGAAAGGGACATTACAAGGCTGCACATGTTACTAACAAACACTACTACATGGCCTTACTTAACGCAGTCTCCAAATACCTGAGTAGCAGGACTTGCCTTCATTGGTTCATTTTCTATTTCTCTCTCCAGCAAAAATATTCCCTCAGGGCAGGTGAGACAGCTCAGTGGGTAAAAAGCCACTTGCTGACAAGCCTGAGGATCTAAGTTCAATTACTGGGAGCCACATGGTAGAAAGCCAGAACTGACTGCCAAAAATTGTATATGCACACACATACACGCACCCTACACACACCACATACACACACATACACACACCGTACACACATGCACACACTGCATACACACCACATACATACATATACCACACACACCACATGTACACACACATACATACACACATACTACAACAGACACATCCACACCACACACACACACATACACACACCCCACATATACACACATACCATACACACACATACCACACATTTACACACATACACACACACATACACACAGCACACACACACCACATACATACACATATCACACCCACACACCACACGTGCACACACACACACACACACACACTACAACAGACCCATCCACACCACACACACAGACACACACACCTCAGCCCCATACTCATTCCAGAACTAGACGGGCACAGAACTGCCCTATTGGCACAGAGGGGCTATCCGCTGCTGTGCCACGGCAATCTTTTTTCCTTCCCCTGCTCAACAGGATTTTGACAATCCCACACTGGAGGTTTGCTAACAGAGTGGAGCGAAGGTGAATGGGTTATTAAACTCTATGTTATTTCTATAAATTGGGAAGGATGGTGCTCACAGACACCTCCGGATCATGGCCGCTGCCTGAAGATGCCGCCTGGCTAACTGGGTGCGAGAGACCCATCAGAAGGGACTCTGCCTCTCTCTCTGAAGGAGGAGGAAAGCCAGGGAGTAGTGTTCATCGACTCTGGCTTAGCTTGCTCTTTAGTTTCCTGCCGCTTCCAGGATTATTCTTCCACACAAGCCTTTCCCACCATCCCTTGCTGTAACACTGAGCACTAACTAGTCTCTGAGTGACCGTTCTCTTTAGCCTTCAGACAAGTGACAGGCCCAGAACCTAAGTCATTGTCTCCTTGGATTTCCAGCCAAATGACGCTTGACCAGCCAGCAAGCTGAACTGGGATTTCTCCAAACAGTGAGGATGAGAGATTCCTTAGAGAAACACAGACAATTTACCTGTGTCTACTCTACTGAAGTAAAACAACAACAACAACAACAACAACAACAAAACAAAGAAACTAAAACAAAAACCTCTCTCCACCAGCAACTGTTAACTATCTAAATCTTTAGGGAGACGCAGGGCTGCATGAGGTTCCCACTCACCCAGCCATGACACAAAGTTAATGGGCCTGACTCTGTGCAAGCTTTCCTATGGGCGGTCACGGCTACTGAGAGTCCAAAGGGGGCAATGGCCGTGCCGTGCCCTGAGGACAGCGTTCCACAACACCAAGCTGGGAAAACCTCAGTGGAGAAGCCAGCTCTTCATGCCAGGCTTTAGGACACAGGGAATTGAATGAGGATTACAGAATTGCTCCACGTGCCGAAAGTGCCCATCGCTCACTCCAGGGTCTATCGCAAAAAGAGGGAATGGCGGGGCTCTCCACCAGAGAGGTGGTCTCGGTGGCTTTGCTAACTCAGAGACTGGGAGCCAGGAGAGGAAGAGGCAGCATCTAAGGATGAGGAGGAGGATCTGTTGGGGGAATAGTCCATCTGGGATGCGTTTTCCAGTACTTGCTGCTGTTTGGAAATATAAATATACGGCTCAACTAACAATTACCTTGTATAACTTACTTATCCTAAACAGCCTGCAATAGCACTTTTAAAGTATTGGACGGGAACCTTGTATTAGAGTTGAGGTGTATGAGTACAGTACTGCACATTACAGTGTAAAGGGAACTTTTATTCACCCGTTTCAATTGTTGTCTCGGGGGCTTATGCCTCCATCTTCTTTTTTTTTTTTTTTTCTTTTTTTATGCCTCCATCTTCTAACCTAGGCCTAGTCCTGGAAGCTTCTAGCCTCCGTACAATCTAACCTAGGCCTAGAATGTTTTCAGCCTCTGAGACTTCCTGCTTGATAAGCTAGCTCGCCCTTTCTTGCTCTTATTGAGCTCTGGGCTGGCGCTGGTTCAACTCAGCTGTCCTGGCTCAAACTCCTCTCCCAGCTGACTTACCCAATCTGGCTTTTCTTTCGGCTTCTGAATTGCTCTGTTCGGCCTGAAACTAACTCCAGCAATCTGCTTTAACCTTCTAATCTTCTGGCTCCTTCTGCCTTCAACCTCTCTCTGTAAAACTCTCCCGGTAAAACTGCCTCTTCCCCCTCTCTGCCTGTTAAGTAGCTTCCCCTCCTTCTCTCCTCTTGTACGAGTTGGGCGTACGCTATTCTGTCAAATCTTAGATTCGTCACATTTTCTTCCACTCAATTAAACCTCACTTTCAAACATGGGTGTTTTCTTCTACAAACTAATTTTACCTTCATTGTTTGGGATTAAAAGCATGTACCACCATGCCTGGACATAAGCCTTTCTTTACCTGAAACTTGCTCTATACCCAGCTGGTCTTGAACTCAGATCTTCTTGCTTCTGTTTCCTGGATTAAAGGTGTGTTTATTAAAAAAAAAAAAAAAAGAGGTGTGTTTATAAAAAAAAAAAAAAAGAGGTGTGTTTATACTCCAGCTGATCACACAGACCCAGAGAGTCTTTGGATGCGATCTTTTGCCAGAGCAGCCACATTCTGAGTTAAAAGTCCTCTACAAAGAACAATCGCTTTTCTGTCTTATGTTTCGTCCTAGTCAGAGTCCTATTGCTGTGATGAAACACCATGGCCAAAGTAAGCTGAGGAAGAAATGGTGTCTTTGGCTTACCACGTCCATATTGCTGTTCATCACTGATGCAAGTCAGGACAGGAACTCAAACAGGGCAGGAACTTGGAGGCAGGAGCTGATGTAGAGGCCATGAAGGAGGGCTGCTTACTGCTCACCATAGCTTGCTCAGCCAGCTTTCTTATAGACCCCAGAACCACCCCCATCTCTGGGATGGCCCCGCCTACCATGGACTGGGCCCCTCCCACACCAGTCACTAATTAAGAAAATGCTTTTCCAGGTTCCCTACAGACCGATGGAGGCATTTTCTCAATTTACGTTCCCTCCTCTCTGATGGTAAAACCAGTCAGCAGGTGTTACTCTTTTTGGAGTCCGTGAGAAGCAAATTGTGCTGGGCAGTAAGGCAGAACATAAGCAAAAGAAGATGCTCATTCTTCCCCATGGGATGCGTAATCAGAGGCACTAAATACTAATAAAATAATTACACAAGAGGTGAACCAAAATTTCCCAGAAGGGCAACATTCTACAAGGCTGGGTAACTGACTAGAACTCTGGTGACTTGAGACACTGGGATGTTGCCGATCCAGCAACACACACTATTTTGAGCCTCAAATGGTAATTTATTACTAATGTGTTTGTGAACCAGTAGCTTTGTGGCTGCTGGGTAAATTTACTTGGAGACTCCTCCCTTCCATCAATCTGAAGGCTAAGAGTGCCAACAGATAGCAGCTGAGGCCTGAGGAGACTTCTCCACGTTGTCATAGCACACCTAAATAGATGTACAAACCAAGGTGCTTTTATGATTTTTAAGGGGGTGTTTTTGGTTTCCTTTTTCTGATACTAAGATAATTTAATGAAATTGTTACCCCAGTGGAACATTAGATTTGTGGTGACCTAAATCTGTGTTCCTGAACCTTGGTCACTTATACTTGACTCCAGACATGACAGTTGTGTTTTTGTTTGTTTGTTTGAAAGATTTATTTATTTATTACATATACAGTGCTCTGCCTGCTTGTACCCCTGCAGGCCAGAAGAGGGCATCAGATCACATTATAGATGGTTGTGAGCCACCATGTGGTTGCTGGGAATTGAACTCAGGACCTTGGGAAGAGCATACAGTGCTCCTAACCTCTGAGCCATCTCTCCAGCGCCAGTTGTGGGGTTTTTGTTTCTTTGTTTTTGGTTTTTGTTTTAAATGTAGGCACAAGCAAATAAAAAGCGGAAAGGAGGAAGCAGGAGGCGTGATCCAGCAGCTGGGGCATTTACTGATCTTTCAGAGGACCCAGGTTCGATTCCTAGCACCCACATGGATTCCCTTGCTGCCTGTAACTGCAGCTTCAGGGGCTCAACTGGCCTCCATGGGTACCGTCAACTAAATTCACACTCATGGACATACACACACTGCAAATGAGCTCACGTTACCTAGTAAAAAATCACAAGCTTTCTAGCCCCGTGGAGAAGTGTAATTTTGCAAATTATGGAGAAAAGGAAATTCTGGTTTTTTGACAATATACATCACACCTCCCAAGCAAGCAGCGGTCCCCAGGGAAGCAGGTTTAGTCCCATAGCAGCCACCGTCCGGCCACACGTCCTCGCAATGACTTCTGGGAGCTGTAGTCCTGCATTGCGCGTTTGGACATGGCGGCTTCCATGGCAGAAAGCTGTAGAGCGTCCCTGTTCTTGGCCCTGAGCTTCCGAACGGCTAGGCCGCGGCTCGCTGCGCTCGCGTCTGACGCCTGCGGTGTCCGCACGGGCCAGAGCCGGTTTCAGAGCACCGGGACTTCCGAGCCCGGTGGGTTCAAGCCGCCGCCGAAACCTGTCATCGTGGACCGGCGCCGAGAACCGGACGAACAGAGAAGGTGAGGCGGCCGAAGCCTCGTGGGTGTGTGCGCGGGCGCCTGCGCTCCGGGAGCTGCGTGGCTGGCGGTGTGCACGCTTTCATACCTATTGGCCCGGTAGCTGGGCTACAACAATTTCGACTTCTGTTTCTGCTCCTGTCTAGATCCGGAAGGACGCAGGCTAAACTACCCCCCCCCCCAAACCTTTCCTCTGTAGCTCATCTTAGTTGCACCTGCGAACGTGCTTGAGCTGATCTGTTCTCCTCAAACTCTTCCTCCTGGGTAGAATCTGTTGGCAAACTCATACGGTGGTGGATTTCCAGGCCCACTGCTAACCAAAACAAACCCGAGTTTTCATAGGAAAAACTTGGTGTGATTATAGGCCCTTTAAAAGGGGTGTAGGTTGCTGAGTGGATTGTCTGGGCATAAACACATAGTTTAAATATCCGGTAGTTCTAAATTGAAATCGGCTTGGACTTAGGGAAGCTAATGATTTAGAAAAATTTATTTTCCTCTACCTACACTGCCCCGTTGCGGTGAGAAAAGAATCGTTTAAAAGCTGGAGCGGCGGCTAGCCACTACGTGCAGTTGAGGCACTTGCTCATTGCACGTACGGAAGTACCATTCATACACATTAAACAACAACAACAACAAAACAACAAAAACCAAAAAAGTAAACCTTCAGAGCTAACAGTATGGCCCAGCAGGGTGGGTCCCAGCAGTAAAGGTGTCTCTTGTTCAAGCCTGCCCATCCAGGTCCACCCCTTAGACCCTACTCCAAAATTTGTCTTCAAACCCCTACATGGATCCTATAGGGTGCACGCCAACCCCAAATACACAGGAGTTGCCTATATATGGGTGTGTATGTAGACCACGCTGGCCGTGAGCTCTCAGAGGTCTGCCTGTTTCTGCCGATTGAGCATTAGGATTAAAGGTAGGTACCAGTATGCTTGGTGGAATGGTTTTTTAAAAGTTAATTTGCCATTGGTGGTTTTTATGTATTTTCTCCATACTTACAGTCTAATGAGAGACCTGTACTCAAAGGCCTTGTGGACTGAGAGAAAAGCAACGTTTAAGCTGTTACAAGGACTGTAAAAAACAGTAATAGTAATAGATGTCAGTGGTTCGTCATGTTTGAGCTCCAGTTTTGTTTTGTTTTTGAGTAAAAAGGTGACAGATACGCCACCTAATTGCTCTGAATATTAAGTTATGCTACTGGGTCTGCCAGCTCTCCTGTGCTGTGACAAAACACTTGAGACAGTCAGATTAACAGGGACTGTTTACTTTGGCTCAGGGCTTGGGCAGCTTTATTTAACTTTCCTTGGTTCTGGCCCTGTCACTTTAGTCCTACAGTGACACAGTGCAATATGGCTGATGCTAGGCACAAGGAGAAACAGAAAGAGTCTGGGTCTCAGGCTTGCCCAGTGACATGTTTGCTCTACTGGGACGAAACTCTCACAGCTTCCTAAGGCCCAGTTGCTGCCCCGCCTGACAACTAACGCCTTAGCACATGCACCTTCTTAAACAGTTAAGGTCTGGACCTGATGTTTCATGCGCATTAGCTGTGGCTTTGAAATCCATGCTTTTAGAAATAACATTGAGGGGCTGGAGAGATGGCTCAGAGGTTAAGAGCACTGTTTGCTGTTCCAGAGGTCCTGAGTTCAATTCCCAGCAACCACATGGTGGCTTATGACCATCTGTAATGTGATCTGATACCCTCTTTCTGGCCTTCAGGTATACATGGAGGCAGAGCACTGTGTACGTAATAAATAAATAAATAAATAAATATTTTAAAAAAAAACATTGATTTCTTATTTAAAGAATGCAATCAACATCATACCCTTTCATTTCTTTGTAAACCAGCTCCCCACCCCAACCCTGCAATATTGGCCCAAATTACCTTTTCATTTTAAAAATGTCTTTCTCTATAGGTTTCTGAGTCCTGAATTCATCCCTCCAAGGGGGAGGACAAACCCTCTGAAATTTCAGATAGAAAGAAAAGATATGCTGGACAGGAGGAAGGTGCTTCACATCCCGGAGTTCTACGTTGGTGAGTGACAGCAGGTGTCTGTCGGCAGGTGTTGGGGGTAGTTTTCCTTTGCGTAAAGATTCTTCTTCAGATGTCTGGGTTTGCTGTTATTTCTGACGTACGAAATTATAGACTTTATTTGTTCATCCCTGCATCTTGTGTCAAAGCTTGCTTCCCTTCTGGCTCTGTAGGAAGCATACTGCGTGTCACCACAGCTGACCCTTACGCCAGTGGGAAAACCAGCCAGTTCCTGGGGATTTGCATTCAGCGATCAGGACGTGGGCTTGGGGCGACTTTCACTCTCAGGAACACGATTGAAGGACAAGGTATGCTTCTGCCTGAGCTTCCTGTTCTGAAAGTGCATTTTCCCAAGAGACAACGTGTGCTTTGCTGTGGATCGAGATGTGTGTTCACTGCTTACTGTGCTGTGGCAGCATGGGGCTGGGGGTGGGGTGCTGCCTGCTTTCTTTTGAAGGTCTCTTTTATTATATTGGCAACACCTATTAGGGCTAGACCTCTGGGCCTGGCATGGTGTACATGCCTGTTAGTCCTAGCACAAGGAGATGCCAAGGAAGGGGGATTTTTGAGTTTATAACCAGGTTGGACTACACAGTGAGACTCTGCTTAAACAAACAGGGCATCTTCAAGGGTGGAGACGGCATGAAGCAGTCAGGGGAGATTCCTTTTGTTTCTGGGAGTAGGGTCTTGCCATATAGGCCACGAATGGGCAGGGGCTTGCTGTATGAGCTGCTTGACCTCAAACTTGAAGCAATCCTTCAGTCTCTGCCTCCTGAGTACCAGGACTAGAGGATTAGAGATGTGAGCCTTCTCGTCCAGCAAGATCATCCTGTTCTGAGCAAATAACCAAAGTTCACTGGACAGACAGACGGGACGGCATCCTTAGGAGTTTGGCCCCTGAGATGAAGGCCCCTGCTTTGCTTGATGTCAGGACACAGTCATGCAGTTACTCCTGCACTGTGGTCGCGGAAGAGGTCACACATGCCATGTCTGACACAGCAGAGGAACAAAGGATAAAGTTCTAGAAAGATGACGAATTGAAATGCTAAGTGAGAGTGTTTATACTTAGGCATGCACTTCAAGGATCTTCATCAGTGAAGTTTTATCTTCAGAGAAACTGCTGCCATGAGAACAGGCCCTTCCAAGTGAATTTTGGAGGGTCACGTTCAAAATAGCACCTTGTTCCTCGAGTTACTGTTTATGCCAAGGCCTTTCCCTGGTCTAGTTTAGTTTAATTTTTATTGCCGTGATAAAGCATTCTGTGAAAAAGCAGCGTGGAAGGGAGAGCTTATTTTAGTTTACACGTCTTCAAGTCATAGTCTTGAGTTGAACTGAGGCACAAGCCATGGCAGAGTGCTGTTTGCTGGCTCCCCCATAGGCTCTTGGTTAGCCAACTCTTCATACAGCCTAGGACTACCAGGGATGGTGCCTCCCACGGGGGACTAGGCCCTCCCGACATCAATTGGCCATCAGGACAGTGCCCCACAGTGGTACTCAGAGGCCAGTCTGATCCACACAGTTCCTCAGCTGAGCCTCCTCTTCCCAGGCTGAGATATGTTGTCACAGTTGGAGAGACGGGTGATGTGCTTATAGACTTCTTACACCACGTCACCCCATTTCTCACTTTTACATTTCAGCGGGGTTTAGGTTCTTTTAATAATCTTGATCTTTAAAAACTCCACGTGTTTGTTCCATGTCCCTCTTGCCAGCTTCTCTCTTACTGTACTGTGAAGTACTGCAGGGGTCTGGACTGAGGTGGTAAGCATGCTCTCCTTTTAGGCGTGGAGATTTGCTTCGAACTGTATAACCCTCGAATCCAAGAGATCCAAGTGGTGAAGCTGGAGAAGCGGCTGGACGACAGCCTGCTGTACTTACGCGACGCCCTCCCCGAGTTCAGCACCTTCGATGTGAACATGAAGCCGGTCCCACTAGAGGCCTGCCAGGAAGTTCCTGTTAACAAGGTAGACAGACCGTGTGCATGTGCTCAGGGGCAAGTATGAAGAAAGAAATTTCCCCTGTGGAAAACTTGGGGGGAACCTTTTGTGTGTATCTCACCAGAGCACAATTTCTGTTTTCATTTTTCTTAGCTAAAAGTGAAAATGAAGCCAAAGCCGTGGTCGAAACGCTGGGAACGGCCTTACTTCAACATCAAAGGAATCCGATTTGACCTTGCTTTAACTGAAGAGCAAATGAAGGAAGCCCAGAAGTGGAGCCAGCCGTGGCTTGAGTTTGACATGATGAGAGAATATGACACTTCCAAGATTGAAGCTGCACTGTGGGAGGAAATCGAAGCATCAAAGCAGTCCTGATCCTGGGCCTGGAGGGACGACGGCTCAGCAGGTGCACGTGCTTGCTGTTCCGGCCTGATGCCCTGAGCTCGACGCAGGGACCCGGGGTAGAACGAGAGAACTGACTCCTCAAAGTTGCCCTTTGGCTTTTATATACATACTCTAGCATATGTGGACCCACACTTAAACACATACACATAAAGATCCCTTTTTCTTTTAAGCCCTTGTTCTGAAAATGCCTTTGGTTGATTGCAGGTGTATTAGCTCCCAGGATTTGGTTTGAAAGCCGTTGTTTGCTTTGTAAGAACACAGTTATTAAGTGAGTGAGCATCCATCACCTTTTATTTTTTTAATAAAACCTCCTTTATTTGTTAATCAGTAATATCCCCCAAATAATCATACATCAAGACAATGATTCATTTAAAATTAAGCACAAAAGTGAACATGATAATTAATCTGTGTTCCCACTGTCAGTTACTATTCCTCCCATCCAAGGTAGCAGGCACTTGCTTTATTCTCCTGTCTGGATTCTGTCCATCCTCTTCCTGTCCTTCTTCCTTCTCCTTGAGTCCCAGGTGGTGGGATCTGACCGTCTTCCACTTGCTTGCATAGTTCTCCTCTACCTCTCAGCATGTTTGGGTGAAGCTACTTTAACTGCTGTAGCCTGGCTGGACGATGCATCCATCTTTGGCATGGCCTGGTTGGATGATGTATTCACCACTGCTATGGCCTGGCTGGACGATGCATCCATCTCTGGCATGGCCAGGCTGGATGATGCATCCACCACTGGAAAGGCCTGGTTGGATGATGCAGCCATCACTGGAAAGGCCTGGTTGGATGATTCTCCTTTTAGTAGCTTGGCCTGGTTGGGTGATGAACCAATCACTGGCAATGGCCAGGTGGAAAGGTCTGGTTGGCTGATGCTTTAAGGAAAATTGAACTTTACCTAAAATTAGTTTTCTGATCCATGAACATGGTGTCTCTGTCTTTCTCTCTCATTAGGCCTTTTAGTTTTTCTTGCTCGGTGTGGTGGTACAAGCCTGTAGTCCTAGGGTTTGGGAGGCAGAGGCTGGGCGGTCCCAAAGTCAGTGTCACACTTGAGAATGAGGCTCAGTCTCCAAAAAGGAATAAAACAAAGGAAACCAGCAGAGATAAAGAATTAAAGTTTGTTTTTTTGTTTGTGGGTATTAAGTTTTTGCCATGGTCTCAGGCACAGCACTGTATACATAATAAATAAATCTTTAAAAAAAAAAAGTGTGGGAAGGATTGTAAGACTGGGTAGAGCCATCCTGGGCCTGGAATTCAGGAAGCGCACCTGGCGACTCCGACCCTCAATGGGAGAGGGAGACCGCCCCTTGTACCTAAGAGACAGGCAGGCTGAGAAGACAGAGAGGAGCAGCAGGTTCAGACCAGGCTTGAGCGCTCCTGGATCGGGAAGAGGATCAGCCAACAGGCTGGGCCAGCATGCAGGCCAGACACCAAGGGACCCGTACTGTGGAACGGATACCCGAAGGTTCACTCTTTTTTCGCTTTAACCTCTTTTCCCTCTTGTGTAAGCTAGTTGGGTTGTATAATAAAGTTTAATTTTAAAAAACCAGAGCCAACAAATAGCACTTTCCCACTCCTTGATGGGAGAGGATGTGCTTAGACCTGCCATGACTTGAGATACCAATGTGCATTGGTACCAACTGTGGGCCTCCCCTTCTCTGGGAGAAAGGAGAGGCGGGGATGGGAGGAGGAAGGTATAGAGGTGGGACAGGAAGGAGGGGGGGGCTAGGGTCGGGATGTAAAGTCCTGAAACAAACAAACAAACAAACAGGAAGAAGGGGGAAAAAAGAACTTTCCAATGGTGGCCAGGTCACCATCACATGTTTCAAAGAAGCTTGGAAGTTTACATTTCAGGCATAACGAAATTTAAAAACAACAGTTTGAATCTGGTTAAAAAAAAAAAAAAAGAGTAACTGCATATCCATCCACATCTCTTAAAGAATCCAAAGCCAGAGAAACGTTTCCAAAAGTGCACTTTAACAGTAAAACATTTAGAAAATTCACATGTAATAAAGTCTCTGCCATTTATATACAAAACCACAACTTTCTGTACACATTTACACATGCGTTTGTAATAAGCAAATGTCTAAAAAAACACTTAACGCGAACCCCCTGGGGAGTATGGGATGCCAAACAGCGCTCAGCAGCGTTGACTTTTCTGTGTGAGGTTGTGTTTGTGTGTGGCTTGTGACTGACATGCTTAATGTCTGCACCCTAGAGCCCACCTTCACTGCTGCAGTGGGAAGAACATGCGCCCTGTGCACATTACATGCAGTCTTCAGAGCAGGGCTTTCCAATAGGTGAAAGCACGCCATGGCTTCACATCTTACAGTATAACTAGCCTTTTCCAATTACCTGTTGCACAACAAATCGAAAATATATACATCAAGTCTTCATTGAGTTGCTTAACAAATAAGACTTAAGAACATGTATAAAATCATTTTGAGGAAAATTCTTAGTTTCTTCATTACCTTGCCTCAGACTTCCTTAATCAGACTAATACTTGACACTTCTGTATTTAGTATAGCAGTGGCCTCAGTCCTACCATGAACTACACAAGGCAACACAAGAGCCTAACTTGCTGTCCTTCATTACCAAAAAAAAACTTAAAAGAAAATTAAAAGAGAAATGGTTAACTTTTCTGAAAAAATGTTTGCCAGAGAACAGGCAAAAGATCAGTATTATTTTTAATATAAACATTTTAGAAGCCTGTAGAAAAAGAGGGACAGTTCAAAAAGAGTTACAGCTGACCCAAATCATCAGGTCTTCACTCTTCAACAGGGCTGGAGGAGCAGTTCAGTGGTTAAGGTCTCGTCTGAGGACCTGGGTTTGGTTCCTAGCACCCCCATCAGGTTCCCCACGACTTCCTGGATTCCAGGGGCATCTGGTGCCTTCTGGTCCCTGCATGGAGGTGGTGTTAAACCCAACCAGGTGCAAACATGACCACACATAAAAATAGATAAATCTTTTTTTATAAGATTTTTTTTTCTTAACAAAACTGACAATGAATTAAAAATCTGGAGACTCACTGGCACTTTCACTGAGTTCATACAATGAATCAGTACAGATTTTCAAAGGACAATTTGTTATAAAAATGTGTTAGCCATTTAATAATAATTCATCCCAAGATTTCCTTGTTAGCTGATTTGTAAACAGTTGGGGGTTTGAAGAACATCAAGGCTGAGGACGGTCTTGTCTCGACATGCTTCTGTGTCAGATGTCTTCCTTTCCTTCTCCGGTAGAGAGAATAAAAGAGAAACACACCAAATTCTTTGCTGCTGCTCTGCAAGCAATTCCCTCAGACACAGCGCCAGGAAGGACAGCTTTTCAGGACATCGTAAGGCGGACAGAAGAAACCAAGCAGCTGTGTGACTCGGCACCGCTCAGCGCTCAGACACCTGCAATTCGGGGCGGAGGGGCTCCAGGTGATGCTCCTCAACAAAGGACTCAGCTTGATTCAAAGCTTTTACCTTCACCAGGATAAGAATTATCTCATTGACTTCATTCCTGAAAAACAAAACCAAAAAGCATTTACTCAACCCTTAGTGCAATCAGGGCTGGAGGTGTATGAGGGATAGAAATTTGTGCATGCAGTGGGCCCTAAATTTGATCCTTGGCACAAAACATAAGATGAAATAAGATGAATGAAAGGCAAAAGATTAATAATAAAGTACTATAACAAGTGTGAAGGGCGTCACAGTGATGACTCAGGATCTGAGCCAGTTATCTAGAGCAACACAGAATAGACATGCTGTCCCTTTTATACCTCATCACATGCACAGTGATGCTTCAGTTCAAGGTGAAGTGCTACAGGTCAGTCCCTAAGGCACAGTGACACTAGCTATCATGTCACAAGGAAACGGTTAACACATTTACATCTGTGGTAGTGCTGGTGCGAATAAACATGGGCGGACAGTCCTGTAACAGCACAGCACATAGAACCATGCACATTACAGTCCTGCATACTGTGTGTATTCATTTCTGTATTTATTACACATATACAACGTACATTATAGCCCATCGGAGGCACAGACATAAGACAGCCCAATGATGTATTTCTTAGAATGACCCCAGTCTCATACACCTCATGATTATGACTGCAAAGTCCGATACAGAGTGTTCTGGGAAATGTGAATGTGAATGGCCATAAAAAGCAGAACAAGACAGAGCAAGCCCATCACAGGGTCTTCACAGCGCTGTGCTGTCAGTTAATGAGAGCAGTCAAATTCAGACTCCGTCAGCCCTACATAAGGGCTCCAGGGGTATGCCACAGTGCCTGGCTTATGAGTACTTGGGCTGAGCTCAGGGCCTGAAGCTGCTACGCAAATACTCTGCTAGACTAGCTACATCCCGAGACCCAGATTTTAAAGATTATAGTAAAAGTGCAAATCTTCCTTAAAGTTCCCAACAGCATTCAAAACCCTTGTACTATGTTTTGGAGGTGAACAATTAACTGAGCATTACCTGAATTCACCTGTGGATAGTTGATGGGCAGACTGCAGCAGGAACTGAATGAAGCTTGCTAGCTGGGGAATTGATGTCCTCATAGCAGCGTTCTCAAACCATCTTTCTGGTAGACATGCTGCTATCTGTCAATCAAGACACATAGCAGGTTTACAACATTAAGCGCCAAGAAAGTTTGAGATTTCTCTTTCCTGTGTCAAAGGTAACAGTATTATAGATCACTCTTCAGGGGCTGGCAAGACAGCTCAGTGGTTACTAACACCAGCTGCTCTTCCAGAGGACCCAGGTTTGATTCACATAGTCCACATGACAGCTCACAACCATCTGTGTCTCCAGTTCTGAGGGAATTTATGACCTTTTCCGGCCTCCTCAGGTACTGCATTCACACAGTACAGACAGACAGACACACACACACACACACACACACACACACACACTAAGTAAAATGAAAAAAAAAAAGCTTGATTAAAAAAAATTAATCTTCATTGGTAAAGGCTTAAAGCAGATGGACCCTGCTCTGTGTATTCATTAGCAGTGCTTAGGATTCCACAGTCTACACAGACATTTGAGAGAAGGAAACAACAGGCGACTGGAGACACGCTGACTGGAGGAAAGTGAATGGCAGCTTGTCTTTTATCCAGTGTGCTTTCTATGTCCATGGAGGCCAAGCAGATCAATACACCGCATGCAACTGTTCTTTCAGAAAGACAAAAACAAAAACATCCTCCTCCTTTAAAAATAACAAGCATTAGACAAGTTTTGGGAAAGTCAGAAAATAGTTGAAAACAAAGAGCAACAAGAAGGAAAAGGAGAGAATTCAACACGGAGAGGAAAACACAGAGTTCTTGGACAGTCACACAGGCCATGCTGTCCCTGGGAAAATTAAGACCAGGGTCTGAGACCAGAAGGAGAAAGCACCAAAATACACTGTAAAGGAATACAAGTTCAGGAAACAAGTAAGTCTGGTGCCAGCATAAAAGAGTTGTAAAAAATGTCAGTTGACAGTGGCAGGTGTCTAACTCCAGCATCTGAGAGCTCTGGGGAAGTTCCAGTCAGCCAGCCTAGGCAGCACAGACAGCGCCTGTCTCAAAAAATGACAGGGCTGGGTGTTGTTGAGTATGTAGGTGGTAGAACAGGTGTTTAAAGATGTGAGGCCTCAAGTCTGACTCATTAGCAGCACCAGCAACAACAGCAATGCACAGCAGGTGGAGGCCAGGAAAAAAGACTTACTGTATTATTCTTGAATTATTAAAGAAAAAAAAATGCGGGGCTGGGGAGATGGCTCAGAGGTTAAGGGCGCTGACTGCTCATCCAGAGGTCCTGAGTTCAATTCCTAGCAACCATATGGTGGCTCACAACCATCTATAATGTGATCCAATGCCCTTTTCGGTCATGCAGGCAAGCACTGTATACATAATAAATAAATCTTGAAAAAAATATTAAAAAAAAGAAAGAAAATGCAGACATGTGACTGGGGAAGGCAGAGGCACTGAAGATTTTCCTGGCAAACTTTAACTGTTCCCAAGTTTTAGAAGCAGTCTTGACTGGCTTGGAACGGACTCCTTGGTGCCTGTTTTCCCATGCTTTGCTATGTCACAGGCGTCTGGAAGTTCTCATGGGCCAGCAGGCCCATGGCCTGAGTTACAAACCCCGCAGAGCAGAAGCTGTGCAAACACACTTCCCATTCACTGCTTCCAAACTGACCTTTGCAGTCAACTTGAAAACATTCCACACAGACAATGATTTAAACTTCAGACCTCTGGTAATGACGGGATTGCAGGTGTGTGCTACCCAGCCTGGCTTCCTAAGCACCCTTTAATACCTTGCCTTTTACCTATGGGCAGATCAAATGTTTTAGTGAATGTGGGTGTTGTAGCGTCTTGAATAAAAACAGGCTCTCTAGGTATAAATATTTTGCTATGAGCTAACCTCAGGTCCTTTGCAAGAGCAGTATACAATCTTAACCATGGAGACGTCTGTGCGGCTCTACTATCTGAATCAGTGCTGCTGCTGCTTTGAGCTAGGGGCCTCACCTTGAGGCCAGGTTGTCCTGGGGCTGCTGGAATAAGACACAAGCCACTCTCCCAAGCATTATATTTATCAATGACGTAACTGGAATTGACGTCTACACAACTTACCTGGCTGCACTTTTTAACAATGTCTGGTCCAATGAAGGCGTTATTAGTAAGCGCGATAATAAGGTAGCGATTCAGAAGCTTGCCCAGCCCCAGGTCCTGCAAGGTGTCATCTGGAAGAAGTCCGTTCCAAAGAAGAATATTGCGGAAGAGCTAAAAGAAAACACCAACATTATGCGTGTTCTCCCTAGAAGCTGTAACGGGAAGTAAAGAACGGGCCAAACTCCCCACTCTCCTAGCCGGCCCTCTTGTAAATGTCAGCTTTGGAACAGAAACATTCCCACGTCAACACCTGGCTCCCAGCTCCATGCACTTGCTCACCTATTTCCACTTTGAGGGTAACCAACCCCAATGTGTCTCATGTCACCCCACTGGAGCCGTTCCACTGTCGCTCATCTGCCTTATTGTCTGGGGCCACTAAATGTTAGACGTGATTTCCAGGGTCGGAAAGCACCGTCAAGGCCAGTGCCCACGTTAACACGTGTCCCAGGAAGCCAGGCAACACCAGGCACCTCTCTGCTTATGTGTAAAGCAGGACAATGCATGAGTCTGTTGATCAACGGGGTAAAGTGCCCCGTAGTGAGATCTACAAGTAAATACTGGTTGTACTTAGAGGGCTGGATTCAGAGGTTTCTGTGGATCAGGGCGTGAATTCTGGATCTCTCCCAGTTTTCTGAGTGCTGAATGACAGATGTAACATGGCAGCCACACTCTGACTGTCACGGCATTGCTACCAGTCCTGGGAAGCATCTTTCAGACTTGGCCGTGATGCACATTCACTGAAACTGCTCCTGCTAAGGACGTTTATGTCCTTGTAAATTCTCAACCACAACGGACATCGTCAGGACCCCTAATCCTTTACTGTGGTATTTAATATTCATTTTTGTTCTTGGGTTCCTTAAGGCACAAAGGCTCTCACAATTCGTTATGAGGTGCATCTGAAGACACCCCCTGCCTCCCCAACTCCATTTCCCAGGCTCTATCTTGTCTCCTCAGAACTTGCCACTTATGGACAAATACTGCCTATGGATAACTGATGCCAAGTTCTCAGCTCCTGGTTTTGGGACTTGTGTGTCACCTGTACTGTGTTCCTTCTCCACAGTTCCATGCAATTTACTACACCCAACACAGATTTCACCATCCCTCCCAAGCCTCCTCTTCCTCCTACATCTCCTACAACGTCTAAGAATGACATAAGCCCCAGGTGCCAACATCCTGTGTTAGTCGGCGGTGGGACCCTTGTGATGCTTCGCCTGAAACATCGTTTGAACAGACCTCCTTATCACATCTACCTCCACCAACCTGTCTCTGCCTTTAACTTTAGTTTTTGACCAGTGTGTCGCCAGTCACGACCTGAGATTACATTCAACCCAAAGCTTCTTTTGTAGGGTCCATGAGACAACGGCTTTAAAATTTTTAAAGAACAGTTAAAAGTATTAAAAAACACAACAGAATAAGGCTGGGCATGGTGGCACGGCCCTTTAATTCTAGTACCTAGGAGGCAGAGGCAGGAAGGCTTACTCCGTCAGGATAGCCTGGTCTCCACAGCAAGTACCAGGCCAGCCAGGGCTATATAGTGAGACTGTGTCTCAAAGAAGTAAAACAAAACAAAACAAACCTACATGGAATATTTTTAAAATATGAAAGTTATGTGATGTTCAAATTTTAGTGTTGCTAAGCAAAGTTTATCAAACACAGTTCACTTGCTTACACACTGATAGTCTCTTAGTGCTTTCGTGCTGTAGTGGCAGAGTGGAGTAGTTCACCACACTGTCTGGCTGCACGGACTAATACGGGCACATTTTAAAGACAGTATTCTGCTTACCTTGAGAGCTCCCCAGAACTGTCTTTCTTGGAACTTTGAGTGTGGTGACATTTTTCCTTCTTCAGAACTAATTTGAAACAAAGGAGGAGGGAGAAAGGAAGAAGAGGGGAAGAGGGAGAGGAGAAAATATATAAAACAGTTGTTTTTTCAGAATAAAACCTAAAAAAAATAGGACTATGGTTTGTGTTTGTTTTGAATTCTGTGTATCTTTGTATGCCCGTGTGTGGTCTGTGCATGTGACTGTCGTGCATGCAGAGGACAGAGGAGCCACCAGAGACCCTGGAGTTGGAGTTACAGATGGTTGTGAGCTGTCAACCTAGGTGCAGGTGATCAAACTCTAGTCCTCTGGAAGAGCAGTACACATTCTTAACCACCAGCCTCCTGTTTTTTGTTTGTTTTCAGTAAGCAACTCAACAGCCTAAATGAAAAACGAATCAAGGCACTCTGATGGTGTCTGCCAAGAGTTACGAATCCACACTCAGCCAACAGTGAGTTTCTGCAAGTGAGTCTTGTAAATATGACTGCCTTTGCACAGTTTGCTCATTACCTCATTGTTGGTAAGAGATCACCAGTCACATGCCAGTCAGTTACAGGACACCTACAATCGTGTACTGGCTGGTTTTGGGTGTCAACTTGACACAAGCTAAAGCCATCAGAGAGGAAGAAGCTTCAGTTGAGGAAATGCCTTCATGAGACCCAGCTGTAAGGCGTTTTCTCAATTAGTGATCACTGCAGGAGGACCCAGCCCATGGGTGGTGGTCCTGGCTTCTATAAGAGAGCAGGCTGAACAAGCCAGTAAGCAGCACTCCTCCATGGCCTCTGCATCAGCTCCTGCCTCCAGGTTCCTGCCCTGTTTGAGTTCCTGTCCTGACTTCCTGTAGTAATGAACAGCAATATGGATGTATAAACCGAATAGACCATTTCCTCCCCAACTTGCTCTTTGGTCATGGTGTTTTGTTGCAGCAATTGAAACCTTAACTAAGACAATGCCTGTTGTGCAGCTTAAAAAAAAAACCAAGAAAAAGTTACCTCCATGAGGACATGAAAGGACTTCATCTAAGTGAATTGGCTCAACACTACTTGGACCTGCTTAAAATATACTTCACTGCTACATAAGGAAGGGGAAAAGACAACAGCATATATAAGGCATAGTCAGAAGTCTCAGAGTAAATAACCCTCCTTTTAGGGACTGCAGGGACAGTCCAGCGGTTAAGAGCACTTGCTGTTCCTGCAGAGGGCATGGTTCGGTTCCCATCACCCACCCCATGGTTCCTAACTCCTGTAATTCCAGCTCCAGGGGGCCCAGGACTCGCGTCTGACCTCTGCAGGTGCCAGGCATACATGTGGTACATATACACACATACTCAGCAAATATATATATATATGTGTGTGTGTGTGTATGTATGTATATATATGTATATATGTATATATATGTGTGTATATATGTGTATATACATAGTGTGTATATGTATAAAATCAAAACTTTTTTCCTTTTAAAGATATGCTTGATTTTAGTCAAAAGGCTTAAATATAGATAAAGTGCCCTCATATTTTGAACCATGTGAACGAATTAGTTACCTAAAACAGTAAAAAGCAAAACTTACTAGGCATAATTTTTACTAGGCATAACTTTTATTCGCGGATATCTCTTTCTAACTCAAGTAAGTCAGGAAGCTCCAAGCCCTGTCTCCTAACTGCTATCTTGGGAGAGTCACTGGGTGGCTACAGTTCACAATCATCACTACTAAGAGAGCCTTGCTGGCAGGTGTATGACCACAAATCCAGCCTGCTTCCTAGGATGAACCCAGACTTCACAGCAGCAGCTTCCTGCCCTTCCGTGATGCACTAGGCTTGCAGTTCCGTGCTTCCTTTGCACACTGCACGGTTCTGTTCTGAACAATCTTCACCGTCCTACTACCATGTGGGGCAGCTACTGATTCTGCCTCCCTAGAAACAGTGGAGCTAAGAATCTGTGCTTTTCTCTAGGCTGCAACCTCCTGCTACTAGGATAGATTTAAAAACAAGAGACACTCAAACACATAACGTCCAAGTGCTAAGCAGCTACGGTACATGGGAGATTCAAAGAAATGTTTGCTGAAACCTCAGTTAGCCTCACGTCTAGCAACGACTGTAGTGTCTTTAGCATTCCTTCCTTAAACAAATCTGTATTCTGTCAAGGCTGGACACGATGGCAAGTGCCTCTAATTCCAGCACTTGGGTGGTGGAGGAAAGGACACAGAATAATGAGTTCAAAATCAGTCTGTAGAAAGTTCAAGGATACTCTAAGGTACACCAGGCTGTGTCTTACACCACCCGACTGC
Organism: Acomys minous; assembly: GCF_964271855.1. Taxonomy (NCBI): domain Eukaryota; kingdom Metazoa; phylum Chordata; class Mammalia; order Rodentia; family Muridae; genus Acomys; species Acomys minous. The sequence continues at coordinate 61,765,608 of NC_140500.1, forward strand.
CCCCCTCCCAAAGAAAAGCTATTCCAAACAGTATAAAAATAAAGAGCTTTTACCTTTTCGGATATAGAGGAATAAAGACATCATCTTCTATTGACTTCTTCATTCTTGCAACAACAGATTTAAGTAATTCCTATTAAAAATTCAGAAAGCATCAGCAAGAGGTAATTGAAAATATAATAACTAAATCAAATACTTTTAACAGTGCCAATTGGTCTGCAGTCAGAAGCAGCTATTACAGTACTGTATGAAACTCAGCAGATGCATGTAGTGGTCACTAAGTCACTTTCACAGGTACACTGCGTTTTGTTGCTTAGATGCTACTCATTAGACCTTTGAGGGTTCCCATTAGGCTGTGCTGCTATAAAACACCCCGCAGAAGTCTCTTAGTGCATGTAAGGATAGTTTTCATAAGGCTACACACTAAGGTGGAATTGCTGGACTACAGCTCAGCTTTGTAGAGTGATGAACTAAGCTGGCAGCATCTGACACTAGAGACCCAGTGGCTGGGGAGGTCAGGGCGACCTCCCCGCTATGGTTTAGCTAACTGACATGGCGTCAAGCTGCAGCCTAGATAGCTGTGTTTACACCCATAGACAAATGCTACTCATACTTAACCAGGGAACCTTGTCTTTGTGGTAAATGGACGTGAATGCAGCAGCTCACGTGCTCGGCATTTATGCCACTCCCTAAGGCAAAAGGAGTGCCATGGAAGAGAGAATGGATAGAAGGTGAGAGCAGGAGACAGGGAGAAGAGACATGAGATGCTGCTACTTTCAGGACATGGCAGAACCACTGCAAACACGAGATCTCAGCAGCCGAGGCTCCCTAGACACGGCTGGGCCTGCCAAGAGCCAGTCATGGATTGGGAGGTCACGGGTGCTACCCCTTCCTGGGGAACTACTGGCAACTGATGGATTCTGGGGGGAAGGACAATTACTGGAGCCCACAAGGCTCCAATTGATAGTTCCAAACCCATCTGCACACACAGTCCTAGTTAGAATTAGAGGGTCACGAAACAAAGCAAAACAAATAGAAAGACGTGAAACAGAAAGGAGCCAGTGGAGGAGGACAGGATGACAGAGACAAGGTGAAGAGCTGGGGGTGAGGGTAAACAGTACACTATATACACACACGGAATTGCCAAAGGACAAAGTTATCAATAAAGACAAAAACAAGAACAAAAACAAAACAGCAACAAAACCCAGTAGTGAAATCCCATTTGTACTTCTGGTTGTGTATAAGAAATCTTGTTTTCTTCCCAGCACAGGGGCACATGCCTACAACCCCAGCACAGGGCAGGCGATCTCTGTAATTCCAGGCAGCTGGGGACACCCACCTTCCATCCCTACTACATCTTGTTGTTGTTTTCCTTAACAACAGGACCTGTGAAGAGCCAGGCACGGTAGCACATGCCTTTCATCCTGAGTTTGAGGCTAACCTAGTCCACACAGAGAAACCATGTCTCACAAACAAAACAAAAACATAAACAAATACCCCCCCCCAAAAAAAACCCCACAAGACAGGGCCTGTCCTTTTCTTCTGATCCCTGCAAGCCTTTTATACAGTGTTAATTGTGGGTCTCTGTTGGCTTGTCTGTGTCCTTTGACACAGTAAACTCACTTTGGATAATTCATTTGGTTTATATATCAACAATTATAAAGTATTCAAATATTAAATTCAGTAATTCAACTTAAGGACATTATATTATACTTATCTACTAGATGAAATATTATCTAACATCTTTGACAGCTACGTATGTAGACACTCAGATACAATAGGATTATAACTGAGAATAAAGGCTGAATGAAAATATCCAGCCTTTAATAACACTAGTAAGATGAAGAGATGATGGGAGTTCTAAATATTTCATGTATCAGCAACAATTCTATAGTGACATATTGTTATCATTATTAGAAAGAGAACTGAAACTGGCTTACACTACCAATGACAAGTATGTATGCAACACAAATTAAGCTGTTCCATACCCATGCTAAAAATATTGTCCATAGGTGTACAATTTGGGCAAATGTATTTTCCCACAAAAGCATATTGAACTAAATGAAATGTTATTTCTCTTTCCAATTACTTATAAGTAACATATGCTTTAAGAGCCCTATACCAATAGTAATAACATCAAAAGCAAAAACTCACATTTTATTTTATCCCACCTTTCAAATACTTTGAATTTTGACTTAAAAAGAAAGATCATTTTCTAGGTCACACCTCCACACAGTAGAGTCTCAGATTGCATAGATTATTTTATTTACTTTTTATGGTACTGGGGATTGAAGTCAGGGTCCCATAGTTGCTAGGCAAGCACTCTGTCATTGAGCCAAATCCCAAATCGACAGAAATAGTTAGTACCTGTTTGCTTTTATTAACTTCATTTTCAGAAGCAGACTCTTCAAAAACTGCTCTGCAGTGCCTTGTTAAGCTTTTTGTCTGTGAGGTTGACAGGGGATCCCAAATGACCTCTACAAAATCTGAAACACATTTCAGTGGTTACACAAGTTCCAGACAGTTTGCTTCTCACGTCCACAAAATCAAGGTCTTCAGCACACCCTGCTCCATGGCATTTCCCACCTGCATATTCTCCCAGTTTCTAATCATTACCACTTCCTGTCCGCATACACCCTCAGTTTCTTTTTCCTCCCTGGATTTTCTGCACCTGTCAGGTTACCCTACAACCCCAGCTAAATTCGGCCTCTTCCTAACTGCCTGTAATGTGCAGCTGAAATGAGGCTTTGGAGAAAAGTTGAGCAAACTGACTTACTTTCCCTAGCCTGCTCCCTTGCCTGGGTGATTTTCCTCCTGTTCTCACTTCATGAGTGTGTAAGCATTCACGTGTGTGATGCTTGACTTCGCCGGTGTGTGTGTGTGTGTGTGTGTGTGTGTGTGTGTGTGTGTGTGTGCCGGTGTGTGTGTGTGTGTGTGTGTGTGTGTGTGTGTGTGTGTGTGTGTGTGCGCGCCTGCGCCTGCGCGTGCGCGTGTGCGCACAGCCTGAGGCTGACTTTGCTTGTCTGGCGAGCCAGCCTGCTCTCAGGATCCTCTGTTGCCATGCTACAAGGCCTTGGTACTACACCTATGTGTGTTGTGGGGATCTGAGCTCTGGGCTTCACTATTGAATGAAGCGCTATCTCCCCTAATCCAGAAACCTCTAGTTCCCTCTCCAGCACTGTCCACTGTTCCTTCCTTTAAACCAAAATGCCTCAAAATATTGCCTAGATGTCTACCTCACATTCCTCTTTCTGTTAGTCCCTGGAATCCTCTCAATCGTGCCTCTGCGCTCTCCACAGCGCGGTGAGTACCTCTCTCAAGTCACATAGGACATTTGTACAGCCAGTTCCAAAGGCTGATTCTAATCCTGCTGTCAACAACCACAGCTGGGCCCCACCCTTCTCCCTGGAAATACTTTGTTTGACTGGATTCTGGGACACTGTCCTTCTGGTATCCTCTCTGTTCTTTGCTAGGTACTTGTTACTTATGTGACTTTTAAATGCTATAAAAGGACCTTAGGACTCGGGTCATTTCCTTCTTCTTTTTTGCATTCACTTCTTTAATATTCGCATCATTCTGTGGCGTTACATGCCATCGACACGCAGCCACCTCCTGCCTAGACTCCTCTGACTGGTATCCTCAGCTACCCAGCTGACATTGCACTTAGTGACAGGCACCCAATTCCACAGCTACCAGAGCACTGCTGATTGCTCCTACTCTAAACTGCCACCTTCCGATTCCTTATTCAGGAAAAGGCAACAGAGCCACAACCCCGGAACCACTCTTAATGTTCTCTTGCTCCCCTGCCCTCAATGGATCCCTCAGCACACACTGGGAATGCTGTCTTCAGGACACACAGGATCAACCACTAGAGGGCCCCGAGGCACGCTCATCTCTTAGGCTCCCAGCCATGGGATGGCTGGCTCAAGCACAAGAGTTTGGATTTTTCAAAAGGCAAGTCATTGTTCAGATTGAATAATGTTCAAGGTTTACTCAAGTTCAAAACTCATTTCTCTGGAATCTGATAAGAATATTATGGTCAAATACCATTATAGTAAAAGAGCCTTTAAGCCAGAAGCAAAGGCATTGATACCATGAGCTTAGAGCAGCAAGTGGCTAGCGCACAGGAATGCAGGCCTCTCAAAGGACAAGAAATAGAGAAGAAATGTAACAAAAGGAAAAAAAGTGCATGTAACACGTTTGGCAGTGTGCCACTGCTGACAAACAGTCACAAATGACAGCATGCCACCACTACTGCTGTGGACAGGCCACCATTTGTACAAACAAGCATTTTGCAACCAGGTCAACCTGAAATCTACTGCTCCTTAACGCATTCAGAATTTCCTTGTGTCTCCAAACTTCTACAAGTATTATTTGTGATTATGACAGAACTAAGACTACAAGGGATTACCTGTAAGGCGAGGAACAACTGTTTTGTTGACGACAGCAGGCAAGATTTTTTTATCAGAACTATCTTCTGTTCCTACATCTTCCAGGCTGCTGTCCATAAACTCTGTTATGGCTGTGAACCAGGGCATCTCGTTTAGATGCATGGAGTCCATCTGTGAGATGAGATTAGAAAAGTTACACACCCTTTCTTTCTTTATTTCTTTTTTTCTTTCTTTCATTCATTCATTATATGATGTTTTCCCTGCATGTATATCTGTACTCCAGAAGAGGGCACCCAATTTCATTACAGATGGTTGTGAACTACCATGCGGTTGCTGGGAATTGAACTCAGGACCTTTGGAAAAGCAGGCAGTGTTCTTAACCTTTGAGCCATCTCTCCAGCCCAAGTTACATACTCTTAAATGTGAGTGTTTTGTAAGTTAGCTTTTTCAAAAATCTCTAGAATTTTCCTGAGGCTCAGAGAATAATCACGTTTCCATACTATGCATGCACCATTATACCAACAAGACAAGGCAAGGAGGCATGACGACACAGCATCGAGGTAGAGTAGCTAAAAACTGTGCTTCGTGCATTCATCCATACAACAGAAATGCAGCAAAGGCCCAGTGTGCCCGGACACTGAGAAACTAGCAATGGCAACACGCCGGCCAGAGTGAAGTTACATGTGTGAGTCAGGCGCTCAGAATTACCATGAAATTTGCTGATAAAATTCATTCATCTGCCTCAAGCAAAACTGACTTTAGGCCTTTCACTTAAAAGTAAATGTGTAATGTGCATGTGGTTTGTTAGCCAATTAGCAAACAGCAAATGGCTGTTCCCACGTGAGTAGATGAAAGAAATGATCTTGAGCGGCTGCAACCCCAGGTGCTGCCCACACACTCCCCAACAGTTCCTTAGAAATGACACTGCTCTATCCTGGGGAGGTGGAGTGGTCCTAGGAAGCCTGCAGACACGTGACTAAGACCGAGGAAGAGGCACGACAGCACTCCACCAATTACTCTGTGAGCCTTGCTGAGAGCTCTCCTGATGCGGGCTGGGAGTGCCTGCACCCGTGGAGGGTCAGAGCCACGCTATGTTCTTTGTGACAATGCTTATAATCCAGCATCCCTTTTGCCAGGCCACCCAGAACGTGGGATATCACAACAGTCTTCTAGATCTTATTTCTCTTTCTTCCAAGTTGGCTACTTCCAGAGGCTTCCTAAAACCCGCCTTTCAAGTCCCTGAGATGACTTGGAAGGCAGCACTCGCTGCCAGGTCCTGATGACCTAAGCTAGATCCTTGAGACTCAGGAAATGGAGAGACCCAACTCCCACATGCTGGCCTCTGACGCACAAGCATACCATGGCCATGGACACCCTGCCACACACACACAAATAAACATAATAAAACATTTTTAAGACTCCACATTATCACTGTGCTGTGCTGGCGCACACCTTTAATACCAGCATTCGGGAGGCAGAGGCAGAGGCAGGTGGAACCTCTGAGTTCAAGACTAGCCTAGTCTACCAAGTGAGTTTCAGGATGGCCAAGGCTACAAAGAGAAACCCTGTCTTAACAAAGAAAAAACCAATTCCACATTACCTTTCCTATATCACTGTTCTTACTACTTTCAAAAACTAGTTCTCAGCTCTGAACCTGTGTTGGAGGCCAGTGTACTCAGCACTGGACTGGCACTTCCCCTCGCTTTCATGAATTCCTGCACACTCCTAAGGCTCCCTTACCCTCTCCCTCCTCAACATGTTTGCTAACTGACTCTTCTCAGTTTGTCATCTCCAATTTCAAAATCCTTGTAATAGGTTTTTAAGTCAAATTTACCAAACTTAGTAC